>NW_027185804.1:23795606-23842531 GCF_028583685.1 Petaurus breviceps papuanus
GCATGATGTGGTACACACAGTGTTGGCCTTGGAGTTAGAAGGGGTTGGGCTTGGATCCTCCAACATTCACTTGCTGTGTAACCAGGGGCAAATCATACGACTGCTCTGGTCTTCAGTTTCCTCATGTATAAAATGGGAAGAGGCAGCATGCTTTAGGGGAGAGCTGGCCACAGGTATCAGCCAGACTTGAGTTAGAGACTCACTTCTGCCATATTTCAACTCTGTGATCCTAGGAGAATCACTTAACCTCTCACAGCCCAGGCAACTCTTCTTAGATCATAAATCGCAAAACAATCAATCAATCTGCAAGCACAAGTGCCTACTATGTGTTAGGCGCTGGGTATAGATACAGTATTTTATATTTTTTATATATTATATATATGTAATATAATATTTTTTATATTATATATTTTATAAAACAATGAAATGCAATGGGATACAACATAATACAGCATTGGCATGATCTTTACTCAAAGAGATTATAATGATGAAGGCCACTAATGAATGAAGTCATGAATTCATCAGGAGAGTGTGTTTTGAGTTAAGGTTAGTGAGGACGCAGGATAGAGCCTTGGGGGACACCCACAGTTGGGGATATGTCCTGCACGATGAACCAGCAAAGGACATTGAGAAGGAGTGGTCAGGTAAGTGAGTAGGCAATAGCTTAAGGAGATGGTCAGGCCCAGTGAGGGTTTTTTAAGGATGGAAAAGATTTGGGAATATTTTAAGGAAGCAGGGAAGGAACAAGTAGCTTGGGACAGATTGAAGATTTGAGAGACAGAGGAGGAGATTGTTGAGCTTGTGGCCTTTTTGAGAAAATGGAAGGGCATGGAATCCTGGGCAGATGCAGAAGGGTTGGTCTTGGCAAAGAGAAGGGTCACCTCATTGCCAGATGATGAATTGGCAGGAATTTCCTTGTTTTTGACTTGCTTTTGTATCCTCAACACCTATCACACTGTCATGGTACATGGTATGTAGTAGGGACTTAATAAATGCTTGCTGAATTGATACTTGTAGGTACACGATGTTTCATGAATGAATCCATAATCTAATGGTGCCACCAGCTTCTTCAGCAGGAGGCAAACAAAATCAAAACAATATTTAGAGCTAATAATAGATTCTACCATGGGACAAATGAGAAGAGAAAAAAAGAAGGCGAACGTCTGAGAAAGGGGGAAAGAGAATGACTGAGGCTTTGGCAAGTCAGGGAGAAATGGGCAGAGAGGGTTAGAAGCAAGGTCCACAAACATAATAGAAATCAGAGGCTGGCCAAGGAAACTACAAACATGACAAGCCAAAGCTGCTGGCCAAGATATTTATTAATAGGATGTTAGTAAGCAATGTCCTCCACTGGAGTCTCACACTCTGGTGTGACCTGTATCATGTGGAATTCAGTTGGGTTATTTTCCAAGGGGGGTTTGTTACCAGATATAATCAGGAGGGCTAATCAATCCAGAATTTATTAAGCACCTACTATGTTCCAGGTATAGGCACTAGGGATACAACAAAAATGGAACAATCTCTGTCTACAAGGAGATTACATTGTTTCTCCCATTCTGTTGGCCAATAGTTTGGATCCTGAAGAGGCCATTAATTTCTAGAATGTTAGAGCTGTGAAAAAATAGGCCACTTGCTTAAGGTTACACAAAGACTTAGACTTGAACAATCTTCTGAAGAATAACCTCTCTCTCTCTCTCTCTCTCTCTCTCTCTCTCTCTCTCTCTCTCTCTCTCTCTCTCACTTTCTCCCTCCCTCCCTCCCTCTCCCTCTCTCTTTCCTCTCTCCCTCTCCCCATGTGTTTCTGTCTGTTTCTCTCTCTTTCCCTTACTCCCTCTTTCCTTTGCTCCCTCCACCCTTTCCCCTTCTTACTCTTTTCTTCCCTCCTCTTCCTTGCCTCAAATTTTATACGAAGTATAGAATGGCTTTCATAAGCCTTGGAGTCAAAAGACATGGGATTAGAGTTGGGACTCTGAGCCTCAGTTTCCTTATCTGTAAGGTGGAGGTTAGGATGTTAGCACTACTGGTAGGGTGAGAAATGCTTCTTTTGGGGCAGTGGGAGAAAGCAGCCATGGCTACCATGGAAATAGAGAAGGTGCAGGCCTGTGATTTAATCAGTGTATAAGATTCCTTCGGTGGAAATTTCCTCATACAGAGAGAAGAGAGGATGTGGTACAGCTGTATAGAGCCTGGGGTCTTATTTCTGGATCCTGACTAAACACCCATGACCTCAGGCAATCCTCTAACTTCTCTAGACCTCAGCTTCCTTAGCTAAAAAGGGGGGTGGTTGAACTAGATGACCTCTGAGCGCTTTCTTGCTCTCAAACTAATGAGCCGCTGGGCAGTTGGGTGGCACCATAGTGCACAGAGCACCAGACCTAGAGTCAGGAAGACCTGATTTCAAACCCAGGGTTAGATGCTTATTAACTGTGTGACCCTGAGCAAGTCACTTAACCCTGTTTACCCCAGTTTCTCATTGGAAAATGATCTGGAGAAGGAAATGGCAAATCACTCCAGTATCTCTGCCAAGTAAACCCCAAATGGGGTCACAAAGAGTTGGACATGACTGACAAACGACTAGAACAATCTAAGCTATTACTACCACAACACTCTTTATTACACAGTCATAGAAGTCTTCATCCTATTGTTTAGTCAATGACTTGAACTTGGGGGAGGGGGGTGTCTATTTTTTTAGGAAGCGCCATCAGGTTTCCTAGTTAATTTTTTCTTTACTTTGGGCCTTATGGAGAGAGTGTTGCAGAAAGTTTTATAAGGGGGGGGGGTAGATTTTTGAACCAATTCTCTGTAACTTAAGAGAAAGCTTTTGTTGAGTGTTACTATCTACAAATGGAAAAACTAACTCTTAAGTGTCTCAAGAAAGGCCCCTTTCACTCACAGAATTCCCATTACAAGATTCCAAAGGGATCACACAGACTCCACGGAAAGAGAACACTCTTTGGCCTCCCCAGGCCTTGCCAGGCTAGGGATACTGTTTCTCCCTAAGAAAGCTATGCCAGAACACAGGAGGGAGGAGGGTTCAGTGGTTATTTCAGTAGCTGAACCCTCATTCTAGAGAATCCAGATCTCTCTGAGAGAGGCTGCCCCCCCCCCCACTGGAAAGAAAAGCTCTCAGAAGGTCTCCTAGAAACTAATCCCACCATCTCCTTGCCCAGACTTTAAGTACCAACAACATCTGTAAAATGGAGATGTAGATGCTTTCCCTGCATCCCTTTTGGGATTGTTGTGAGGAAGGCAGCTTTGTAACCCTTGAAATGCCAGAGAAACATGAATTATGGTAAATTGCAAGTCAGACAAACTTCAGCTGCCTTGTTTTACAGGATTGCCCCCTCACCTCAAAAGGAAAAAGAGATTATACTCTTGTGTAACCCTGAGCAAGCCAGAACTCTTGGGACCTTCGATTCCACATCTCCAAAGGGAGGTAGATGGGCTAACAGCCTCTGGGACCTCTTTCAGCTCTAAATGAAGAGAACCTCCTGGTTAAACCTTACAATTAGGAGCAGCCAATGACCTAGACCAATTCCCAGTGGTTGAGGCTGGGCATCTAGCCTGGTCCTCCTGGAACATCTCTGCAAGGGGATCACTTCCTTTCATCTTGGACCTTTCAGAGGGAGGTGACTGCCCCTTACTAGGGCCTCCAAATAGATACCGCTATTTTCCACAGTGACTTTAATGGGAAAACCATTAACGCAGTTTGACTGAGTTACTTGTCCACTTTGTGTTGCCTTTAGAGAAGAGTTCATGACTTTGGATGTCCTTGAGCCTTTTCCCCTCCTTCTCCCAAATTCTGGATGGTTCCCATTGGTGTTTTTATGACTCCAGATCCCAGACTCAGTTGCTGACAGCAGAGGGCTGGCTGCCCAGGGGGACAGCTCCAACCCGGGCCAGCCCTCTCTGCTCACGTGGCTGGGGGCTGACTAGAAGCATTCAGGCTGTTTTTTTAGAGAGGGTGAGAGAGGACAATGGAACAAATCTGAATGCACACGCTGCTTTTTTCAACTTCAAGGAACTGGGGGATGGGAAGGGAGGCAGGGAGATCTCTTTCTAAATAGAAACTAGATTCACACACACACACACACACACACACATATGAAGCTAGATTATTTAGGTGTATTCTGGCTTGGAAATCACATATGATGATAGTTTCTAGCTTGGCTTTCCCATAGATCAAGGCTCACTGACCCTTCCAGGAGCTCCAGGCTCTAGGGTCGACACCATGTGGTTTGCCCCTGCAACTCCCCTGGGTGCATGGAAATCCCCCCCTCCCCCAGCCCCCCATAAGAGCCTGATGTGACCCTGTATACTTGTAATGGTGGAGCAGGGCTTGGGCTCCAAGTCCCTCAAGGTTTGTTTTACAAACTCCTACTTTCGGTCTCAAATTAGACTCATTAAAAAGCAAATTCCCCACAGGGCTATAAACGTCCTATGGACAAACGGAGAGCAATTTTATGAGGTTTGGCGTGTGATTTGCCCACCAGCACTGAGAAACATGGAAAACAGAGATTCAATTGTGCATTGTTACAATGGAAAAAAAAAAAGCACAGGCCCTAGTCACAGGACCTGGGTTCAAATGCTGTCTCTGTCACTTTCCACCTGAATGACCTTAGGCATATTACCTTCCTGGGCCTCAGTCTCCACATCCATAAAATGAGAGAGTTGGGCTGGATGGCACCAAGTTCCTTTCTAATTCTAAATCTACAAGCCCCTGGCCCCTATTTTCTTTCCCTCCATTTACATGGGTACTTGACACAGACCCTGAAGGGAGGCCACGGGTTGGATAGAGCACTGGGCCTGGAGTAAGGAAGCCCTAAGTGCAAAATACAGCCTCAGACACTAGCTGTGTGATCTTGGACAAGTCACTGAAGCCGCCTTCTGCCTCAGTTTCCTCATCTGTAAAGTGGGGATGATAACAGCAGCCACCTCCCAGGGTTATTTCGAGGAACAAATGAGATAATGATTGTAAAGCATTCAGCAGGCACAGTGCCTGGCACATGGAGTTACACACGTGTCAGTTATTATGGTTGTTAAAAGCAAAAATAAGCCCTGCTCTCCAGAAGGTCACACAGGCAGAATTTGAACCTATGTCTTCCTGACTCTAAGAACTCAATTCACTCAATCTCCAGTGAGCAGATGGTCACTAGTCAGGGGTGAATCAGGGGGAGTTGCTGCTTGGGTAAGGACTGGATGTGGGAGGGCACTTTCCTCCCCCCTCACACCCTTGCAATCTGCCCACCCCAGGGTCACCCCTGCACGTCGGTCCGCTGCAGCACCAGCATTGTCTCTGTGATCCCTGACCACGCTCTGGGCAGGCTCCCTCTCTTTCTTTCTTTCTATCTGTGCTCCCTTGCCTATTATGTGGCCCCTGCATTACTGCCTCCCTGGGCTTTCAGGCTGGGATTCACTATCACCATCCTCAAGCCACACTTTCTTCTTTAATGGGAATCTGACTCAGGATCCAGCCTGGGACACACCAGAGGGTTGTGCTGCTTCCACTGGATACTCCAGCATCCGCCACACTTCTTCCACCCTCCACCCCAAACCACCAGCTCCCAACACAGAGAGTAAGAAAGCTCAATCCCAGAGGTCTGAGAATCGGAGGAAAGACTCTCGGGGGCCACGTAGAACAACCCCTTCATTTTATAGAGGAAGGTCGGGCAAGAAAGAGAAGATGGACTGTCCAAGGGCACTGCTGGCCAACAGGAACTGGACTAGAACCCTGAGCTCTTAATTTCCCAGCTGGTGTTCTTTCTGTTACACCATAACCTGGAGCATTGCTTCAAAGAGGTCACCATCCTGAGTCCATCACCAGTTAGGAGGCCCCTAGATCAACAAAGTATCATGAATTTAGAGCTTAGAAAAGATCTTGGAAGACTCCAGGTCCAACCTCGTCATTTTATAGATGAGAAGCCTGAGGAGATGGGACTTGCCCAGGGTTACACTGATACTTAAGTGTCTGAGGGGGGATTTGAACCTGGTTCTTTCTGACTTAAAGTCCAGCAGCCACACTGACTGCCTCTGGGAGCGGGGTCCATTTCTATTCTAGCTCCTCAATCCCCAATGCCAACCAATAGCTCATTTTTTTGGTCCCCTGTTTCTATGTCCACTGTACAGAGGGAAAAGGAGAGCGCTGGAGAGAGAAGAAATAATTATGGATTCAACACAGCAACATCTTAGTCATAATATCACAGCTATAGAACCTGAGACCTCAGAGGTCCAGCGTCCTCATTTTACAGAAAATGCAATGGGGACACAGAGGTTACATATTATCAGAGCTGTGACAGCACCTCCAGCTCTGTCCTTTGTCCTCACATCACTAACAGGCAGGGGGATGTTGGGTAAATGTTTAACTCCTGGCTCCCCTAAAAGGCATGATACCCATTCAAGTTTAATCTTCATTATTAAGATTTCTTCCATCACTTTGTCAAGTCTAGGCAATCAAACAGTAAATCAAGCCCTGGTTTGTAGTGTTTGCTGATTTTCCAGGTGTAAATGCTCCCATGGAAAATTTAACAGTTGCAGAGGTGTTTGCTATTACTTTACCAAGTCAGTCAACAAGCCTTTACTCATCCTGCCAGGGATTGTGCTAAGCTCTGCGGATCCAGAGAAGAGGCCCAAACAGTCCCTGCTTTGCAGGACTTCCCATTCTAACCAGGTGGGGGGGGGGCACCAGGTAAAAAGATATTATATACTGATTAGATGGAAGGTGAGGCACCCAGTAAAATCTCTGCTGCCCTTTCTAGCCCCTTGATCTCAAGCCTTCTTTCAGGGGAAGGGATTTAGGAGAAGCCCAGTTGGGCCTCAGGAGTCAGACGCCAAAAGGGTGCTGAAGGAGGGGACACTGCCCTTTACTATTTCCGAGGCACCTGCCCTCCGCCACCCTTCCCTGCTTTGGAAACTCAGAGTTATTCTCTTTATCATCTCCGTTGTGAAGCCTTCTCTGAGCCCCTAGAACAAGACGTGCTGTGGTCTTCCCCTGCCCCCCCCTCCCCCCCCAGCACTTGGCTTCCTTCTCTCTCAGGGTACTGATAACAGTTGGCCTTGTAGGATGATAATTGATGTTCTTGTTTCATCTCTTCTCTTAAATTGTAAGTGCCTCGAGGCCAGGGGGGTCTGTACTGCTCTGCTTCCCCCACTGGGCCTGGCTCCCCAGAGGTGCCAATTGACCGACTGTGTGTTGACTGGCTAGTTCAGCCCCACCCCTCCAGAAGCAGTCCCAGCAGAGCCTGAGAGGCAGCCCCAGTTCCAGCTCACATCTCCTCCTATAAACAATGGCTCCCATGCAAGAAGGACTTTTTCAGACCGGAGCCCCTGCCACCTTGGCGCTTCCTTCTCCTCCCTGCCTTCTCTCCCCTCCCAACCCTCCTGCTTCTTTCTCCTAAGGCAAAAAGAAGAAATAAGTGTCTGTCTGGAAAAATAAACACATGTGCTATACTAGAGAGAGCTTGAGATGGGGCTTGGAGAGTTCTGAAGCCCCCATTAAACATGAGGCTTAGAAGAAACCACTGACCATTTGATTCTGATTTTCTCAAATAAACACTTGCAACGACTTGGCAGGATGAGTCCCCCCTGATCCAGGAAACCGGTTCCTTTTGTAGGGAGGGGGCTGCTCCTCAGGGGGTGGGGGTGGGGGAGGAGCAGTGCCCTCTCCCCAAGCCAAATTAGCTTCCTCCTGAGAACAATTCACAACTGGAGGCTAGGGAGGAGGGATGGGACAAGAGGGACCGGAGAGAGGAGGAAGTCCCTTCCAGACCTAACTCTGGCAGCTGATCTAAAGTCCCTGTAGCACCGAATTTCAGATAATAGGAAGAACCTACTTCTTCAAAGTCTGCCCAACCCTCCCCTGCCCAGTCTTTTTTCCTTACTCCAAGGTCCACAGGAAAAGGCCAATAGCTGTTGAGGATCCAACCTTTGCAAAGGGAATTTACCCAGATTGAGCCTGTCAAATTCTCCCTTTGGAGTCTGAGGACCTCAGTTCAAATTCCACCTCTGCCATGTTCTACCTGTGTGATCTTGGGGAAGTCATTTCCCTTTTGTGGGTCTCGGTCTCTACATTCCCACAAAATATAAGGTCCCTTGAGGAAGGGGACTGTTTCGTTTTTAATATTTGAACCCTCAGAGTCAAAGGCACTTAATAAGTGCTGGTCCATGGACTCAGGGGGTTGGACTCAGTGGCCTATGAGATTCCTTCCAGCTGGCCTCCCTAGAATCCCAATTCCAAGGAGACTTGAGTCCTGGTGTGGATTCAGAGAGAGGATTTCAAGCCATTCCATGAATGAAATCTAAGGATGGTGGTCTCTACCCCCAACCCCCGACTCCATTATTTTTTCACATTTCCAAACTATAGCCTTCTCCCATACATGCTCTCAGGCATTCCAAAGCCTGGGGAGGAGCAGAGGGATGGGCAGGAGAATAAAGCATAAACACCCCAAACCCTAAAAGAAGAAACGTTTTAACAAGCCATCCACCCTGGAGGATATAGTAGCTGGATTAGAGACTGATCTGCTGCTCTCTGGCTGGCTAGCTCCCTTTCCTTCCTTCAGGTTTCTCCTCCCTTGTCTCTGTCCCCTCGCACCGCACCCCCCCCCCCAGCTGTTTCTCCTTTCTCCTTCTTTCCCCTTTCATTCCCTCTTCCCAAGAGCCTCTTCATGTCACTTTATGTCCCTTTTGTCTCCTCCTGGGTCACTGGAATCACTCACACATAATGGCAAGTCAAGAGTTATAGGAAGGATTTGTAATGGAAATTCTCAATAGCAGCCCAGTTTAGATTCATATATTTAGAGCTGGGAGGAACTCAGAAGTAATCTAATCCAACCCCCTTCTCTTTTACAAATTCGGGGAAGGAGGCTCAGAGAGGCCACTTGTTCAAGGTTATATATAGTGACTAAGTGACAGGGGTAAGATTCAAACCCAGTCCTCTTCAAACTCTGGGCTCTTTTTTTTGGCAAGGCTCTTCTTCTCCATCCTGAATCTGACCTATTTTCCATGCCCTATTTGCTTAAGGAAAAATGGATGGTTCTCCCAAGAAAAATCAGAAGGTGAAATAGTGGGCTTAATGATGAACCAGACACCAAAAGGCTCCAACTTTGAGGTGGCCCAAGAGGGACATTGTTGTTCAGTCTTTATCAATTATGTCTGACTTTTTATGACCCCTTTTGGGGTTTTTTTTTTTTTTTTAAGCAATTGGGGTTAAGTAACTTGCTCAAGGTTACATGGCCAGTTATTTCTGGGTGTGGTGCTGAGTATCTGAGCCCAGATTTGATCCAGGTCATCCTGACACTGGAGCTGGTGCTCTAACTCGCTGAGCCACCTGGCCGCCCCTAAGCAATTGGGGTTAAGTAATTTGCTCAAGGTTACATGGCCAGGTGTTTCTGGGTGGGTGCTAAGTGTCTGAGCCCAGTTTTCTATCTCCAGGTCATCCCAACACTGGAGCCAGTGCTCTTACTTGCTGTGCTACCAGGCCGCTCCCCTTTTGGGATTTTCTTGGCAAAGATACTGGAGTGGTTTTCCATTTCCTTCTCTAGCTCATTTTCCAGATGAGGAAACTGAGGCAAACAGGATGAAATGACTTGCCCAGGGTCACACATTTAGTAAATGTCTGAGACCGAATTTGAACTCAGGTCTTCCTGACTCAAGGTCCAGCACCCCATCCACTGTATTACCTAGCTGCCCTGTAATAATTATATTTGAGGTTTATTTATTGCTTTTCACACACTGCTAGTAAGTGTCTAAGGTAAAATTTGAACTCAGGTTCTCCTATCTATAGGCCTGGGGCTCTATCCACCGCACCTAGCTGCCCTAGGAGAGACATTGCTTTACATTTCTAAGACAAAAGAAAAGGGGAGTGGCCATCATCCTTGCTTTGAAAATTGTAAAGCAATCCATAAATATAAGCTATTATGGTCATCTCCTTAGTTATGTCCTGTCCTCACAGCCATACGCTCAGTTAAAGGATTCTCCCATTCTAATGTGCAAAGAATACTAGTTTTTAGTCCAGGGGTAGGGAACCTGTGGCCTTCTAGGTCCTTGGGTACTGCCTTTTGACTGTTTTACAAAACAAATCCTTTAATTAAGGTGAAGTTTGGATTCAGTTAAAGGGCTGCACTTGAGGACCTAGAGGGCTACATGTGGTCTCCAGGTCCCCTGGATACACTAATATAAGCTTGTGGTTATAAGGCATCTCAGCTACACTGTTACTTAATGCTCTCAACAACCTTGTAACAATAACAGTCTTAGGGATAAGGAAACTGGGATTGATAAAGATAAATAGCTTGACCTTGGGGTCATAAGGACCTAGAAATGAAGTTGAGACCAGAGTCATAACCAGGCCAGGGCAATCTGGGCTTTGGCTTAGGGCACCGAGTTCAGAAGGCTCTGAAGGAGAGGCAGGTCCTTCAGCTGCTATAAGCAACAGAGTGTGGCACCTTGTTAGTAAGAAGAACAACACAGAGCTTCTGGGGAGACTTTTGTACTCTTCCATCCTCTAACTCAGAATACACCACAGGGTGGTCAATGCTGCCACAGGTGAAAAAAGTGCAAGTTATGGCTCTGGTGGAGACCTGAACCTGGGGCTCCTCCAGTGATGCTCTTGCTGCCCAACACCATCTCCCCAAAACCATAGCTCACAGGTATGGGGGAAAGGGACACCCTGGCCAACTGGGGAGCCCTAGAGGAGAGGGAGGGGTGACCTCTGGCTTGTCATGTGAATCTAAATATAGCTTCCTGTGGCGGCTTCCTCCAACCCTCTCCAACAGGGACTCCTTTGAAGGAGAATGTTAATGGCCCTCCCCAAAGTATTTATAGCCATTTCTATGGCTGTTTATGGGCTCCCCCACTTTGAATGCAGGGACGAAGGCCCCAAGCACATGACTTTAGTCTACAGTTTTTTTCCCCGCTTTGTAAAGGTCTGCACAGACTCTATTTTCATAACACAATAAGTTCTGATTTTGGCTTTTCCTCTGTGCATTTAATACAATCTTCCTATAGGAAGATAAAGGCTTTGGAGGAGTCAGATCCTTGTCACCAGGGGGATCTTTGCATAGATCCATCAAGTCAGTGTTAATAATAAAAGACAAGCACTTTTCTCATGACAAACCTGGGAGGGAAACAGGTCAAGTACCATTTTCCTCATTTTACATATAAGGAAACTGAAGCTTAAGTCTCTGAGCCAGAATTATTTCACTGCTTCCTGAGATCATTTAAATGGTAAGGGGAAGTGTGAGACTTGAACCAATCAATTAATCACCAACTATGTGCCTGTCTGGGGTGGGCCCTAGGGCTAGAGAGCCCTACCAGTTCCTGCTCTCAAGAAGCTTAGACCCTCCAAATCAGCTTTTCTTTATTGCATGCTGGCGTCACAGACAGGCCACCAGAAGAGTTAACCATAGGTTTGGTTCCCTTTCTGAAGTTTCTGATTCCGGGACCATGGGATTTAAATACCCTTTCCAGGTCCTTCTTTCTTAGAAACCTGAGGCAGGATGACCCAGCGGAAAGAGAACCTTGGACTTGGAATCAGAGAGCCAGGGTTCCAATCATAGCTAGGACAGTTAGTATTTGTGTGACCTCACTTCTCAGACAGTGGCTTTGGTTTCCTCATCTGTAAATTGAGGGAGTTTGACTAGATGTTCCAAGGTCCATTTTTCAGTTCTAAGTAGGCAATTTGGTGACCTCTTTCAGAGTTCCCAAAGCCATCCTGAGCCAAGAAAATCTGTGGTTATATTCTTTACTGGGTGGTAAGGCCCCAAAACAGTACTTCCTGGCCTGAGGGCTCCTTCCAACAGAGCTCAAGCAGGGGCTTTCCCCTTTCCACCAGCAGACTTAGATTGTTGTGGTAAGTTACTGTGCAACAGAGAGGAGTCTTTACCTAGGAAAGGCCCTGGAGCCTGGTGAATCATCCTGATAAGTTGCCTGGCAAGGTGAGGGAGGATTGAAATAACCTCTGTGTGTGTATGAGAGAGAGAGAGACAGAGACAGAGAGTGACAGATAGAGAAGATGATGGAGAGGGAGAAGGGAGGTAGGGAGAGATTTTCATAGGATCCGATGTTGGAAGTGGCTCACTCCAGTGGTTCCTAACCTGTGGGGCCCCAGGATCTGCAGGGGTAGGGGCAGGGAAGGCTTTAAAATTATTACAAGAGGCCTCTGAGGCCAAACACACATAAAACATTGCTATTTTCATCTCCATTTAGTTCTAAAATGGGAAGCATGACTCAGTGTCATAAATGAGCAAACACATAGCACTGTCTTCCTCATTGGTCTTCCTGCCTCCAGCCTCTCCCCTTTCTAATCCATTCCCCACTCAGATTTCCAAAGTGATCTTCCTAATGCACATATCTAACCATGTGACTCCCCTACCAGACTTCCAAGGCTTCCTAGTGTCTCTAGGATCAAGTATAAACTTCTTTGGAATTCCCTTCACAACTTGGCCCCCAGCCTGTCTTTCGGCCTCATTATATACTTACTTCCATTTAGTTCCTCCAAGATCTATCCTTCTCTCTGTTCTACATCTAGGGCACTCCTGTCTCTGTCCCAATAACAACAATAATTTTATGCCATACTTTAAGGTTTGCAAAAGCACTTTATAAACATTATCTTCACAATCCTAGGAGATTGGTTATTGCTACCCCCATTTTCCAGACGAGGAAACTGAGACAGAGAGAGAAAGTGACTTACCGAGGGTTACAGAGGAAGTAAGGTATTCTCTTTCTCACTTTTACCTCATAGAATCCCTCTCTTTCTTCAAGGCTCAACTGAAGCATCACCTTCTACAAAAACCCCTTCCTGAGCCTCCTACAACTGGTGCCTTCTCTCCCAAGCCATGTTCTGTTTTACTGCCTTGGATTTATTTTGCATATTTTTCCTGTCCTCTATCCTACTTTGCATTATTTTTTTCTGCACATGCCTAAATACATACACACTGCCTCTCATGCTAGAATGTGAGCTCCAGGGAAGCAAGGACTACTTTCTTTTTGTCTCTGTATTTCCAGTGCCCAGAAAAGTGCATGGTTCAAAGTGAGCATTTCATCTCTGTTTGCTGATTGAATGACTCACATTGTGAGTCGAATATGTCTCACATGTAAATGTGCTTTTTTTTTTTGATCCATGGTTTCAGCTGTATATGGAACTCCCAGTGTGGAAACTCTTCCTAGCAGTGGAACATCAACAACTGATCTACAAATTTATCGCCTTGGAGAGATTTACATGACTTGTCCAAGGTCAAGCAGCTAATACTGTATCAAAGGCAGGACTGAAGTTAGATTTTCCTAACAACAAGGCTAGCCACTATTCCAGGCTGCCACCTCTTCTGCTATTTCATGAATGTTGTGTTTAACAAGAAACAAATCTATTTGAAAGAATTTCTAAATTCAAGTTAGTTTTTGGTCATCTTGTATTTATTCTCAACCAACAAACCAACACGATGATGATGAAGAGGATGATGATGAAGGCAATGATGTGTAGTGAAGGTGTGTGTGTGTTGAAATTGCTATTAAAAAGGAGTCCTTTAAAACAGCAGGGAACATTGATCCCTCCCCATTCCACCCCCATTATACTGATGAGAAATGATGAGTCAGAGGCACTGTAATAACCCAGAGCTATCTGGGAAATCTGCCCCTCTCCTTGACATGGAGATTTGTTGCCTTACTCTCACTTGATAATAACACTAAACTGATCACACCCTAAAAAACTGGAGACCTGGGAAAGAGACACCCAAACACTTAGGATGGGTCCCACCCTGCAAAGTAATTTGGGCTTCTTTCTTCTCTTTGGCTAGTTACCTTCATTGCTCCTTTTTCCAGGAAGCCCTCCTTGATCCACACACCCGCCTTTTAGCTGGAAATGAGTTCTGCCTCTTTGCATCTTATAGAAATCTGCATTCTTCTGCACTAACATTCTCATTATCATCATAATCATCAGTGTACATTTTATCACTTCTATCTGACTGGAAATTCTTTAGGGACAAAGATTATTCTTAGTAATCTTGGAATTTCTTGTCACCCTCACCTCCCAGCACATAGTAGGCACTTAATAAATATATGAATAAAGTTGGCAACTAAGCAGGAGAAGTAGAGGACAGGAACAAAAGTTTATGGAAGGTGCCCTCAAGGGCCTTATAAACTCTTCAGTAAAAGCCGTTACTCCATTCCTTCATCCCTCCCTCCAGCCATCCATCCATCCATTCATCCATTCATCCATCCATCCATCCATCCATCCATCCATCCAACACAATTAAGCAACACATATATACGAAGCACAATGCTAGGCACCAGGAAGATTCAAAACTGATATAAAACAAAGACCCCTAACCTCCTGGCTCTTCAAATTCTCTATCTCACTTGATTGAATGAGTGCTTACTAATTGTTTGTAGACTAACTGAAGAGACTTGCCCAGAGTAGCTGGAATCAGGATTCACACTCAGACCCAGAGGCACAAATCTGGCCCATTTCCACTGTACTACGATACCTTCTCTGGCATTGAGAGAACTAAGTGCTGCTTTAAAGGAGAGTTAGAAGAATCCATCTGGGGCAGCTGATCTCCAAAGACAAGGTGGGGAGGGGGAGGGGTCAGGGCCGGAAGCCTGTCCAGAGAGTTGGAGCAGGGGAGTCGGGAGTAGTCCAGTTGGGAAGTCTCTTGAGATGTCATTCTTCAAAAGGAGATAAAAATGGAAAGGGGTGGGGGGATAAAAATGGAAAAAGGGAGTCTGTACTAGGAAGAGAGGAAACTGAAGTGACCAAAATAGAGTGAATGCTTTTTCTTGAAAGACAAGGTCATTTGGAATGGCTTAAAGGTTTTCTCTGCACTAAATCTGAAGGGTTTTGAAACAGTTTGGAAAACATGGAAATTCTCCTCCTCCTCTGTTTTTGAGGAGCAGAAGAAGTGAAAATAAACAGAATTGGCTCTTCCTTCTCCCTCTCTGATCTTGTTCTAGCTGGGCACCTATTTGAGTGTTTGCAAAATGCGGGGCTGGTTTGAATGAATTATCGCCCATTTTGATAATTATTCTTTGCTGGGTTTAGACAGTTTATTTCTAAGAGCGGGGATTTGAGGTTGAGTGAAGGACAAGGAAGGAACACAGAAACCTGCAAAATCCCTTGGTTGGAAGATCCTGCAAAGGATGGCTAGGTATCCATGCCCCTCCTTTCTTGAAGCTATGATAAGCAGCAGACAGGAGGTAGCTGAAGCTGAAAGGGGACCCCCCCCAATTCTCTTTTGATCCCTTTCCTCTTTCCCTCTCCCAGCTTTCAGTAACTCATTGATTTACCTCTCCAAGTCCTCAGGGTACAAGGCTACTCCTTCATCTCAGAGAGAAGTAGATGATGATTGAGATGCCAATATATCAGGCCTTTCTGATGGAGGGGGGGAGGGTATAAGGCAAAGAGGAAAAGGATAAAGGAACAAAAGCATTTGAGTAGTGGGAAAAGAAATGAATTTAAATCAGTAGGAAAGCTAGTTTCCATGATGGATTAACAACAACTTCCCTTTGCCCTAATCATCGCAGACAACAATATATTCTTTAAGTGTACTATGTAGGGCTATCCATAAGGATTTCAGCTTTCTAGTTGTAGAGTAATTTTATGTGGGCAGTCGTCCACAGGAAATATTCTCTCCTCTTTCTTCCTCTCTGTGTTCCCATTAATACACAGACTTATTTCAGTTTCTAGAAGCACCCAGAGGAACTTTACCTCAATTTCAATCAACAGACATAAGTGCAAATAATAATAACAATTCTTTCTTCTTCTTCTTCCTCCCAACCCTTTTAGATGGGATAGAGTGACTAGTTTGCTAGAACAACCAAAGAGATTACTAGTTGCTTCATGAACTTGACATTTTTTTTTAAAGCAATTAGGGTTAAGTAACTCGCTCAAGGTTACATGGCCAGTTATTTTTTGTGTGTGGGTGCTGAGTATCTGAGATAATAATAATTATGATTATTTTTGCTTTTTTAGAAGGCAATTGGGGTTAAGTGACTTGCCCAAGGTCACACAGCTAGTTTTTGTGTTAAGTGTTTGAGGCCGGATTTGAACTCAGGACCTCCTGACTCCAGGGTTGGTGATCTATTCACTGCACCACCTAGCCACCCTGAACTTGACATTCTTGCCTCTGCTTAGGACCTATTCCCTCTTTATCTTAGTGCTGGATAAATGTTTGTGGAATTGAATGTAATTAAAGGAATCTGATGGTGAGGAAATCCCCAGAGAGTAAATAAGCATTCCCTGATTTAGCCAGTCAGTCAGTCAGTCAGTCAACTAGTCCTTTTATATAAATGAGGCATTTCCTATATTAGATCTGCTATATTTGGGGCTTCCTTAAAAGTCCAGGTTTAGGCTAAACTATAAAAGTTCACTTTTAGTGCTTTTAATTTCCCCCACCTCCCCTCCTGAAAAATCACTTTTCCTTTGGCTCAGGATCCTCATATTTTCCTCGTTACCCATCCCTGCTATCCAGTCCTGCTTTTGCTCAGGTATAAGGAATAAACAAAAGCAATAAAATAAGCCTGCACCTTAATGCTTGTATACAATTGCAAAACTCATTTGGTGTACCTGTGCATAAAAGGAAAACAGCAGGACGGCGATGGGTCCCAGGACCATTTCCCCCTGACCGCCTTTGAACATGAAGATGAGGATGAAATGCTAACAACTCTCCTTTGTGTGGAGCTTTGGCACATAAAGCACCTTATCCTTTTCTTACTTGCTCCTTGCAATAAATTCCTCAAACCCACTTTACAGATGAAGAGTCTGAGGCTTAGAATTGCCTCGTCCTGAATCCAAGTCCAATACTCTATCCATGGAGGACTGAGACTATCTTTTTGAGGATATTGGCATCCATTTGTGCTTAGCATGGTGCCTGGGACACAGCAGTTACTTAATAAATGCTTGGGGGGGGGGTGTTTTTAGTCAAGGAGAGTTCACAGCAAGAACCTTTTTAGAGTTCTTGAGATCACTCAATGTCCTAAATCAATGACCCGCTACAACCCTACCACCATCACTACCAATACATACACACACCCCCATACATGTATACACACAATCTTAACAGATCTGCCCTGGTCTTATGGGCTGAGGGTAAGGTCTATGAGATGGGGAGGCTGGGTCACCTCCAGCCTCTTGGTTATAGTGTGAGAGTGCTGCTCAGGGCTCTGCAGTTTCCAACTTCGAGATGTCTTCCATACTCTCCCCATGGAGCCCTAATATCTGCTTTGAGTTGTATTTGACCTGCTTATTTAATGTGGTTTGATCAAAGCACCAACTCAGTACAGAAGGCAGTAAGAAATGTCAATTTTCTCCCTCTAGCTATTCTTTTTTCTAACATTTGCTCACTACTAGACATTTTCAGAAACCTGCAGTGATTTGACTTAAAATCTCTCCAGCCAATTACTTTGCTTGCTTCGATCCTCCCCCTCCTTTACGCTCCCCAACACCCCAGCCTCCCACCACCTTCTTCTGGGTGGGGAAATGGTCCTTGAAGCTTCTGATGGAAAGTAACAACCACTGGGACAAACTTGGACAAGTCTCACTCTGTCACTCAGCTCTGACCAGCCACTGGTAAATGCTCCCGAGTGTCTGCCGCCTGAAATGACATTTGGGCATCTATTTTTAGCGCTAATCTATGCACCTCTGCTGGTCCCCTTCCTCCTAGGAAAGACATTTTTAGCTTCAACAGCTTCAATTTGAAAATATCTCTTAAGTGTCTGTTATGGACAAGGCACTGGGGATAGGGGGAAAAAGCAGTCCCTGCTCTCAGGAAGCTTACCTTCCCCTGGAAGGATACAGTGGGTACAGGGATAAGAAACTATAAAACAGCCACAAGGTATCTACAGTACTATGAACACTAATAACTGAGAAGGAGGAGTCAGGAAAGGGCTTATGTTGCAGGGGGCAGCTAAATTGGGCCTTGAAGAAATCTAGGAATCCCAAGGGGAGGGAGATGAGGAGGGGGCACATTTCAGGCACAGGAGACAAAGTCCCAGAGCTGGGAGATGTTATGTTCTGCACAGGAAACAGAAAGTAAGCCTGTCTAGCTAGAACATAAAAGGTCTGAAAGACAAATTTGGATTCAGTCGGGAAAGACAAGTTGGAACCAGAGAGTGAAGGGCTGGGGGGCATGAATTGAAGGGGAGAAACTAACAGAGTGATTTGGAGGTTATTTCAATGCCCTTGGCCAGAGGTGATGGAGAGCCCAAATTGGGGAGTGGGGGTTCTCACCACCGATGCCTTTGTTCAGTCTTTGGGGGCCCAGCAAGGTCTGGGAAGAGGAGAAAACCCAGAGACCAAGGACCTGAATTATCACTTAAAGTCAGTCGGAGTTTCTTATTCTGTTACACATCCAAACTTCCTCACCACGTAAGACAGTTAATAGACTTACAAGATTTGACAAATCATATGAAAATAATCAACGGTCCTACTGCCATTCATTATGGCCTATTTGACCAGGCTTCTGAGGGCCCAGTGGGGGGAGGAGTGGAGAGGTTTTTGTTGGGGGAGGGGAGTTGGCTGCACTCCCTCTTTCTTTTTCTTAAAAAAAAAAAAAAGTTCAGAGCCAAAAGAACGTCCAAAGAATACTCTTTCCCACAGTTTCCGAACGTTTTCCATTTAATGAGCCGACTCCTGCTTGCCAACAGTGAGGCCAGGTCTCTGAGAGCAAAAGCTCCCCAAAGTAATGAGTCCAAGGAATTTCTGATCCTCTACCTGGCTGGGGTGAGAAGCATTACCTCATGGCCAGTCGAGGTGCCCTGAGAATTGTGGTCCTCCCCTCTGCAGCCAGTGTGGGCTGGGTTCTGCTAAGGGGAGAAAATCTGGGTCCCAGAAAAGGTGCCCACCCACCATTTATGTCAGTTAAACCAGATAATGATCAGAAGGGGGAAAAGGGCACTCTGAAAAGTCTGCCATTCTCCTTGTCCATCCATCTCAGGAAGCTTCGTTCTGAGAAGGCAACTCTAGAGTGTTGCCAGAGAACTCTGCTGCAGGGAGCCAGGCCAGTGAGATCTTCTCTAGGGCCAGCTTGTTGTTTATTAGCTGATGGGGAAAGAATGTAGAGGCTTCTTTTCTATGTTGCCCAACTTCCTTCAGCCCGGGACTGCCTACCTGGCATGGTAGGAGAACAGGAGAGGAGGCTGCTGCAGATGGTAGGGGGCATGAAGCTCAGTCCCAGATCTGTCTTTGCAGAATCCAAGTACCAACCCAGGAGGTATGCTGTTCTCCTAGGGAGAGTTGTTGGCCTTCATACTCAGAGGACCCAAATGACATCACTATGCCAATATATAGAAACACATGCATGTATGCATGCGATGTACATATGTATACACACATACATGTTACATAACAATAAACGAGGAGGAAGAGGAGAGAAACAGTAGAAAGTGAACTCCTTTAGGGGAGAGATGACCTTATTTGGTTATTCGGATCCCCAGAGGCACAGGGCACTGAATCACAGTTGTCATTTTTGGTTGAGCTTTAAAGTCTACAAATCATTTTAAATACATTATTTCATTAGTGCCCCTCCGAAGCGCTTCGAGGTAAATGCTACTACTAGTGTTAGCCCCATTTATTACCCCCATTTTACAGATGTGAAAACTGAGGCTCACAGTGATTAAGGGGCATGCCTAGGTGAGCATCAGGATTTGAAACCATGTCCTTTGACTTCAGGGCCATGGAACTTTCCATTCTGCTTCACTTATCAGCTGAGTAAGTTGGGCAAGTCATATGGCTATTCTGGGACTCAGTTTTTTCATCACTAAAATGGGTGGGTTGCACCAGATGGTCTCTAAAGTTGCTTTCAGCTCTAAATCCACAACTCTCTAATATTAAGTTCCTCAGTGGCAGAGGTGAGATGGGAGTCAGGCTCCTCCTGACTCTAAGCCAAAGCACTGTGCACCATACTGCCTCTAAGGAAGCCTCCCAGAAGTACTGCTGTCACTGGCTAGGGGAGGTCAGCCCAGTTACCACACTCTTATGTACTTCCAGAAATTTTCTCAGCACTCTTCCCCTGGGGCCCAGTGTGGGGCAGGGCTTTGCTCCTTTGGACTTCTCAAAGTACAGCATCAGCTGGGGCAGGGCCAACCTTCCTGGAACTCAGAGTGAGGTGTGGCCCAGAGGGAATGATTCAAAGGAGAAAAGTCCCTCAGTCCTGAAACAACTCCTGCACTGAAGTCACTCCTTTGTGTGAAACATTCCCCTTTCCTGGGTATCCTGTTTCAATATTTTACTACTGTTAGGAGGGTCTGAGTTGTAAGTCACTACTACCTTGTTGTGAATGAGATGATTGGAGGAGTAATATGGGAGTGTGTGTGTGTGTGTGAGAGAGAGAGAGAGAGAGAGAGAGAGAGAGAGAGAGCTAGTTGGAGGGGAAAGACACAGAAAAGACAGAGGGATTCCAAAGGTAAACTTCACATGTTTTCACACGTTTGATAGTATACAATCCCAAATCATATTGGTGGATCCCAGTGGAATCAGAGGAGCAATCCCTGGAAAACATTTGAATAAATGAAGGTGAATCAGACAATAGCAGATTTTCTACTTTTTTTTTTTTTTTTTTGCTTTTTGGAGTGGGGAAAGCAGGGCAACTGGGGTTAAGTGACTTGCCCAAGATCACACAGGTAATAAGTGTTAAGTGTCTGAGGCTGGATTTGAACTCAGGTCCTCCTGATTCCAGTGCCAGTACTCTATTCACTGTGCCACTTAGCTGCCCCCCTACATTTTCTTTACAGGTGCAGGTGGCTACAGACTGGAGTGTGTGGGGTGGGCTGGGGTGGATGCACTCTCTGAGTGAGCCACTGGCCTGGCAGTCAGTTTGACAGTCAATGAGACAAGTAGGACACATCTAATTGGGATATTTCTATACAGAATAAATAACCAGTCAAGGCTCATTCCTAAGAAGTTTGGAAGAAAAGGGAGTAAAAACACTTTCATCAAGATATTGGTTTTAAAGAAGTATTTCTTCCACTATTGACTAAGAAATCCTACAGACAATAATAGCCTACATCCAGATAAACTCTTCCAGGTTAGGAGTCAGTCAACCCACAGTTGTTTAAGTGCTAACTATGTGCAGGGACTGTGGCTGGCCCTGTAATAAGTATTGTACTCTTTATTATGCTCATTTTACAGATGAAGAAACTGAGACTCAGAGAATTGGAGACTACAATTTCATACTAGAAAGTTAAGCCTCCTCCCCTCCCTCCCAGGCTTTTTTCAACCTATGTCTCATATACGAGAACCAGGCATCACTAAGCTTCTTGGTCCTTTGTTGTTGGTGGGTCCTTTCAGTTATGTCTGACTCTCCATGACTCTCCATGACCCCATTTATTTTTTTTAGAGGGGGGAAGGCAGGGCAATTGGGGTTAAGTGACTTGCCCAAGGTCACACAGCTAGTGTATCAAGTGTCTTAGTCTGGATTTGAACTTAGGTCCTCCTGACTCCAGGGCTGGTGCTCTATTCACTGCTGCACCACTTAGCTGCCCCTGTGACCCCATTTCTTGGCAAAGATACTGGAGTGGTTTGTAATTTCCTTTTCTAGTTTATTTTAACAGATGAGGAAACTGAGGCAAACAGGATTAAGTGACTTGCCCAGGGTCACACAGTGCATAAATGTCTGAGGATGGATTTGAACTCGGATCTTCCTGATTCCAGGTGCCTGAGCCACCTAGCTGCCCTTCTCATACATACATACATACATATATACATGTATTCATTAGTTAATAAACAACAAAGCTGGCCCTAGTGAAGATCACACACACACACACACACACACACACACACTGCTGTAATCCCCCATTAATTTTGAACTAGAGCCCAGAATCCATTTTTCAATTTCATTCATTGCATGTGTGTGGTGTGTGTGTGTTGTATGTGTTGTGTGTGTTTGTGAGTTGTGTGTGTGTATTGTGATGACATGACTCAAAATAGTCCAACACATTTAATACCTAGAGTTGAGTTTAAGGAAAAACAAGTTGGCCAAAGGCAACTTTGCTGATGAGATAGTTTGGGGGGAAAGCCCTATATAATTGGCAGCTATGTTATTGTGATTATTTCTAAGGTGCCTTGTAAAGATCTATGCTCTTGGGCTGGAGCCCCCTTCCTGTGCCCTTTCTATTTTACTGAAACAGGTGGAAGAATGAGCAGAGTGCCAAGGCAAGGAGGTCTGGCTTCTACCTTGGGACGAATGTCGGCAAGGTGCCCATGCATAGTAATTCTTGCACATTACCCGCCTAATTAAATCTCCCTCCATTCCCAGAGACACTTTGGTTGGAATTTGGAATTTGACGACTCTGCAGAGACTGCCTCAGCAGCCAGGCCTTTGCCTTCCCTTAAAAGGGATCTTCTCTGCCTTCCTCCTTAGGGCCCAGGTCTGGGAAGTCTCACCCTCTAGGATGAGTCAAGCCTTGCCCCTCCCCCCTGAGTGAGGTCAGTATTTACGGTCTGCATGGAAGCCAACAAGAGAGGTTGACATCAATACTGTCTGAGGGGCATGTCATCATGTGATTAGCTCTAGGGAGAATTGCCGTGATTCACCCAGTCAATCAGCTGGGCTCAGAGAGCTTTCATTCTGTTTAGGTATTTTAGAGGTGGTTGTTATAATTAGACTTCAGGTGTTGGAGGATCTGGAGCTGGAAAGTACCTGAAAGGTCACTGGGCCCACTCCCCAAAGTTTAGAGATGAAGAGCCCAAGCCTGAAGGAGGTTCATTGACTTGCCTGGTGTTAACAGTAAGTTAGAGTCGAGGGCTTCCTTTGCCCTGTGCTGACCACCATGCTGCCTCATCTAAGAGGCATCCAAAAGGGAGGCTGGAAAGAGCACAGAGTGGGGGTGGGGTGGAGTCAGTGAACTAGGGGTCAAAGGGACATTTTGATTAGTCCTTCCACCAGCATCTTCATTCTTCCTACCATCCATTCAACTGCTCAAGTCATCTTCTGCAGTTCTGACCATGTACCACCCCCTCCCCAACTTTCAGGGAGTGGTTCCCTCTCACTGTGAGTATCAAATACACTTTCTTCAACTGGGGCACGTAAAGTCTTCCCACAAGTTACATCCAAGCTGCCTCTCCAGCCTTGGGTGTCACCCCCCTCTCCATGTCCTCTATGACCTAGTCCCATTAGGCATTGTCTCTTGACTCTGGGTGTACCCCTCAACTGACTGGAGGGCACCCACTCCCTTCTCATCTCTGCTTTTCAGAATTCTTGTCTCAGGCTCAGTAACCACCTCCTCTGCAAAGTTTTTCCAGATTCCTCTGGTTGTGAATGATCTTCCCCTCCTCAAATTGGGTAGAATTTACTTTTCGGTGGTCACCTGGTATTTTCTCAATGGAATATCAGCTCCTTGACAACAGGGGTTATTTTATTTTTGTCTCATAATATCCACTGCCTTACTCAGGTGTACGAGTTGTCTTCTTCCATTAAGCTCCTTGAGGACTGGGACTGTCCAATTAGTTTGTATTTGTATTCTTAGCATAGCCTGGCATTCTCATATTCATTCTCTCTCTCCGTCTCTCTGTCTCTCTGTCTCTGTCTCTCTTTCTCTCTCTCTCTCTGTCTCTCTCTCTCTCTCTCTCTGTCTCTCTCTCTCTCTCTCTCTCTCTCTCTCTCTCTCTCTCTGTCTCTGTCTCTCTCTCTCTCTGTCTCTGTCTCTCTCTGTCTCTGTCTCTCTCTGTCTCTGTCTCTCTCTCTGTCTCTCTCTGTCTCTGTCTCTCCTTCTCTTCCCCACAATCTCTAGTGTAGAAACCTCTACCATCCTTCCCTAAGGCTCAATAAGAAAGCTTCCCAGGAACATCTGGGTCATCTTACAAAGTCTTTTGGAGCCCTGGGGATTTGAGGATCAGATTCCCATTTCCCTTCAGCCAGGTCCTTCTCTCTCTAACCTCCCCATCCCTCACCTCTCTGCTTCCAGCTCTAAGGGAGCTGGAGGCAGGAGCAGGTAAGGAGTCCCTCAATCAATAGGCATTTATTAAAGTACCGACTATACATGGTTCAAATATAATCATACCTCTTTTACAGGTTAAGAAATTTAAGTTGAGAACAGGTCCCCACAGGAGACCTAATAGGGTCTGAAGAATCTTAGGCTCTGAAGATTGCTGGGAACAAAAATTGAGTGCCAATGCTTTGCAGGGTTAAGACTTAGTCAACAGTGAAGAATGTGGAGAAAATTATATATGTATATGTTATATATGCAATAATAAGGAACCATCATAGTTAATCCATTTCTCTTTCCCATACTCATAATCCACTGACTCCTGTGTTTCTTCCATCCTTCCTTCTTTGATTTCTTATTTGGGGGTATTACTAAGCCCACTGGGGAAAATGAAGTATGGAGGGGTTAAGTGACTTACTAAGGGTCATCCTTTAAGCCAGAGATGTAGCCATACCTTGAACAAAGTCTCCTAAACCCTAGCTTAGGGCTCTGTCCATTCCACTGCATTAAAAGGTCAGGTCTTGACCCCAATACAGCACCAGCATTCAATGCACTCCATATATTAGTGTCCTGACTCAGACATGTAGGACCATATGATTCCAGCTAGTCTGTCCTTGGAAAAGTCCTCCTAGAAAGCCCCCATATCTTTAAACAGGTGAGATAGTAAGACCAGTGCCCAAGGAAACCAGCTGGCAAAACCCACTTGATTTCCTCGAGAGAGCACTAAATATCTTGTGGTCAATTGTTCTCTAGTCTATTGGAATTCCAAGGTTGGGGGCTCCCAATTACCACAATGTTAAATGGCCCATTTGGCTTAAGCACCATTTCCTTCTGAGTACTGGGTCTCTCTCTCTCTCTCCAGCAGAAGGCCGTTGACCCTTTAGATAGCAACTAGCCTCCAAAGGGAGGATTTTTTTTTTTTATCTCACCTAGTTGTTAAATGAATAAACAGCTTTAAGACTCTTAAGAGATAAGGGGGCAATCCAGCTGTGCTCCTCTGACCTTTGAGAGCTCTTGCTGGGAAAATGGAAGACAGACTCAGGCTAGCTAGATGGGGAGACAGGAGATAGATGGCTATTCCAGCAGCAACACAAAGGATTGAAAACCCTGCACATTTTTAGCATGTGACTAGAATAATTTGCCTTTGCCAGCAAAAAATGGAGAAAGGCTGGTGCCCTCAGCCCAAAGCCAAAATGTGAAAAGAAGGCAGGGAGAGGAAAGAAGACATTGACATCTGTATTACTGACCAAGGTGATAAAGCTCTTTGGCGAGGTGTCCCATATACCAAAACTCCTGTATTAAAGAGAAGGAAACAGGTTGAGGGAGGGATTTGCCCATGGTTCCATAAGTACTGTGTAAAAGGCAGGATTTGAAGTCTAGTCCATTAACTCCAGGTTCAGAGGCTTTTCTGCCAGACCACCCTGCCCTACCTCAAGTTAAACCCTACTTAGTTTATATCATTAACCCACATTAAGCTACCAAATAATATCTACTCTGATTGGGCTAAGAACCCAGGGCCATGGCTCTTGAGATGGAATTGGAAAGGGATCTTGGGGGTGATGTAGTTCAACCCCCTCTAGTCACAGATGAGGAAACAGAGGTTCAGAGAGGTGAGGTTATACTTGCCCAAGGTTACACAGGGAATTAGTATCTGAGGTGAGATTTGAACTCAGGTTCTCTGAGCCTAGAGACAGGATGCTTCCTTACTCCGAAACTAACGCTTAAAACATCACCACTCTTGACCACTAGCTTGGAATGACATTATCTTCTGGGAAGTTTCCAATAAAAGCACCCCATATACCAACCAACTATAGGAAGTTCTAGGTTCTCTGGATTTGGGGTCAAACTTTTGCAAGGGCCTCTGGGAAGTTGTCTCTGAATTGGATAGCCTTGTTGGGTAGGACATGTTTCCCCAGGTTTCATGACATCTATACCATGCTCAGAAAGGAGGGGTTGGGGTGAGGGAGGGAGAGATCAGAGGATCCAGGTTAGAAATGGCCATTTGGCTCCATTAAAGAATTTCTTTTTCTTATCTTGTTGAGCTATTCATTTCACTGAAAAATTAAAATCCAAAGTCTTTGCAAGGTACATATTAATTTCTAGTGTTACTGACAGGAAAATTGGTTTTTGATGAAATTTTAAATGGATTGATACCTCCCAAATGGGAGAGGGGGCCAAAAAGTGGGAAGGGAAAGGAAAGGCAAGTCAGATGGACAGGGATGGGGAAAGGAGGTAGGAAATAGCTGGGAAATGGGCAGGAATGAAGTCCAATTCAAACTTAGCCCCAGAGCCCATGCTCTGTCCATTCCATTGCACTTTCTATTTTGAACCCCATCAAGGCAGCCTGGCAAAGTTCCCAGAACACTAGACTTAGAGTCAGCAAGACTTGATCTTAGATACTAATTAGCTACGTGACCCTTGGCAAATCACACCTCAGTCTCCTCATCCATAAAATGGAAGGATTGTACCTGCTGAACCGCTCTCAGGGGGTTAACTGAGTAGCTTCAATAAAACAATGTATTTTGCAAACCTTTAAAGTGTTAGGTAAATGTCCTTTATTCTCATCCTTCCTCCCCAGTCTCTTACCCCCCCTCCCCCACCTCAAAGGTATCTGGTAGGATAATTCCCTGGACTTCCAGGGCATCACCAAAGGCAATACTGATGTTATATGTTTAACAATAAAGAAAATGGAAAGTCTTTTGGTATCAACTGAGAATATAAGTGAGAAATGCTTTGTAAACCATAAAGCTGTGCTCAACTCTTTGTGACCCCATTTGGGGTTTTCCTGGCAAAGATACTGGAGTGGTTTGCCATTGTCTTCTTCAGACCATTTTACAGATGGGGAAACTGAGGCAAACAGGATGAAGTGACTTGCCCAGAGTCACAGAGCTAACACGTGTCTGTGGCTGGATTTGAACTCAGGAGGATGAATCTTCCTGACTCCTCTATACATGTACCTTCTAGTTGCCTCTTAGCTGACACATAGTAGGAGAGCAGGGAGTACTTTGAATTGAATTGACCTTAGAGAGCAAATGCAACCCAAATTTTACAGATAAAGAAAAAGGTCCAGAAAGGAAAGGATAGACAGGAAATCATACAGCTAGTCGATGGGAAAGCTAGAATTTCTATCCATGTCTCTTTTCTCGATACTAGGTGTGTGTTCTCATCACACCCTGCTGCCTCTTCTAAGGGAAGGAAAGCCTTCAAACTTCCTCCTCTTTCCCCTCACCCCCCCCCCCCAGAAGGATAAGGTGCATCCTGGGAGGGGGTGGGGAGGAGGACAAAGTTCTGCTGTCCGGGAAGCCAGACACAATCTGGCCTGGGTGAGGATCAGAAGATGGGTGGGGAAAGGCTGGACAGGTATGAGGGATTCCCCCGCACCTTAGATTTTCTGCACAGTAAGGATGTAGAAGGACTTCAGGTCAATGATTCACAGCCCTGATATTCGGTGGATCAAAAGGCCTCCAAAGATCTTGAGAAATATTTGAAAGTTTGAAAAAGAATTCGAATACATGACTCAACACCTCTATGGGGGCTGGGAGAGGTGAGCATTATGGAACCAGGCAAATAGATCCTTCGTCCTTCAATGTCATAACCATAGGGCCGGAAACTTTGGATCTGCAGGCCTTTCAAATATGTGTAACCACTTACTCCTTCTGGAGGCTTTTTGAAATAAAGATTTAAACAATTCAAGACACCAAGAAAAATACCATATGTTTCTAACCATGGACACAGGGGTTGGGGTGGAGGAGGAGGAGAAAGGAGGAGGCAGAAATGTGCCACACAGAAAAAAGTTTTTTCTTAGAGCTGCTTGCTGGGTCAAAGGAGTCATTCCCCTACCCCCACTCGCCCCATTTCTGAAATTAAGTTTTGACTCTGTGTGTGTGTGTGTGTGTGTGTGTGTGTGTGTGTGTGTGAAGGAGATGGCAAAACAGGGGCATCTGTGGTCACAAGGTACAGCAGGGGTACATGTAATATATGGCTTCCTTCCAAGGGTGTTTCTACCATCACTGGTTGGCTTGATGGTCTGGGTTTGAGAGAGAGAGACAGAGACAGAGAAAGAGAGAGAGAGAGACAAAGACATAGAGAGGCAGAGAGAGAGGGAGACAGAGACATAGAAAGACAGAGAGAGAGACAGAGACAGAGACATAGAGAGACAGAGACAGAGAAAGAGAGAGAGAGAGACAGAGACATAGAGAGACAGAGAGACAGAGACATAGAGAGACAGAGACATAGAAAGACAGAGAGAGACAGAGAGAGAGACAGAGCCAGAGAGTGTATGCACGTGTGTGTAGGGGGAAGAATGGTCCCTTGTGTTTACCAGACACAGGAGCATGTGACCTCAGGAGGAGAGCCAGGGCTTTCTCATCCCTGAAGCCACAATCAGCTGTGATTTATGACCCATCCCGGGGCAATGAGCCTCCAGCCCGTTATCTCCCTTGTCCAAATATCAATGGAAGGCAGGTGGCTGGGCCTTCACACTTCCCTGGTGTCTCTGCTCGTAGGCTGCCCCTTGAGAGGGCTGGGGATGGTAGTGGTAGGGGAGGGGAGGGGGCCGGGGGAGAAGAAAGATGAGGATCAGGATACAGCCTTAGAAGCCCTTTCACTGAAGAATGGTCCCTTCCCTCCCCCTCGTCCCCTCTCTTCCTGCCACAGGGACTCTTTCCAGAAGGAACTTCCTCACTCAAACACTGCAGCCAGAAACTAGTTGAGTCTGGTGGTTTGCTGCCACACATTCTGTGACAGTTGTTAAGGCCAAGTCAGTAGGCTCTTATCTAGTCTGAAATGAAAGACTGATCTTTACTTCAAAACAAAAAGTCAGAGAAAAAGTCTCCTCTTGGCATCCCTCCCTTCCCAAAGGTAAGATACTGCTTTACTCCCACTTTCAGTCACAGCTGCTTCTCTACAGTCTATCATGGTGAAAGCATTGTGATTCAGTGGTTAGAGGACCAGGTTCCACTCCCTCTCCATCCTGATGATCTGTGCAATCTCTCTGGGCCTCAGTTTCCTCAGCTGAAAAATGGACTCAATGACCTCTCGGATGCCCTTTCCAGCTCTGAATCCGATGGTGGCAGATCCAATCATCCAAGCTCAGTGGACCCTGCCTCTGAACCCAAGTTTCTTCATTTGTAAGTGAAAGAATTTGCCCTGATTAAGAGGCAATATGTGAAGCAGAACACCAGCCCTATTTGGAGTCAGAGGACCTTTGTGACCTTAGGGGACTCACTCCATAAGAGCTAGCATTTATAAAGTGCCTACTATGTGCCATATGCTTCACAAATATTATCTCATCTGATCTGTGCAACAATCCTGGGAGGGAGATACCATTACTTACAGATTAGAAAACTGAGGCAAACAGAGGTTGTGAGGTCACTCAGCTAGTGAGTTTCTGAGGCTGGATTTGAACTCCTAACTCCAGGCCTGGAGCTCTATCTCCTTCTAATCTCTAAAATGAGGAAGTAGGCCTAGATGACCTGCAAGGTTCCTTCCCATCCCAGATCTATGATTGTCCCTCAATTTCCTTCCAGACATAAATCCCTGATGCTTCATCCTTGCTTGGTTTCATGGGTGTTTTCAGCAACACCAAACCCACGCTGACCCACACAAACAAGCCTCTTGTCTCCCTCTCCGCCCTCCCTGTGGGATGTACAACAAATCAGCTCCCCCTGCCCCCAAACAACTTCCAGTAAAACCCAATGACATCCAGGTGGGACTGCTGCCTCTCCTCCCTCCCATGCTGATGGGGCTCTCAAACATGCCAGGTCCAGCCACCTGTCACCGTGGAGCCGGGTGACAGACACTTCAGAACTGGCCGGCAGCTTTCTGCTCCTTCTCAGCCAGACTCTCCAAAGGGAACTCCACCTCTGGAAATTTTTTTCTGAGAGACGCCCAGCTGAACAGAGCTTTTTTTTTCTTTCTTTTTTAATTGACGCCTTCTGCTTTTCCATCACATTCATTTCCAAATATACCCTTCTCCCCACCCCCGCCCTGAAAGCTTTCTCTTGTAACAAAGATTAAAAAAAAGGTTCAGTTCAACAAAACCAACCACCACCTTGACCACATCTCACAGAATAGTAAGCATTCCTTTCCTCCAACCACTGTCCCCCATCTATTTCAAGAAAAAATTTTTTTCTGTTAAAAAACTGCCAGCTTTTAGCATTGGAACAAACCTCCCTATATTTTCTATAAAACTGGCAAAGTATCCAGTTGGAACAGAGAAGGGAAGAGAGAAGCCAGGGACAACAGGAGGTGACCGAAATGATCCCATCTCTGTTAAGGAATCCCCTGGTTTGTTCATTTATTGACTCCCCCAGAACAAAGGCCTTCCAGGTGAGGCTGCCCAGTTTGGAAAGTCCTTTCCATGTCTTCTCTTCTTTTCCTCACAGCATCCCTGGGAGGTACTGTTATTAACCTCATTTTGCAGTTGAGGAAATCAAGGCAGAGGGAGGGAGAGTGACGTGCCTAGGGTCACACAAGGGACAGAGGCAGGGTTTGAACTCCAAAGCTATATGGGCTTTTCACTTTCAGGCTTGCCCGACCACAGAGGATCAAAGATTCTCAATAAACATTGGCCGGTGATGTTGAGGTGACCCAAAGAGTGGGGAAATCATAGAATTTTGACATGGAAGGAAATTTAGGAGATTATCAGTAAGAAACCTTTTGGTACTGTTTCCTAGGGAAGAATCTTCTCGAATACTCCAGATGGGGGGAAGAAGACTAAAGGGGCAGGTCAGATGCTCTCTAGAGTCCAGCAGGAGAGGTACCAGTCCTATCAGCCCCTTAGCACACTCCCCAGGGCACATGCCTGCCCTGCATCTCTAAGCGAAGTCTGGGGAAGAAAGAGGAAGGCTCATTGTCTAAGGAAGTTGTGTGAGGGGCTCAGTGGGCTAGGAAGCCTCAGGTTCCTTTTGGGTGGGCTGAGGTTACTCTGGCTCTTGGGATATCTCTGGGCAGGGGGGAAGTCAGAAGGACTCCAGCCAAGTGCTTCCTGTCTGTGATATAACAAAACCTTTACAGTGGCCCAAGTGTGGGAGGCAGGAGAAGGCTCTCTAATTTCAGTTGGAATCCCTAGAGTCTGTGAATCATGGCTCAGTCAAAGGAGAGAGGATCCTGCCCAGACAATACTGGAGAGGTTTTGTCTCTTGGTGTGTCAGGGACAAGCCTCATCAAGACCACCTAGGGAACAGACTCAACTGAAGAGAACTGGGACAGCCCACCCCTACTCCCTACCCCCCCAACTAAATCCCCCAAGTTACAACAAAGAAAAAGCAAGGATATTGGCTTTTCAGTAGGGCTCAGATCGGCTTCTTCCATCCTCTTAATCGGCCAGTGAGTATTCACTGAACAACTCTGTGAGGTATTATCATCTTTATATTGCAAACGAGGTCAGAGAAGTTAAATGACTTGTACCTAGGGTCACACAGCTGATACACAGATGAAAGACTGAAGGCAGGTCTTCTTATCATAAGCTTTGAAAAGCACAAGTGGACAAATGTGCCCTTCTTTTCCTCTAGCTACAACTTCACGTGATTTCACACTAACTTCAGGACAGGGGAAGGAGCATGGGGTAGCAAGCACTGGATTGGGAGTGAGTAGACCTGGGTCCCAATTCTAACTGGAGTATTTATTCTCATAGCTCAATGCAACCTTCTACACGAAAGTCTGATTTCTTGTTGACTTCTCCTCCAAAAGTTCACTCTCTTGAAATCACTCTGTATTACTTGGTACTTACATACATGTGTACATTTTGTATCCCAACTATGAATGGATGCTTCATGAGGGCAGGGGCTGTTTCATTTTTGTCTTACTTGCATGGTTCCTTGCACATAGTAAGTACTTAGAGTTGAAATGAATCATGACCTTCAGTAAGTTGCTTAACCTCTCTGGGTCTCAGTTTTCTCATCTGCGTAATGAGGGAATCACAATGGACAGTTTTAGGTTCTTTACCAATTCTAAATCCCATGGTCTACCACCAGCAAGGAAACCTCATTGAAGGCCAGCTGCCCCCAGCACATGGTGTATATGGTTCTCAGCTGGCTTAGGTGGAGGAAGGAAGGTTATGTGGGAGACAGAAAACTCCCTGGGGCCAAAGATCCTGGAGGGAGGAAGACAGAGAGAGAGACATGTCTATCCCTGACTTTGTCAGAAACAGCCGAGTGATCATGGACAATTAAAAGACACTCTTCAAGATGATGTCTCTTACGATACTAATCCAATTCACTTACACAGCACCTGATGGTTCATAAAGGGCTTTTCTGTCCATTATCTCATCTGAACCACTTGGTCTAGCCAAGATGGGAAATTCGGTGCAGGGGCCGAGGATGGAATAATTCCTTATTGGTGCTGGCTGCTTGCTTTTTCTTCCACTCTCCAGCTAATCCCTATCTCCACCCTAATGAGGCCAGCCTGTGGTTATCTTTTCAGCATTCCTCCTAGATGACAGCAAGACTCTCTTGCCTGGTGTTTTACCAAATAGCCAAATGCCCGGGCTTCTACCCGCACATCCCAGTTAGCTCAGAGCTGGAGCCCTGGTGGTTAAAGCCCTATTAGTTAAAATATGTCACCTGTCTTTTCATCTGAACTTGGTCCTTTTCCCAGCTTTTTGTCTTCACCATCAATTCTCACCCAGAATGGTCCAAATCCCTCCCACCAGACTTTTGGTCCAGCCAGTTAATATCTCCTCCCTGAACCCTGGCCACTGCTGAGAGTCATGTGGAACCTAGCTCCTAAGCCAGGCTTCTGCTACCCCTTAGAGTTCTGAGAACATTGCTCAATTATAAACGTGGCCTCTCTCTACCCAGCTGGAGTGCTGAAAGGTTAGGCCTAGCCTGGGAAAGCAGGCCTCTCTTAATCAAAGCCCAGTGTAGTCACTTCAAGGACAGAGAAACTGGGAGAAGAATGCCTCAGACAGTCTTCAGTCCCCTTCCCTGCCTTGTAGACAGAGCACTTATCCCCAACCTCCCTCCCCTCCCCCAAGAAGTTAAATGCTTTGTTTAACTGAGCATTTCCCAAAGTTCATGCCACTGAACTTTAATGTCCTGTGTGTGGTGACTATGGGATATTTTGGGGGGAAATTTTGAAGTCACAAATATTTTGCCTTCTTGAATATTAAATATGAAATTATGTATATGACAAAATGCTTGTTTTGTGGGCAACCTGTCAGTATGAAAAGAGTTGATTTCCTTGATTCTCCTCCCACATTTTCCCAACCTTCCTTTAGCCCTCTGCTCTTCTCTGCTGTCGAACTCCCTTACCCAAGCACTTACAGGGTTTGGGAAATATCTTTCCAGTCCCCAAGAGTCCTGCAGGCAAATGATCTAAGGAAACACTATGTTAACGAATGTCTCTTTTTGCACCCGTGGAGTTAAAAGCAAACATACTTTGGTTTTCCCCACTGCCTAAGGCTTGCAAACCAACTCTTCCCTCTGTCAAAAACCCTCTTCTCCTCCCTTCTGTCTATGGAAAACTTTTTCTTTCTGGATTCTGAGCACAGGCAGGCTGACCACTTCCTGAGGCATGTGGTAAAGGGGATTCAGGTGTGGGAAGGATGAGGAGCCCGTTCCCATTCCAGGAACCCCAAATTTTCCCCTGAAAGCTTCCCTTACACAATCGAAGAATGTTTCAGTTGGAAGGCTTCTCAGGGGTCACCTACTTCAACCCATCCCCCCAAAGAATCCCTACCATAACTGGCAAACAAGTGGTCACAGCCTCTGTTGGAAGACCTCCGAGGAGAGGAGCTGACCACAGACACTCTGTCACCACCTGTGGATGGCTCTAATTGTTGCCAAGATGGTCTTAACCTCAAGCTTAGATCTGGCTTTCTGCAACTTCTCTGACCATTTCCACCCAGCTCTAGTCATAATGTTCTTTTTCACTAGGTAGTATAATGCTTAGAATATGAAAGATGGAATCAGGGAGATCTGAGTTCAAATTCTGCCCCAAATACTAACTAAATGTGTTACCCTGTATATATTTATTTTGTCTCTCCCATAGCATGCAAGCTCTAACTCTTGAAGGGGAAAGACTGTTTCCTTTTTGTGTCTGTACCCCCTGGTCCTGGGGGTGGCTAGGTGCTATGGTGGATAGAGTACTGGTCCTGGAGACAGGAAGACCTGAGTTCAAATTTGGCTTCTGACACTTACTGTGTGACCCTGGGCAAGTCACTTAACCTCTGTTTGCCTTAATCTACTGAAGAAGGAAATGGCAAACCATTCCAATATCTTTGCCAAGAAAACCCCACAGACAGCATTGACATGGTGCAGGAAGAGTCAGACACAATTGAACAACAATAATTCTCTGGTCCTGCAGTGTTCTGCACACAGAAAGGGCTTAACAAGTAGCTTTCAAATTGATTTAAAATGCCAAGTAGCGGACAGAGGGGAAGAACAGCTCAGTGACTCTTGATAGCCGCTTTCCTAGGGAAAAGGAAAAAAGACATCCCCTTGCTGAAGGCTCCACTCTAAACCATTCACAAGGTAGAGAGACACCCAATGGTCACCAGTTTCAGGGGCAGAGTCATAGCCACCTTCCATAAAAGCCAAACCCCACTTAAGGGATTTTTCTGCATCTTGACCTACACACAATCTATTGGGCATCTATTGTTTAGAAAAGAATGGTGCCACATCTGAGGACTGGAGAGTAAATATTCTATAAACACCCATGTGTTCCCCTTCACCCAATCCGGGGGTGTTCTGAACAAGAGCCGATTACATTTTCAGTGTGAGCATGGATACCTGAGAAATGCTATAAGTAGGGTTTGATTTGTTGTTTTGTTGACTGTCTAGATTTAAGAAAGTGATGGAGAAATTGTCAATGGTGAAAATTAAATTTAAAAGTGTGTCCTGTGGACATTTTTTCCCCCTAGAGCTGGTTGTTAAAGATTTGCCAGCAAATCCCTTCCCCCACCCAACCTACCTATCAGAGTTGCTATTATTCTGTGAAAACTAAGGACCTCTCCACTAATAGTGATGACCTTATTCAGTTTATAATCTAGTAAGAAATGATGCACACAGAAACAAATCAAACATGGAACAGCCAAGGGGAAAAACCTGAGGTTAATGAAACACAATCTGAAAAACAAAACAAAACAAAACAAGAACAAGCCAGTGGTGACAGTTGGATGCACAAAGTTAAATCAATAACCAAAAAGGGAAAGGAAAAAAATGCCAAGTCCAACAACTTAAAAATTGTCTGATCCCTGGTGAATTTCACCTGATTCTGCGACCTCTAAGAAGCACTTTTCCCACTCAATCCCCAAGGCACAAAGGAATATTATATTTTGGTCTAGGGTTTCTAACAGAGAAACAAAAGTGGGTTTGTCATAGAATTTTCTGCACTTAATGCTATCATAACATATCTGCTTATGGAATTGCACTGAGGCAAACCCCCATATGTGTGTAAAGGGGGCCGGGAATTCCGACCCCCTAAGTGGTAGGGGGTCTGTTTGGGGGAATGAAGGAGGAAAATCAGCATGGAGGCTTTGTGTGGGTAACCTGGATGCTGTAATTCTTGAAACAAGAGGAGAAAAAACAGACTTGGTGTCAGGTTAAAAAAAAAAAGCTCAAGGCACCATTTTCCCCCTCTCACAAAAATAAACACATGGGCTGAGACTGATTTTCTTCAGTTTCAGAACTTTGTAGCAGCAGAAGGAAGGAGTGGGGTCCTGGACTCCCCAAGGGTGAGAACTGGCTTTCCTCATGTGCTTTCCCATCTTGGTAGAGGCTAGGGCAGAAACAGGATGGACATTCTGTTTGGATGTTTCTATTGACTGGGCACTTTTCTCAATGTTCTCACAAGGAGGGAGTCATTGAGATCCAAAATTTCTTCTTGATGGATCGAAATGCAGAATTTGTCCATGAGAAATATTTTCCCTTCATTGGGGAGGGGCTGGACAGACTATATTACACAACTGTACGAGAAGAGGTTGGTGCAGTAGGATATGATTAATGAGAAATTCAGGGAGGGGGGAGTATATGAGCAGTAATGTAGAGTGAAAAAGACAGAACCAGAAAAACAATATGTACAATTATAACAATGTCAATGAGAACATCACCAGAGGGAAGTCAGACTCTCAGTGAAATTATTATTTTTTTAAATTCAATATTGGTTGCAGAGAGCATACATACTTTCAGAGAGAAACATACGTTTCTCTAAAGAGAAATGTACCTTCCTCCTCTTGGCAGTGAGGTGGAAGACTACAGGTGCAGAATGCTGCATACCCTGTCAGATGGAGTTGCTGTATTTAGCTGGTTTTACCTAATTGTTTTTCTTGCTTCCTAAGGGAGGGTTGATTCTTGGATAGTGTGGGGGTTGACTCAAGAAACGACTAATGTGGTGACATCTAGGTGGTGCAGTGAATAGAGCTCTGGAGTCAGGAGGACCTGAGTTCAAATCTAGCCTCAAACACTTGACACACTTACTATCTGTGTGACCTTGGATGAGTCACTTAACCCCAATTGCCTTGCCTTCTCCCCTCAAAAAAAAAAAAGAAATTACTAATGTAAAAATGAGCCATCAATAAAACATATTTTTAAAAGGTTAAAAATATGCTTAACCCAGTATTAGTTCCAGAGTGTGTATAGTAATATGTGCAGCAATGTTAAATATTCTAAGTACAGTAATACCTCCTTACTCTCCATTTCTTTAATATTGCATGAGATTTAGCATTCCTATTCCAATTACCACTCTAGAAAGCCAATTTGCAACAAAAACAAAGTGAGCTGACTGTAAGAGGTATTTGTAGGCAGATTAAAATGAACAGGGAATTTTGAATTCTCTGAAGAGCTTATGCTAATATTCTATGACTCAATTACATAGAAGCAGGGAGGTGGTGCAGTAGTTAGAGTGCTTTATCAGGAATCAGGGCACCCTGAGTTCAAATCTAGACTCGGTAATTGTATAATCTTAAGCAAGTCATTTAGCCAATGAAAGATGATGGGATTGTGATAGAGTATTATTGTGCTATAAGAAATGACAAGCAGAATGACTTCAGAAAAACCTAGAAACACGGACACGAACTGATACAAAGTGAATTGAGCAGAAACAGAACATTGTACACAGTAACAGCAATATTGTAATGATGAAGAACTGTGAATGACTTAGCTATTCTCAGTAATACCATGACCCAAGACAATACCAAAGGACTCATGATGAGAAAGGCTATCCTCCTCCAGAGGAAGAACCGATATTGTTTGAATACAGAGTGAAGAATGCTTTATTTTTCCTTCCCTCCTACCTTCCTTCCTCTCTTTCTTGTTTTGTTGAAGTTTTCTTGCACAAAATGACTAAGATGGAAATGTTTCACATGATTTACACGTATAACCTATATCAGACTGCTTGCCATCTCAGGGAGTAGAGGAAGGGATGGAACTTGGAACTCAAATTTTAAGAAAAAAAAAAAGGTTAAAAAGTGTTTTTACATGTAATTGGGGAAAAAGAAAATATTATTTAAAGAAACCTTTTTTTGCCATTACAAAAAAGAATTGGAGCAGACGGTCTCTAAGGGCCCCTCCTGCTCTAAATCTGATGATACTTTGAAAAAGCAGTTTAAATAGGGTTACAAAATACCACTCTAGACCCTGTGGATTCAGGGTGCTGTGATAATCAGCCAGTCACCAAACATTTAGTAAGAGACTCCTATGCACCAGGATTGTGCTACACATTGTCATCTCATGAAGAGGAATGAGCTGGGCAGCCAGAGAAAGAAGTGGCTCTCCGAGCGGAACTTACAGCTAACCTGGCTCTGAATGCATTTATCAACATGGTTTGTAAACCAAACAGGGCTGATGGCCTGAGGCAGGCACAAGGATTCGTCTTTTTTCCATAATCAAAATGTACTTGGAAGGTAAGCCCTAAGTATGGCTTAATAAAGCCAGAACTTGCACAGTAGTGGGACAGGCTTTTGCTGCCCAAGTAATCTCATGTCCAGAGCAATTAAAAAGGCTTCCAAGATCCCAGAGCCTCCTGAAGGGGCCATCACCACATGCTGGCTTAATTGTAGGCTTCCCAGGTCTTCCCCATCGGTGTGGAGGTATGGATGCTGGCTGGCTTCCCACTTACTAGTTGGGTGACCTTGGGCAAATCACTTGACAATCCCAGGGTCTCAGTGTCTTCGTGTGTAAAATAAGGGACCCAGAGTTCCCTTCCAGTCCCAGATTTGTGACTCTCCCTTTCCCTTCCAACACTGAAATCATGAAGCTGTTTTTATGACCCCCCAAAGGCTGGCTGCCCATGGAAATGACCATGAGTCACAAGTTTGGCATGAACAAGGATGGGAGAGTCAGTGTCTCTAGCTCCAATTGAGTGAGGTGGGGCAACTTCACAGCAGAGGGTAGGGAGGGAAAGTGAAGAGAAGACTCAAAAAACAAACAAACATTTGCTCGGTAGTGGCACATCAAAAAACTGAAAGCGAAGAACTGCAAATAACATCCCACATGTGCATCTATAGCACCCAGTGTTTAGCTGAGGGATTGGACATGTTCAGTAATCTCAGTACTGTCTGACTCTTCATGACCCCATTTGGGGTTTTCTTGGCAAAGATACTAGAAATGGTTTGTCATTTCCTTCTCCAGCTCTTTTTACAGATGAGGAAACTGAGGCAAACAGGGTGAAGTGCCTTGCCCAGGGCAAGTGTCTGAGACCAGATCTAAACTTAGGTCTTTCTGACTCTGAGTTTGGTAACTCTATCCACTGTGCCACCTTGCTGCCCACCTGGCACAGAGTAGGAGTTTAATAAATGCTGGTAAATTGAATGACTTTACAGTTAGAAAGTGATTTCTATAGACCAGAGTATAACAGATAAGAGGTGGTAGCGACTGCCAAGGTCCACTAGAACAAGCCATTCATTTTATAGATGGGAAACCGAGGTTCAGAAAAGTTTAGTAATCTGCCCAAGACTTTAACCCAGGGATTTATGACTATTCATTGTTACAGATCAACAAGTATCAACACCACTCCTCTTCCCCATTTCACAGATGAGCAAGTTGAGATTCACAGTAACAAAGGGCCAGACACATCTAGGCCTCTAGGCTAAGCCTCCTTCAACCTCATCCCTCTGCCTCTGGAGAAATATGGTCTGTGTGGGTAGCTAGGTGGTACAGTGGATAGTGTACTCGTCCTAGAGTCAGGAAGACCTGAGTTCAAATCCATACTCAGACACTTACTAGCTGTGTGAGCCTGGGCAAGTCACTTTACCCCAGTTGTGGAAGGAAGGAAGGAAGGAAGGAAGGAAGGAAGGAAGGAAGGAAGGAAGGAAGGAAGGAAGGAAGGAAGGAAGGAAGGAAGGAAGGAAGGAAGGAAGGAGGGAGGAGAAAAATAGAAATATGGTTGGAAATCTTAGAATCACAGAGTAGGATGGGACCAGTAGATTATAATTGACTTGAGGGCAGGAGCTGATTTCTTTTTGTCTGTGTCCCCAGCAGCTGGTAAACAGCAAGTGCTTAATAAATGCTTTTTGAATTGAGTTGACCTTTAGAGATAAGGAGCACATTGTAAGGGCCATAGTCCAATCCTTTCATTTAACAGATGAGAAAACTGAGGTCCAGAGGGAAATGGGCAGCCCAAGGCCATCCAGTCAATAAAACGACAGAACTGGAACCTGGACCCTTGGACTTGTCCAACATGGTTTCCATTTTGCCATACTTGGACTGCCCCTCCCAGAACACGAACTCTTCTATCCAGGGCCAATATCTTACTGTGCTTTCCTTAGCAGAGATCTGGGTTTCTTCAGCCTTGGAAGGTGAGAATTTGGTGCAGGGGCCATACTCCTAGTCATGATTGGTGATACGTACAAAATGTAACTGATCAATAGCTGTTCTGGACCAGCCTGGTTACAAGGTCATTTTTACACCTACCAACAAAGGCATGATCCACCTTGGGGACTGGGGACCCTCTGATGTATTTTTCCCCAAACGGATATTTCCTTTTCAAATCCCCACATCATTGCAACGTTTTGGATGCTAGAGCTTCCTGTGAACTCGGTCTTCTCCCATCCCCATGTCCCCAAGAGAAGAGAGCACAATAGCAGTCCACTTGCTGCTTTGAGGCTTCCTGTAGGCAAATCCCCCAGGAATGAGGCAAACCAAAGAAGGGGGTGTGTGACCAAGTGGAACAAGGAGAAGGCAGTGCGATACGTAATGAGTGTTTTCTGAGTCCAATAATCCATCTGAACCCAGTCTGCCAGTACCTGCATTCTGTCTGGCATTATGGCCTTGTGAATAAAACATGGGCTCCAACTGAACACCAGGCTGTAATTCAATCAGGGGTCTCTGAAGAGGACATCCCTAGTTCCTGCTGCACTTTCCTGGCTTTGAGGGATGGCAGCAACCTCCCCAGGTAAAGTTACTTCCCAGCATCCCTGCCTAGAAACACACATACACCCACCATTGAGAGATCTGTCTTCTTCAGGCAGAAATCTGAATTCCAAACTGTTAAGGGATTAATAAGGTTTCTGGAGCTCCTCAGACATGATCCTCCCCTTAAACGGTGTCTTTATCAAGATGTAAACCCAAAATCTCTGATTCCAAAATTCATCACTCTCTTCATATACCTTCTCAATTTAATTAAACCTAAAATTATAAGGATTATCAAGTCACACTCCCTCCCTCTCAGTTTTTTTTGGCAGATAAAGAAATGGCTCAGAAAAACAATTTTTTTTCAGCCCAAGTGGTATATTTTAAAGTTCAGTTATGGCACAGAAGGTTTGAGATCTCAGTCAGCAGATCATAAGAACCCTTTGATGAACCTGAGATTCTAAAAAGGCCACTTAGTTCAAACCCCTCACTTGTCAGAGGAGGCTTCTGAGGCCTAGAGAGGTTAAATGGTTTACTTAAAGTCACACAGCTAGGTAGGTACTGACAGTTTTTTAAAACATTCATAATCTGTTATGTCAGAGGTTTGTCCCTTACAGCCTATGTTATATGTGTATATATATAAATATACATAGATGTGTATATATAACTATATATACATGCATGTGTATATACATATATATATAGTATGTATACCATCTATATAGTATGTATACCATCTATATATATACACACACACACACATACAGAGTATGTGTTAGCTGTGTGGTATTTGCAACATTTAAAAGCAAAACTGGAGGATGATATAGAAACAAAACTCATTGTAGGAAGGGTATTGGTTTTACACAAGAGACAAGACAGAGAACCAATGTGCTCCTTTACAAATGCAAGCACTTGTGGAGCCTGGGAAAGAACAGTGGACTGAGAATTTTGGTTTACTGTGGGATTGGGACAAGTCACTTAATCCTCTCTGGATTTTCAGAAGTAAAGGGGTTGAACCAGAGAAGGGATTGTTAAACTTTTTGTGTCATGGACACCTTTGGCAATCTGGTGAAACCCATGGATCCCTTCATCAAATAGCAGTATTTAAAAAAAAAATTCGTAATTAAAGGAAATGTTAAATTGCAGTTAGAGATTAGTAAAAATAAAGATGATTAAAAAAAATCTTTCTCATCCAAGTTCAATCGCAAGTTAAGAATTCCTAGAGAAGAGGATCCAAAAAGTTCTTTCCAGTTTGGACACTCCCTTCATTAAATAGCAACCCTTCTTCATATATTTAAAAGTGGATTTGATTCATACCAGTTCCATCTCCAGTATACAAAACCTGTTGAGCATAAACCAATGGTGTAAACTGAGGCCCACCTACACGATTGTCCTGCCTGACTCCTATATCTAGAACGGTCCCATCAATGACAGAAGACATAGGATCCTGCTCAGTGTTAATGGCTACAAACAATGGATATATTCCCATCTTATAAATTAATAGAGAGGTTAGAATGGAATTAGAATCCCCAGAAGGGAATATCCCCTCGTGCTGGAAACCCGACACTTAGCTATAATTAGTTAATTCATTTAGACCTCCTACATAATGAACACAATTATATATATTTAAATGAGGATTCTTCTTCAGTTTGAATTCACCATAAAGAAGTACCCGCCACCACCTCCTCTACCTAGCAAGACCATGCACAAAGCTGGTGGATTATCTGAATTTCCTCCTTTGAGGGAGCCACAGAGGTCTTTTTGTTCCCCTCCAATTAAATGAGAGCTGTGGAAGCCCAGCTGCATCTCCTGATTGCAGGAGGTACACGGTTGCCACTGTGTTCCCGGAGAAGGGGGACATTGATGATTCAGCCACGGGCAAAGCTCACATGAAATTTTCAATCACCTTTCCAGTTCTGAAAAGAAATTGCATTCCCTGGTACTGAGGGCACTGTCCCAAAGAGAGAAAAAGCATGGTGGGCCAATCTCTGGTCCTGAGTTGTAACGAGCAATTTTTGTACCTGGGGGAGAGTAAGGATGCTCATCTGAGGTGACTGTCAGGGAAAGAAGTACCTGGGATATTTGAGTTTTCTAAGCTGCTGATGGAACGGTACATGCAGACCTGGGGCCAAAGGTGTGGTCATAGTTGGGGGTGGCAGAGAAAGTGTGTCCTCAGGAAGGACTTTTTGTTACTGAAAAAATGGTGGCGACTGGAGCTTAAAATTTTTGTGCAGTTTCAGGGTGGAGGGTTTGGGGGAGGGAAGAGAGTAGGGCCCTATAATGGGTAAAGGTTGGCAGGACAAGAGGGTGGGGAAAGCTAATGGGAGTGCTGTCTGAACCCTTTAGATTTCCAGGCTTCGTCAAGGCTAGGGACAAGGTGAAATGGAGAGGGCTCAAAATGGCCCTGGAAGGTGCTGTTGGTGCCCTCCAAATTTCCTACCCTACTTTTGGCTCCCTTGTCCACCTTGGCCTACTTTCTAGTGATGTCCATGGTACCTGCAGAAATGAATCATCTTCGAAACAGGAATGGACAATGGTGGGAACTCCAAAGAAACCCCAAATGAGCACTGGAAGAGTAGCTGGCATGTTACAGAAGAAAATCCAGCAGCCTGGGTCAGCTAGGGGATCTGAGGTAGAGTCCCAGGCCTGGCATTTATTAGCCAAGTAACCTTGGGGCACTTTCCTCATCTCAATGGACCTGCATTCTCTCTTTGGTAAAATGAGTTGCATTAAATTGGGGATTCTTAATCTTTTTGGCCCTGTGACCTTGGTTGGTCTGGTGAACCCTATGGATCTCTGTTCAGAATAATGTTCTTAAATGCATGAAGAATTACAAAGGAAATAAATGATATTGAAATAGTTAAAAAAAAATACTTTGAAAACAAGTTCCCAGATGTCTAGAATCCCTGCATTATAGATGATTTTTAAGGTCCTTTCCAGTTTTATGATTCCATGATTCCAAGACAATAGAGTATCCCCTTGGATCATACAGAACACTCCCTCTCTGTTCCATGCCTAGAGCTGGCCATCCTCCACGCCTGGGATGTTCTTCCTACTTGCATCCAACTCTTTAGAATTCCTAGTTTTCCTTCAAAACTCAGCTCAAGTCCCACCTTCTTTAACTTGGGCAAATCAATTCTCTGTGGGCCTCAGTTTCCCTACCTGTAAGATGAGTGTTGGACTCAAGTTCTAGATCTGTAAGCTCATAGTGGGTAAGCTTGGGTCCTCCAAGACTGTGGTAATGGCAATACAGTCTCTGGCAGGTCCAGCCAAGTTGAGAAGCTGGACCTTCCTGCCCAGATTGGTGATGAGTCAGACAGTTTTCATGTTAGTATTGACCTAGCTAAGTTAGGGGATGCTTATCACCAGACTTTGGAGGCTACAGCAAATGTGGAAGAGTATCAGTTAAAGCTTAAAGGGTCAAATCCAAAATCCCAGATTCTTAATTAGACATCATGACATCCATTCAATGTAGGCTGACTTTGTATTTTCAAGGGTCCTTGGGACCATCCTCTGCTTCTTCATCACAATGCTCCTGGGGGTTATTTGGTGAGAAAGTGAAAAAAAGTACCTGCCATCTTGAAAAGACCCATCTTGGGTCTCTTCCAAAATACCTCTAGCCAAGGTGAGGTCTGCCCATCATCCTTTGCTGCTGGTTTTCTGTCTTGCTTGTCTTGCTGAATGATATGCCCCATGGGCAGGGACTGTTGCTTGCTTTGGTTTATTTACTGTCCCAGCAAGGCTCAGATAAAAGACAATACTTTAAGAGGACAATAATGGCAGCACTGTTTCCTCTGGGGGCGCTCGGAACAGTTTGCCAGATCAACTCAGTGCCAGTTCCTTTGACTGTTTACACCCAGGTTTGGAGTGAGATGGGGATCTTGTCATTCGTTCAATTAAATCCGTCCACTATGGCTGTTTCCTACTATTTACTTCAGTCATTTTTTAGCTGTGTCTGACTCTTTGTGACCCCATTTGGGGCTTTCTTGGCAAAGATACTGCAGTGGTTTGCCATTTCCTTCTCCAGTTCATTTTACAGATGAGGAAACTGAGGCAAACTGGGTTAAGTGACTGGCTCAGGGTCATATAGTTATTAAGGCTGAGGGCAGATCTGAACACAGGAAGATGAGTCTTCCTGACCTCAGGCCTAGCGTTCTGTGCACTACTCCATCTAGCTGCTGGTTTTCTACTATAGAATTTCAGAGCTGAAGGAGGAATCAACTGTCATCTAGTTCAGAGGTTCTTAACCTAGGGTACATGAACCCCAAAAGGTCTATGAACTTGGATGAGAAATTACATCTTTATTTCAACTAACCTTGAACTGAAATTTAGCATTTCGTTTCATTATTTAAAAAAAAAAAGTTATTCTGAGAAGGGGCCCATTGATTTCACCAGACTGCCAAAGGGGTCTTTGGGGCCCAAGATGCAAAAAAAGGTTAAGAATCCATGACTTAGTTCCACCTGTGACTGACACAGAAATCCTTTACTGACTGAGACCTAACTTTCATCTAACCAAAAGTCACCAAAGTAAAGCTGCCGGCAACCCAAGGGTCATCTTAGTCCAACCCTCTCACTGACAGACTAGGAAACAGAGGCCCAGGAGGTTAAATTAGTTAGGATCACAGGACCAAGCTGGAAGGAGTTCAAAGGCCATCTTGTTCGGCCCCTCCATCTTACAGATGGCAAAGAAGAGATCTAGGCAGATTAAGTGACCAGCTCGATGTCTCACAGGTAGGAAGTAACAGAATTATGATCTGAGCCCAGACCCTCAGACCCCAAAATAGTGTTCTTTCAACTGCCCCATGCTGCAGAAGTGGTGGAAAACCCAGTGCCTCTCAAGGCCGCCCAGGCCACTTTTGAATGTCTTAAGAGGTTTTTTTACTCCGAGTGTGTGCATACCCATGTGGGCACACATACCCTGACACTGACCTGGCCTCTCCCACTCTCCCCTTGTCCCCCACCAGCCATGTTAGAATAGCATTCCATCAATCATGCTCTGACTGGAATAGCATTCCCACGAGAAACTCAGGATTCCTGAGAGCCCTGCCAGGAGATGGGGGCACAGCCCGGGTTATATCAGAGCAGCCAATGATGGAACTGACAAGAGGGTTTGCTGCAGACGAGATAAAAGCCAAACAGATAATGGGCCCCAGGTTTGTTTTTAACTAAATTCACCCCTAAACCTCAACCTCAGTGCTCAGTGACTCCGGGGGGCTGCTGAGGAATCAGGAACATGCCGTCTGGTGCCCTCTGGTTTTCATTATGGCTCTGGGCCGGTGTCTGTTTGGAAAGGTTTAGTTTTAGCATTCAGCTGAAAAAATGGGAAGGTCATGCACAGGGAAGGGTGTGTGTGTGTTTGTATGTGTGAAGAGAGTGTGTGAGTGTTTGTATGCACATGCATATGTGCTATTTTTCTCCCCACAGAAGCCAGAATGCGTGGTTCCACATTCCCCAGGGTTTGTGTTCAGTGCTAACATTCACTGTGCCTCGAATTGGGGGAATAAAAGAGGCTTTCATTGCAACAACCAAAAAAAAAAAAAACCAACCCCAAACCCAACAAATAAGTGTGTGTGTGTGTGTGTGTGTGTGTGTGTGTGTGTGTGTGTGGAATGCCAGCCCATTGGTTCCAGCTTCTAATTAGCAGCCTTGCTTGGGTAGAGTAACTCATTCCATAACCCTGACTCATTTCACCCCAGCTCCTGGTTTGCTTCTCTTCTCACCTGTTCCATGCCTCGGTGACTGGAGCTGCTGGCAGCTTACCTTCATAAGGAGGGATCTGGCCTTCGTCCTTCCCCCTTCTCTCTGAATTGGTGTAAAACAGCCCCCTTGGAGAGCCCAGGGAGCTTTTTCCAAGGTAGAGTAGGCAGAGGCTAGACCAATGTCCAGGACCAGCCATGCTCCGAGAGGCCCCTTTCCTAAGCCTTAGGAATGGGCCTTCATTCAGTCCATTTACAGCCCTTAGTTTCCTTGTCTCTGAAGTGAGGGGTTTGGACTAGGCTCTCTCTGAAGTCTCTTCCCATTATGATAGCTAATGTTTCCTCCAAAAGAGATTTTGGGGTAAGAAGCTACAGATATAGATATATCATACAGAAATACCAATAGTTGCATTTTTCGCTTGTGTTTATTATACCCACATGTTTTATATAGAAGGGCAGCTAGGTAGCTCAGTGAATAGCATGCCAAAGCCTGAAGTCAGGAAGACTCATTTTCCCAAGTTCAAATCTGACCTTAGACACTTAGTAGCTGTGTGACCCTAGGTAAGTCACTTACCCCTGTTTGCCTCAGTTTCTCATATGTAAAATAAGCCGGACAAGGAAATCACAAACCGTACCAGTATCTTTGTTCCTTTACCAAGAAAATGCCATCATATATTTTTATCTATTTCATTAAATCTTTCCCAATTTCATTTTAATCTGGTTTAGGTTACATTCAGGAGTGTTGTGGACATGTGGCCGAATGTTTGACCCCTCTGCTTTAGAGAGTATCTAGTTACCACACAAATATAAAAAAATGCATATATATGTAGCCATACACACTTATATGCATACATGTGTCTACATAAATATGGAGATTGATTTGTGTGCTATGAGAGATGTTAAGTGGGGATCTATGAATGTATATGTTTTCTTCATGCCACTGTCCCAATGTGTGAATCTTGCCAACTGTTGCGAGACCAAGGAGATAGAAAACATTCTGTCCCTTGTCCAGCAAGGTCTCCCTGTCAACTTCTTG
>NW_027185804.1:23842931-23855447 GCF_028583685.1 Petaurus breviceps papuanus
TAGGAAGGAAGGAAGGAAGGAAGGAAGGAAGGAAGGAAGGAAGGAAGGAAGGAAGGAAGGAAGGAAGGAAGGAAGGAAGGAAGGATCTGGATGATGTCATGAGTGGTCTCAATTCCACCCCCTGGGTCTCACTTTCCTCATCTGTCCAGTGAACAGTACAGAATAGATGACCTTGAAGGGCCTTTCCAGTGCTAACATTCTCTTCTCCTACAAGGAAGCATGAGGGAAAATGATGGATTTGGAGCCAGAAGGCTCAGATTCAAATCTTACCAGCTCCGTCTCTGCCTGATCTGCGTGACAACACTGAACCTCTCTGGGCCTCCATTCTCTCTCATCTATAAAATGGGAGGCTGGAGTTGACAGCCTCTGAGATTCTTTCCAGCTCTACCATTCTGTAGAACTCTAGGTTCTTTCACAAGGGGCCAGGCTCCTGAGGAATTTTCCCAGCCTGCTCTTTGTTTTTTCTGTGGTCCAGCTCTGACTCAGGTTGAATGTTTGGGTTTTTCCTACCCTCCGCCATTTTGCTGAGCTGGCTGAGAACACTGGCCAGCCCTTTCCTTTAGAACTGGTCCTTGTCTGAGTGCCAGAGAAACCCCAAATGGGGCGCTTAAGAGCAAAGGTGATGTTTGCTGGCATCATCATGGGTTAGTGGTGCATGTTTCCCTTGATCCTTTCTGTGGATCAGATCAAGACTGAACTGTCTTGTTGATCTGCTGGGCTCAAACACCAGCTCTGGCACTGATTAACTAGGCCCACCTACCTTCCCTGTGCCTAGACCTCACTTTGCTTGTCTATAAAATGGGATGGGAGGTAGCTAGAGAAAGAAAAAAAATCTCTGCCTCTTTTTACATCCTACAGAAGCTATGAGGATAGTAAGTGAAATAAAATACATGAGCAGCTGGTGCTCTTCAGAGGAATGGACTTAGGTGGTCTGTGGGTATGAGAGTCTCCTCATGTACCAGAATTATGTGCTATTACCCAATTCAGGTGACATTTTGCTTGAAAAATAAGCCTATTTTGCAAACACAAGCTATTGAGTAGGTGTGTGGAAACAAAACTGAAGTTTAACAAAACATTTTGAGGTGGGGGGGAGGTAATTGTTCAATGGGGGAGGAGGAAAGCATGAGAGGAAGGTGAAAAGGTGCTGGCAATGGTAGAAAAACAAATTTGATTGGAGTCGGGCTGACCTATAGAACCATGGGAAGGTCACTCCCCTCCTCTGGGTCTCAGTATCTTCATCTATGAAATAAGCATGCTGGAATAGATACTAGCTGAGGTTCCTCTTAGCTCTAAATCTGGGCCCTTAAGTTCCCATGAAGCTGCTTCCAATAATGGGAGCTGGAAGCAGGTGCCCCCAGAGGAACAGGATCTTTGACAACCCTTTGGGTGCTACAGCAAAGCCAGGCCCTTTGCCCAACCCCATGGTAAAGGGATGGGGCTCGAAATGAAGCCCCTGAAGGCCAGAGGGCATCTGAAAGGACGCCCACCAACAAAAGCTTAAGGGGGACTTGTCAAAGACAAGACCCCTTGGCAGGCCCTGCCTCCTGCCAGGAGCACGAGGGTGGGGGTGGGGACCATGCCAGAGTCTTTGATGGTTCCCTAGGGCCTAAGCTCTGCTAAGAACCCAGCCTCTCCTCTCTCCCCCCTCCCCCTTCTCTACTAACCCTCACCCCTGAGATTCACATGGTCCTTCACAGACCCTGACTTTATTTTCTCCCCCCAAAGTTTGTTCTGCAAAGGCTGATGACTAAAGCCATTGAGTTTCAAAATGCTACTATATCCACCTCTCGGAAGGTTCCTTTACTTCCCATCTCCCTTGAATCAGACCCCAGTTTCTTTCTCCTCCAACATGTGGTTGTACTTAGGGGGCAGACTGAGACAGTTTAGGCTTTCAGAGGACAGGAGTAGCAGGGAAAGGAAAGGAAGCATGATGAATGGAGAGAGGAGCAGTCCAGAAAAACAGCCAGAAAGAAACCCAAAGCTCCCCCCACCCCATCTTATTAAGGGCATTACAAATAAATTTCATAAAAGTGTTTCGCCCTTTCGGGTTTTCTCAAGGTAAACGAATGCAGGAAAAGAAACCAGTAACCACAGTCATGTGGTGTAGGGCCCTCCAGCTATACACATTTTACATGGATGGGCAATACCTTGGCTGGGGTGCCAACCTGGCCCTTGGCCAGTGAGCTGCTGTGGCAGCAGCTCTCAGGAGGCCACCAAAAAGATTCAAAGCAAACACTGGTCATAACAATGTGAAAAATGGGCTTGTGAGCATGATCAGATTCCAACTATTGCCAGGCTCCCAAGGTTGTAGTTAAGGTCGGTGTTGATCATAACGGACTTATGATTGTGGAGGGCTGGAACCTTCTCACTTTGCCAATGCCAAATGAAGCCCATAGGAGGTCTTATGGTAGTCAGTATTTGAACTCAGTTCCTGTGACAACGTTTACTCAAACAGATGCCAGGCAAGGATGAAGGACAGATGGAGCTGTCAGTTAAAATAACAGAACTCGTAAGATGCCAAGCCACCTTTGAGGCCAAGAACTCGATAGGGCAAGGCAGCGATCCAGGGATTGGACAAAAGATGGAAAATGGTGATCACGAGATCATTATTCTAGTATCCCGGCGCTGTTCTGCGGTCCCACTGTGAGCACTGATGGCACAGATTCAAACTGTTGTTATACAGTCGTTTCAGTCCTGTCCCACTCCCCGTCACCCGATTTGAGGTTTTCTTGGCAGAGATACTGAGGGGTTTGCCATTTCCTTCTCCAGCCTATTTTACAGATGAGAAAACTGAGGCAAACAGGGTTAAGTGACTTGCCCAGGGTCACACAGCTGGTCAGTGTGTGAGGCTGGAAGATGAGTCTAAGTCCAAGCCTCTATCCACTCTACCATCTAGCTGCCCATAAATTCAAATATGAATCTCTATTTACCCCTTGATCTAGTCAGGCTGAATTTTTTTTAGCCAACTTATTTATGTTCTGTTTATTCTAGCCCTTTACTCCATCTACCATATTATTATATTACTTCACCTCAATTAGAAATCTCAGAATGTAATGGTGGGAGGAATTTATTTTCCAATTGAGCATTTAATCTCTGAGGTCAAGGACACTCCAGCTAGAAACTTCACTAGATTATTTTAATCAAAATTTGTCATTTTCATCGAGCCACCTAGATGGAAAAGGCAACACTTTCTTCTTTGCTTGTGGGACTGACTCCCTTAAAAGTTTGTTAGAAACAAACCAACCCCACCAAGCCTTCCTCTGCCCTCTTCCTTCTTCCCTAGTCTAAAGGCACTTAGGTGGTCCAGTAACTTGGAGTAAGGAAGCCCTGAGTTTGAATTTTGCCCCAGGCACTTACTAGCTGTGTGACTCTGGGAAAGTCAATTAACCTCTCAACCTGTTTCCTCATCTGTAAAGAAAATGAGGGAGTTGGACTCAGTCCCTTCCAGGATGAAATCTATGACGTTAGTAAAGCCTGTGCTGAGTACAAGTGGGAGGCAGTGGGGGCCAGTAGAAAGAACATAGGCTTCAGAGCCAAAGGACTTGGGTCCAAAGCCACCTGTGTGATGGTGGAAGCATCACTTAGCATCTTTAGGTCTGTTTCCTCAACTGTAAAATGAGTAATTTAGACTAGAGGATTTTGAGAGTCCCTCCTGGCTCTGATGCTGAGAACATATGACCTCATTCCTTCCTACAGACCCCCTGAAAGTCTTCCCTATAAACAGGGGGGAACTGACTTCTATCACTGTATGCCCTGGTATTTCCTCCTGGACACTTCTCCCTAAAAATCTCTCTGGTTCTGATCCACAAACTAGCACTGAGAGCACAATGGACGTCATTCCCTCCTCGCTCAATTTCCACCTTTAATAACATGTGGAAGCTGGTAGTATGTATTCTTTTTCTTTAAAAGGAAATGCTGAGCTAGTCTTTTTTTTCCTCCTCTTAAAAGTCTGAAAGCTCAAGTAAATGAGCATAGACTGGGCTTCCTTCAACAGCTGAAGGCTCTGTGATTGTGAGGCCCCTCCCCTGTTGGAGCTCATGACTCAGAGGGAAAATTTGAACTCAAGTCTTCCTGACTCGAGTTCAGTGCTATTATCCCCTGGGTCACCTGGCTGCAGTTCAGAATTCTCCTTTGTGGTACAGTTGAGCATAAGGTGGTAATGCAGGGCAAATGCACTTAGGATGACCCTTCAGGGAGGTATTGGTTTAGGACTGGAAGGGACCTTAGGAAATCATCCGTTCAACACGTATTTTATTGAAGGAACAGTTTCTGAGAGAGGGAGGGAATGACTTGCCCATGATGTCACTAGCCCTAGTAGTAAGTGGCAGAATCAGGACCCCCAGGCCTGAGATCCTATTCCACTGAGGGTCCCCCTGACTGCAGGAGGAGAATAAAGACTCTCTTTCACCAAGACTTCCAAGAACAGAGGTTTGTCCACATCTAGGGTGAGGGGAGATTAAATGTTACAGGTAAAGACTAAATGGGTGCTAGGCTCACAGTGGATCGAACATCAGGACTACAGTCTGGAAGACCTGAGTTCAAATCCACCCTCAGATACTTCCTAGCTGTGTGACCCTGAGCAACTCATTTCAGCCTGTTTGCCTCAGTTTCCTCATCTGTAAAATGAGCTGGAGAAAGAATGGCCAACCACTCCGGTATCTCTGCCAAGAAAGCCCCATGGACAATATTGATGTGCTATGGTCCACAGGGTCATGAAGAATCAGACAAGACTGAACAACAACAATTTGTTGGAAGGAAGCACAGTCTATGAAATTCTGCTGGGCAGTGGTGTAAGCTTAAATTACAGGTCCCCAAGCATCTGGAGGAAAATCAACATCCCTCCTCACTTTTTTTCTTACAGTCTAGCTGGATTATATAATGAAAAGATCACCAGCCTGGAAGCTGGGAGGCCTGAGGTCCAACTCCATCTCTGACACTGACCCAATGCTATCACCTTGTGCTGAAGGCTCCTCCCCTATAAAATGGGGGTGACAATCCCTGCAGCGCCCAATCTCCACGGCTGATCATTTGAAGCTTCATGGACTTGAGATAACAGCTAATCTAACCCCCACATTTTTAGACAAGGGGAAGGGATGCCTGTGCTGATCCCGAGGTCACCCAGGTAAGTATCAGGGACAGGATTTGAACCCAGGTTCTTTGACTCCAGATCAGTGTTATTTCTACTGTGCCACATTGCTGGGGAATTACAGTGACAAACCTGCCCTGCAGGGGCTGCTTGGGCTGTAGACACACCTGTGCTCACAGGGGCTGTGATTGGAGAGAAGAAGAGGTAGAGAGGGCAAGCCTACAGCTGACAAAACCCTGGTTTGGAGGGATGCCCTCTTAAGACAGGAATAGCATTTTTTCTTTTTTAAAACGTCATTGTGGTTTTTTTTTTTTTAAGGGAATAACCTGTATGTTCCCTCTCCACACCAAAAAAAAAAAAAATTAAAAAAAAAATAACAAAACAAAACCAAACCTAAACAATTGAAAAACTGCTGTGGCTTTTCATCAGGAAGTCCCCTCAGTCAAAGTCCCATGGTAAGGGGAAACTCCTTGCCTGACCTAAAAGAACATTTGCTCTGGCCTGAATGGCATTTGCCAATTACCTCAGAGATGACCACAGACTTTCATTAGCTGAAAAAAGCCCTGTGTGCCATCTATCTGCACCTTGACTTGAAGTTGGAGGAGGGGTGCTGGGGCCATCTATCTGCACCTTGACTTGAAGTTGGAGGAGGGGTGCTGGGTGGGGGTGGTAGCTTGCAGTGAGGAGAAGGAGCCTGGTTTCCCAGCACTTTCTAGAACCCTGGTCAGCCACATGTTCTCTGGAGTCAGCCTGGACAGCTCACCTCATCTGCTTCGGTTAAAACACTCCCCAAGTACAGTCCACCCAGAAACCTTCCCCCCCCCCGCCCCACCCTCAGTAACTCTACTGCAGTCAGAATGCTGGGACAGCCTTGCAGAATTCTAGGTCATTCTGAGAATTTCTGCCACATACAGTTTCTCAGTCATATGCTAAGCCTAAAATGATGCTGCACAGGATGGATGGGTGGGTCAAAGGATCATAGATTTAGAGGAAAGAGACCGACCTCAGAGGCTTCTTCATTCTATAGATTAGGAAGCTGAAGCACAGGAAGGTTAAATGACTTGTTCAGGGGTTACACATCTGCTATCTGTGGCAGAATTCCAACCCAGGTCTTTCAAACTACAAGTCTAACAATTTATCTATTTACTCCTGGAAGAGTTGGCTGGCATTTGCATCTTCTAGGTTATCCTCCCATGTGTCAGAGGAAGGGGTTAGGAGTTTCAAAAAATAAGCTCTAAAAAGTAAATAAAACATACTAAATGCCTACTGTGGTACCAGGCCCTGTCCTCGGTGCTAGAGATACTGAGACAAACTTTGTCCTTGTGGCCTGATCTAAGTTTGAAGACACATTTTTTTCTTTTCCAGCTTAACCTGAGCATTAAGACAACTAAAGACTGATGTCCCTTCTAAACCAGGGTTTCTTAACCTGGGATCTCTGACTTTCTAAAAAATCTATTTTGATAAGAATATTTCAATATAATTGGCTTCCTTTGTTACCTGACAAATTTCATTTTATATATTTAAAAACTGTAATTCCGCAAAAGGGTGAAAGGCTTCACTAGACTGCCAGGAGTCGGTCCCAGGGTACAAAAAGGGGTAAGGGTTTCATTAACATCACCCACCCTCACCAGAAGAAGGTGGCAAGGCAGGTGGACAGGGCATGTTTCCTTCAAGTCCTTCCATCTACATAAAAGTCTGACTCCTCTAGCTTCAAGAGTTTTTCTCTTTAAAATTGCTTTCTACATACGTACATGAACATATAGTGTGCATATTGTTTCCCTAATAGAATGTAAACTCCTTAGGGTGAGGGACTATCTTACCTTTGTTTTTGTATCTTCAGCCTGGCACACAGTAGGCACTTAATAAATGCTTGTTGGTTGACAGAACTAGAGTCATAAGATCAGGAGTCTAATATCACTTGTGTGACCTTGGGCAAAACACTCACTTTCCTCATATATCAGAATAGGGTATTGGGCAGCTAGGCGGCACAGTGGATAGAGTGCTGGGGCTGAAGGCAGGAAGACTTGAGTTCAAATCCAGCTTCAGACACTTACTGGCTGTGTGACCCTAGGCAAGTTATTTAACCCAATTTAACTCACTTTCCTCATCTGTAAAATGAACCGGAAATGGCAAACCACTCCAGTATCTTTGCCAAGAACACTCCAAATGGGGTCATGAAAAGTCAGACATGACTGAACAACAACTGAAAGATGAGAGGGTGAGGACAGATAATCACTAAAGTGACTTTCAGCCCTAGATGTTATAATCCTTTTGATTTATTCCTGAAAATACTAATTATTAATATCCTGGAGCGGGACAGAATGGAAAAAAATAGCTCTCAAATTCTGTAGCTTTTTTTAACCATAGGAAAGGTTGTTTTTTTATTTTATTTTTAAATCTAAAAGGAGACTGAAGGTGAATTATTCATAGCAGGTTCATCCCAGGGCAAGGATGTAAAAAGAAGTCCAGGCTGAATCTCAGTCCAGAAGAACCTGACGGCAGTATTTCACTGGACACCTTTAATGAACACTAGTGGCAGTTTGTCCCTGCCTGGTGGTTTTAGCATATCTTCCAAATGTTCCCAGTCTGTATCCCACAGGCCACATTTGTACATGGGGGCCAGACAGGTGCCCTGCCTCTGCCAGCCTGGGCTACAGAGAAGGACTTGTTAGAGCAGTTCCCTGCTCCTGTATCACCTAGAAAATACCTGTTCTGGCATGAGGAATGGAAGCTAGAGGGGTTGGGGGGGGAGCAACATGGTACTGTGGAATAAACTCTGGGCTAGGGACTGAGTCCTGGTTTTTCTATATTGGGTGTGGGTCACCTCCTAGGGTCTTTAAGTTTCCTCACCTGTAAAATGGTGGGGGGGGGGCTTTAAACTAGATGGTGTCTATAGTTCCCTTCTAGATCTAGGAAACCATCATCTGAAGCATGATACAGGTAGAAAAATAGATTTGGAATCAGATGTCCTGGGTTCCAATCTCGACTCTGCTCATTATTACTTGAGAGGACAATTTATTTACCTTCTCAGGTCTCAGTTTCCTCCACTATAAAATGAGGGGAGCAGGACTAGATGACTTTAAAAGTTCCTTTCCAAGACTTGTATAAACTGATGCAAAGTGAAATGGGCAGGACCAGAAAACACTGTACACAGTATCAGCAACATTGTGTGATGCCCAACTCTGAATGGCTCAGCTCTTCTCAGCGGCACAATGATCCAAGAGAAGTACAAAGGGCGAACAAAGGAAAAAGCTCTCCACAGGCAGAGAAAGAGCTGGTGGACTCTGAATGCATATTTTTTCACCTTATTCTTTCTCATGTTTTCCCCACTTTTGATCCATTTCTTCTTTTACAAATGTGACTAATATGCAAATATCTTTAAACAGAGCACATGTATAGACTATATCAAACTGCCTACCATTTTCAAGGGAGGGAGAAAAATTTTGACCTCAAAATCTTGTAAAAATCAAGGTTAAAAATTTTCTTGATATGGAACTGGGGGGAAAAATAAAATACTATTAAACTTTTTTTTAAAGTTCCTCTCCAGCTCAATCAAATCAATCAGTCAACAAACATATTAAGCACCTGTAATGTAATGCCAAGCAAAGGCAACTTCCCAAGGTTCAGAATACCAGCATAAGTGCTCTCTGTTTTATTCAGTGACAAATTAAGAACAGAGGGAATCAAAACATGACATCATTCAAAATACAGCATTTACTAAGTGTGATTAAATAATCTCCAAGTACTACCCCACCCCAGGACCTTACAATTCATTCAATTAATTACAAAGTCCCTGTTCTAAATACTACTCCACCCCTAGGCTGTACCTTCATTTAGTCCATCACAAAGCCCCTCTTCTCAAATGGAGATTGGTTTCCAAACATAAGTAAAGTACCTTCATTTGTTCAATCATAGAACACAAAAAGGTCAAAAGTTCCCCACCCCTGGATCACAACTGAATCTACCCCAGAGTTACAACAAGTTTAAGCACAGCACTTAATACCCAAATGGAGGTCTTTTCTTCATCTTGACAGGAGGCAAGTTCTCAGCAATCTTAGTTCCTGGGAAGACAAAGCTTAGCAAGGCCACAAGATACATTGCCAGTGTTTTCATTAATTCATCCTCTGTCTGCAGAACAGTCCTAGGACCCCTGAAAACATTAGCAAAACCCTCTTCCAGGATTTCTGTAAACATACAACAAGAAAATCCTGCTTCAGGGCTTCGCAACCAACAGCAAGGTTCCAAGACTTCTATAACAACAGCACTGTCCTTCACCAGTGGACAGTATTCACTCTCTGTCTGCAGAACAGTCTCAAGAGCTCTGAACCAACAGAAAGGTTCCCAGGCTTCTGCAACAACAGCACTGTCTTTCACCAATGGACAAATGTGGCAAAACAACATCAAAACAGACAAAGTACCAGCATAACAGCCATGTCTCCTCAGTCCTTGGCAGCTCTGGGTGGCAGCTCTCAAAAGTCCTGGGCAATTCAAAGTGGCCCTCAGCAATTCTCTCAGTCTCTCTCAGAATCCAAAGGTGCTGCTTCCAAAAAGTTCTTTTGCCTCTCTCTTGTTTCTCTCCAAATCTAGGGAGGAGTCACCAGCTCCTCCCAGTTCAGCACTCTCTCTTCATGTCAACAAGTCCATCCCACAAGTGGGATTAACAAACTCTGGGTTTTAACACAATCAAACCAAAAACCAAGCCAATACAGGGGAATCTTTAAATGCCATTACTATTACATTCCACCCCTCCAGGATCCTTGGCCTTACAATCTCAATCTAAATGGCCATGGATCCTGGAACAAATAGAGGCACTATGCTTTGTACTCCTTGCCGACTATACCATAGTCCACTAGGTCCTGGGGATACAAATCCAAAGTATGAAACAATAATCTGAGTAGGATCTGAAAATCATTCCAACTCCTCAGGATAGACATTTGGTAGAAAGAGAGGGACATGGAAAGGTAGGAAAATGAAAATACATTCAATCTAATAGTCATTTATTAACTGACTACCCAAAGTCAGGCTGGGCTCAGTGAATAGAGTACTGTTCTTCAGGAAGACTTGAGTTCAAATGCAACTTTAGACTCTTATTAGCTGTGTGACCCTGGGTAAGTCACTTCACCCTGTTTACCTCAGTTTCCTCATCTGTAAAATGGGATGGGGAAGAAAATGGCAAACCACTCCAGTATCTCTGCCAAGAAAACCCCAAATGAGGTCATGAGACACAACAAACAATGGGAATGTCTTGGTCAGGGAACAGCAAGTTAGTGAGGTTAGTGGGAACTGGGTCCAAGCACACAAATTAGAGTAAAATAATTGATTCCATTTTCCTTTATTTACAGGCTTCCTAGAAGAAGCTGCATCAGTTTAGAGCTCACAGATCTTCCTTAGGGGAATCTCAGGAGATCCATTGTTTGGGAGAAGGCATGGCTATGGTGGGTGTTGCTGGAATTTTTATCCTGGAAGGCGGGAAGGTCAGAGCTCAGCCCCAGTGGGGAAGTGCCAGGAGCCAACAGCAGTGAGCCCAGGGACAGTTTGTGCTTTACAATGGTTCTTCCATTAGTCTGTAGAGCAGCCCACACTTTGGACCTTGGGTCTAAAGTCCAAAGCAAATGCTGTTGGCAACAGCTATGATGCATTCTATGAGTAGACTCTGACCACGAACCAATTAGAGAAGTAAAGAGAAGGAGAGGGCTTGGCTTGAAGGTCAAAGTGACTGTGTGAGAGCTTGTTTTTCCCCCAACTAGAGAGGAATGAGTAGACGCAAATAAATAGCCAAGATGCAGGGACCTCAGCAAGTCACTGTGACCTTTTCTGTGCTTTCCTAGGTTGTGACAGGCTGCACGAGGACAATTAATACAACCTCAGCTGCTTCCTAGAGTGAGGCTTTTCATCATAAAGGCCTGATATTAAAGGAGTGAGTATTTAATCACATGTTGCTTTCCCCCTAGGGTTTTATGCCTAAGATTTCAAACCACTCTACCAACATAAAATGAACTAGTAATAATAAGATAGGCTCCTTCATCTAGAGCTGGAAGGGACCTCAGAGGTCATCTAGTACCAACCCCTCATTTTACAGATGAGGAAACCGAGGCCCAGTAACTTGCCTGAAGTCACACAAGTAGTAAACATTAGTCAGGATTTGAACTCAGGTACTATGAAGCTATGCTCTTTCTACATACTACACTAATTCAGGGAAGGTTAAGACAATTGTTAAGTTGCAAATAAAATAGAAGGGCACTAATTAGAGGAATATTCTTAGAGCCAAGCCTCTCCCACCTGTCTGGACCCACCTTTGTACTGTGATGAATACCAAGGCCCACTAGGTTGGTTCTGGTCTAATCTGGCACTTCCTCAGCATGAGCCATTGGAATGGGTTGCAAAGAGATGTTGTAGGACCACATCTGGACATGAATCTTTGAAGGTTCTTATCCAAGAAGGTTTAGTGAAGGGGCAGCTGGGTGGGCACCACAGGCAGAGTAACAGACTTGGGTCGGGAAGACATGAGCCTGAATCCGATCTCGGGCGCCAGTTTTGTGACCCTGGGGAAGTCACTTCATTCCCCTCATCTATAAAATGGGGATAATAATAGCACCTACTTCTGAGGGCTACATGAGATAGCATATGTAAAGTGCTTTGCATAATTTAAAGCACTCCAGAAATTCTAGGTACTATTATTTTCCTACCAGAAGGCAGGGTGATGGGCCAGCTGAGGTCTCAGTCCAGGGACTGACTACATGTCAGCGCACTTCATTCAAACAAGCATAAAGCCCTATTGACTTGTCCTGAAAAGTCACCACTGGGTTCTGACCTGGAAAACTTTTCTTGCTTTTCCATTCTTCTTGGACATCAGACCATGTGGTAGACTGCCATGTGGACAGAGAGAACAGGGCCCAGAGATTTTCTTCTGATTTGTGCCTGGGAAATGACTCTTGGTGCTGAGGGGATGGGTAACATGAAATGTGCCCAAGAATCACTTGGGCTGCAAGTTGACACAGTCGCTTCTCCCAATCTGTTCAGGCCCTTGGCCGGTCCACATCCATACAGTAGTCAGGAGTATGCATTAAGCCAAACCACAAACTGACTAACCCAACTCAAAGCCCAACAGGAAAAATGAGATTCCATCTCTCGGATGGGACCAATTCATCCTTCCTGGATCTATGACAGCATTCTTTGCTCAAGAACCAGATTCTTAGAGCCAGGGCTGGAGGAGAGGAGCCCAGTCAGCATGTGATTTAAATGCAACGTCCTCATCTCCTTGGAATTACACATTTAAATTATCCCATGGGAAGGGCAGGTTACAAGTCTCTCTTCACTCCCAGAAAAGAGCTTGCTGTGGGTTCTGCTTTTGGACTTTCATCCAAAGGGTAGGCATGGATGGGGACAAAAGCTCTTGGAGAAATCATGCCATGCATTTCCTCCAAAAACTC
>NW_027185804.1:23855547-23881697 GCF_028583685.1 Petaurus breviceps papuanus
AGAGAGAGAGAGAGAGAGAGAGAGAGAGAGAGAGAGAGAGAGAGAAACAGAGAGAGGCTAAAGGGCAACTTGATCCTCCAGGGCCTGCCTAGAACAAGTTGCTTGTGATGCTGATACCTGCTCCAGCTGGGATTTTATGTCCATCTGAGTTTCTTGTAAATCCTTACCCCTTACACAGGGTTCTGGTCTTCTTGCCTTTCCCTCCTGGGGAACTTTTCATCTGCTCTTACTGGCCAGTGGGACCAGTTTTTCACTGGGCTACTAGGTCTAGGGCAGTAATTGATTTTAATTATGCACAGCATGCTAAGGGATAATGAGGCCCTGTGCAGACCCTTTCATCTCAGGAGCCCTACAGCCCTGAGGCTGGGCCAATGTGGCCAAAGAGGCTGCTCCCGTCACTTGGTCCCTGACCCTCTCTTTACAGGTCAGTGCATGGCAGGGTGGAGGGGACGCCTGGCTGGGGCTCAAAGGGCAAAGTCAAGGTGGAGTGGAGAGAAAGCTTCGGGGTCAGAGGCCAGGGGCCTCCTCCCGTGGAAGCCTTCAGGCCTGGTCCTCAATGCTTCCTGCAGAGCACACACTTGCTTCCACAGGTATCTTCCCACTGTCTGGATGAACCAGCCTGCCAGTGCAGCCAGCACTAGGCAATTAGTAGCTGGGAAAGATGCCTGAAGGTGCCAACCTCAAGGATTCCATGGCCCCTAAACTGAGGACTTAGAGATCACAGATTTAGAGCTTGGCTCCTTACAGGCTCACTGGGTAAAGAGCTCAAAGTCAATCAATAAGGTGCTTAGTATGGGCCATGTTCTAGGCCAAGTACTGGACCAAGACAATTATACTAATAATCTTATAATTTATTTAGCACATTAATATCTGCAAAGCACTTTATCTATCTTATTTAATTCTCACAACAGCCTGTGAGATAGATGCTATTAGTATCCTCATTTTACAATCAGGGAAACTGAGGCACAGAGAGATTAGTGAGCCTTGCCCAGGGTCTAGCAATACAAGCTAGTAGGCATCTGATGCACATTCTGAACTCAGCTCTTCCAGACTCCAAGTTCCCTCCTCAAGGCATTTCATTTTAATGGCGGAAACAACACTTAAGAGTATGTACCCAATATACAAAGTCAACATTAGCATCCTAGAACTGCACAGGGCCTCAGAGGCCATGCAGTCCAACCCTCCTGACAGAAAAGGAAATTGAGGCCCAGGGAGGTTACACAACTTTCAATGTCCAACTAAGGAAATTAGCTCCTGTGCAATACAGCCATTTCAGTTCATTTTAATAATTCCCAAGAATACATTGGTGGGGAGGGTCCTGAACAGCTTGACACTTGAAGGCTGCATTTAAATTGATCTCCCCAGAAAAGTCTAATCAGTTATTCTTGGCCACCAGTAAGACTGAATCTGAACTCACTTGCAGCTTCCAGCCTCATAACACAGTTCCTACAATGAAGGGGGAAGCATTAATACATAAAATCCTGTCATGTTTTGTGTGCCATGTGGAGGAAACAGAGGGCAGAGGATTCCGTTCCCCCAGCCCCAAAGGCTGCATTTTCAGATCTTTGCTTTATTGGCACCCACATCTGGATCAGATAAATTTCAGGAATGGCTTTCAATATTAGTACCGCTTAAGGTTATGATACTTGACAAATCTCAAATGCCATGCTGTCAAATCAAATTAGTTTGACCAGCCACGAGAGAGAAAGGGGTGAGGGGAAGTGGGGGGTGGGGTGGATTGGGAATAAAGAGGTTACAACTGATCTATCCCTTCAACTACCTCTTCTGTTTTGGTTGGTAGAGCAAAATTGGTATGCATCACTAAGGTCCACTTTTTTTCAGGATCTCGATGAGTGAGCAATGATGCTATTTCTGGGAGGTATGAGGATTTAGCCTGATTTATATCCTTGGGAGGTACACGGGAAAGAACATGAAGTCTTGGGATCAGAAAATTATACAACCTACTACAAGTGGCCTGACCTTGGCCATACCTGTTTACCTTTTACAGCCTCAGTCTCCTCATGTGTAAAATGGGAATGATACCATAATAACACTTGCATAGGGTAATTATGACTCAAATACCCCATAAAACTGAGCCATGATCATTATGATTATACCATCACAGAGATGCCAAGATTCTAAAGTGATTATAGTAAATTTTTTTAAATCAGCTTACAAGATAGCAATTTCCTATGATAAGTACTATCACTGAAGACAGCAAAAAAGATCAATGTGAGAAAATATTTTCTATTGTAACTATGTCAACCTAGGTCTCTCCTGCTGTTATCCATCTTTCAGCTATCCAGCATGTTAATGATTGAGTCGCTAGATGAATAGGTCAGCTTGATAGTTACTCACTTGGCTGACAGTCGTGTTTTTTAATTAAAAAAAACTAGGCAAGGAATGTCACAGACTTGTGGGATGTCAGAGCTAAAAGAGACCAGCTGAGCCAAGCCTTTCCTTTTTCCAGATGAAGGAATGGATGTCCAGAGAAGTAAAATCATTCACTCAGTATGGATGGATGGATATCTATAGACCAGCTTATTCATAGTAGCACCTTCTATGTTAGCAAAGTACTGGCACCAGCAAGGGAAATGGGCTGAATAAATTATGGCATATGAATGTAATAAGCTACAACTATGCAATAAGAAATGGGGAATTTAAAGAAACCTGTACAACAACATTGAGTGAGAAGATCAATAAAAGAAAGTCAGACTCTGAGTAACTGAAAAGTGCAATAAGGGTTCCTGAATATAGATTACAAAGTCCTTAGTAGAGAGGAGGGGACTCAGGGCAAAATGTCACCTGGTCACAAATGTGGTTACAATACTGGTTGTTCTGGCTTTGTTACAAGGTGCAATCAGGATCTGCAGAGGACAAGCCGAGTTGTAGATGGAAATGGCTGTCATGTAACAACAAGAGACAAAAATAAAACAGCTAAAAATACAAATTATGGTGTGTAAACAATGGTATGAAATATAGGTGCATGTAAACAAGAGGAGAGGGCGTGATATCAGCAGCCAGCTAAGCACCTCAGAGCTCCCCAAGGTGCCCCTTCCCTGAAGCATCTCATCATCCTCACTGACAACAAAACACATTCAGAACACGCTTTTGTGGTTTCAGGATGTAGTGCACTCTAAGCTGAGTCACCCTGGTCCAACAATGATCAAAATACCCAGTAGGAAAGGCTTTGAATGTTAGAAGTTAGGAAGACTTAGGCTCCCAGAGTACCTGGGACTGCAAGCAAGGGAGCTGTACCGAGGCTGAACCTTACCGCTGGCTCTTCATTCTTGCCTCACCTTAAGATAATCGCTAATTGTTTCTTAATTTCCCTACCATTTTAGGGCACAAGGTGCTGACATAGCCCAGTTCAGGTGCCACTTCTGACAACACTTCTGGATTTTCCCAGTTATCAGAGTTGACTCATTCCTAAAATTAATATGCATTGCTAAAATGTTCATACCCTTTGACTCCAAGATCCTACTGCCCCTTCTCCCAGGAGGTCAGCGACAAACAGACATGCCCCATCTACACCAAAATATTCACAGCAGCACTTTTTGTGGTTGCTAAGAACTGAAAACAAAAGAGATGCCCATCATCTGGGGAATGGCTGAACAAATGGCAGTACATGATTACAGAGAAGCATGGGAAGACTTGTATGAACTGATGCTAAGTGAAATAAGCAGAACTAAGGAAATGATACACAATGATTACAGTGGGATAAATGGGAAGAATGCCACAAATGAAGCCATGGTAAACAATGCTGTGAAATCATAATGATCATGCCTGGCCCAAAGAAGAGATAAGGGAAGATGCCTTCCCCACCCCAACTCTTTGGCAGAAATGGGAGTGGGACAACTATAGAGAACTTCAGACTTTTTTTAAAAATGTTGTTTAGTTTTGCATAATTTTTTTCTTGTTTCCTTTTTCTCCTACTTTGGATGGCTTTCTGGGAGAGGGTGAAGAAGGGTCTACAGTGCGAAACGTAATATTATGACAAAAGGAGTTAATAAATATTTGTTTTAAATAAAGAAATTATTTTGAATAACTTTGCATACACATAATGATGTGCAGTATGTATCCCTTGAGTAAAATATAAGCCCCCTCAGGGAACAAATGTTTCTTCCTTTCATCATCTTTCTATGTCCAGGGCCTAGCTGAGTGCCATACTTTACAAATGTTTGGTGACCTGAATTTTCAAACCTACAGAGGAAAAAAGAAACAACCCCAAACCAGACTTTCCACTAGTGCCCTTCCTTTGATGTGGGGGGTAGAAGAGGAGGAGGAAGATTGGACTTTTCCCATTCCCTTCTAAACTTGATGAGAACTGGCAGAATTGCCCCTTCTGCCACTGAGATTCCTCAGTGTAAGAGTCAGGCTCAGTTTGAGAATAGGTGCCAACCCCCTGACAAGCATACATGCCACCAACCCTGCCAATCAGAAAGATGGAAACAGGTCGCTTTGGGGAAATCCATTCATTTTCTCAGGCCATTAGAATCCAATTAGTAAATGACCCAAATGGTTTCCCAATGAGTTAATGGACATGCCCAAATAGATCATTATCCACCAGAAAATTAAGCACACTGGTAACCTCCCAGGAAGCACAGAGTCTACAGAGACACTGTGAGTGGAGAGAACATTGACCTCAACATTAAAAGTTCTAATCCCGACCCTGCCAGTAATTGGCAGTGTGATCATGAGCAAGTCATTTCTTGGAATAGCAGGGCCAAAAGGGACCTCTCAAAGGCTGCCTTGACTCTTCCTGTACCTGAACAAGAATCTTCCCTGTAATTTACCCGGCAAGTGGTCCTATGGCCTTTGCCTGAAAACATCTAGTGAAAGGGCACTTATTACCTACTGAGACGGTCCATTCTTCACTTGGATAACACTAGATTTCCTTCTTTGCTACTTTTAGGCACTGATCCTACTTCTGTTTTCTAGGGTCAAGTAAAACCAATTGAATTCCCTTTTCTGTACAACAGACCCTCAAAATACTTGAAGACAGTCATCCTGACACTCCCTTTATGCCCATTCATCAGGTTCCTTTGGCCTGTAATATCCTTCCCATCTCCATATCAATGATGATAAGGCACTGATCCCAAGGTTCTCTCTAGAAGTCAGTTTCCCTGAGATGGGTGCTTGGGAAATGCAAAAATAAATAATCCAGTATTTAATCTAAGGTGTAATTGGAAGGAAGAAGTCTATGTCAATACCATAATACAAAATAGATTGAGTGTTTAGAGATTTCTGAAGAGAGAAAAGTCACTTTCATGGAGTGTGAGGGTGCAATCTTGGAAGGTTTCCTGGAGGAGGTGGCATTCCATCTGGGTCTTAAAGAATGGGTAGAAGCATAATTCATATAAGAGGACAGGGAAAGAGGGCATTTTCTAGGCACAGGTAGAAGCCAGGACAAAGGTACAGAGGTAGGAAAACCCTGGGAGTATTCAAGGGATGACAAGTAGCCCAATTTTGTAGGAGTGTAGAGTATGTGAGGGTAATGCTAGCTTAAGGCACTAAATAAACATCTGTCAAGTTTAATACAGCACTTTACAGCTGATGGAATGTCTTCTTCTGGGCAAGATAAAGCAGGAAAGTTTGTCTGTATCCATACTGTGGAGATTTGGTGTGCCAGGAAACAGAGGAACATTTTATTGGGTTGGCAGAGAAGTCAATGAAGATGTTTAAGCTTTGAAGTGATGTGACAGAGAAGTCTATTAGGAAGATTAATCTGGAAGTGGAATATGGAGGATGGATGAGACTGGAGGCAGGGAGTCTAGCAAGGAAAACATTAGAGCAGCCCAGGTGAGAGCTAATTAGCTCCATAGTAATAACAAGAACAATGATGCCGACAATGATGACGGCATTGATAACATAAATAAAAAACCGTGGGGGAGAAGGATGAAGTCCATAGCACCTCCATCTTCCTGCCTGCTACTGGAGTTTTCTGGAAGATGCTTTCCCTCAAGCTAGAGAAGGTAATCTTACATCGAAATACTTTTATTTCAGCTGAAAAAAAAAATCCCAGTCATTTTATCCATCTGTCCAATAATCTGTCAAACATTAAAAGGAAAATGACTCTTAGATTTTTCTATTTGTATCCTCAGAGCTTGGCATGTAGTAAGTACTTAATAAGCACTTCATTCATTCATTCATTCATGTAAGTCAGTCAGTCAGTATCGTCACTGATCTATTTCTCCACTGAACTAAGAAGGAAATAACAATGGACACGTATAGAGTCTTTTGTTTGTAAAGTATTTCACAAACATCATCTCATTTGGATCTTCCCACTCACCCAGCTGCTATTATCCCTGTTTACAGATGAGCAAACAGAGGCTCAGTTTAAAAGACTTATCCAGGGGGACCTAGCTAAAACAAGATTCGAACCTGTGTCTTCCTGACTCTGCTCTGTCGTGATGCCTCCGAGGTAACCTGGTGGTGCTGGGAATGGTAAGAGGGAAAGGGAAGTGAGAAATGAAAACAAACTAGCCACAGAGGGCAAGAGAGGGTGACCTGGGTGATGGGAAGAACCGAGGTTTCAGACATTCGGATAAGGTGCAGGTTTGAGGAGGGAAGGCAATGCCAGAGTTTGGTTTTAGATAATTCTGTGATTTGAAGGCTGAAGCAGGTGGGACAATTGGATTCTGATCATAAATCATGTAACAATGCTACGACAATAATCATTAGAATAATTGTTAGCTCTAACAGTAAAGTGCTACAGGGCAAATGGGGGAAAAAATGACGAATTAGTGGCTAAAATATGAAAACAGAAGGAAACCGTGAGGGAGAAAGAGAGGGTGAAGGGGGACACTTTCTATGAATTGCAGATGAGGATGGGGCAGGAGGGTTTCCAAGAGCCAGGAATACATTAATATACTGTGGAAAGATAGGAAAGGCGAAGGACTGGAAAGGCAGGACATATCACAGATGCAGAGAGTGGGGCCTAATTAACACTGCTGCCTGCTAAAATCCGGTCCTGGAGTGACAGGCAGGTTTCCGGCCATGACACCCAGGAACAATGGCAGCATGTGGGGCCCGTTAGCCATGCTCGCCTATCCCACAGACCCGCTCCTAGCAGAATCCAGACGACGGGTGTTAATGAAGCTGGGCTAGGCAAAGACACAGGGCCCCATTTTTCAGATCTGACACTCAGCTGGGCAGTCCTCAGCTCAGGGCCTTGGAGAGCCAATCAGGGTGCCTGAGCAGACCTTCCTAACAGCTCCCATCCATCCCCTTCAGTGGAACAATCAGCTGGGGAGGCAGGTGCTTTAAAATAGGTCACAGGCACTTGGGCAATCTGATGTGGCTTTCCAGGAGCCCTGCGGCCTAGGGAATAGAAATATTTTAATTACACTGGGGGGCAAAAGATGAAGACGAAATTGTGTTACCGACTAGGCTTAAAGAGAGACCCAACAGAGGTGGGGGGACTCATGGTAGTCCCCCTCCCAACCCCCAAGGAAGTGGAGATTACCTCCCCATCCCAGGCTTGCTAGTTGGCTCAGACAGCCTTGCATAGCCGATTACATGAGAACAAAACTGAAGCTGAGCCTATTGATTATTATCTAGTATCTCTGGGGATTCATAATTATGCACCAGTGTCCATGCATTCTCTGCTGCTAAGGTAACTGGTGAACGGCCAGCGGCCAGAGCGTGCTTCTGCTATCAAGATAACAGGTTGGAATTTTTTTCTTTCTTATTTCCTTGCAGCCAGAGGAACTGGGAAGGACCTTATGGTTAGAGAACCAGGTAGATAAATGTTGGTGGTACCAGGTACATAGATCAGTGACTCCAAACTCTGCCCTTGGGTCTACTCACACAAAATCTGGACTTGGAAGGAGAAAGCAGCTTGTCCAACTTCCCTCTCAAGTCAGAAAATCTTTTCTACAACCCAGCCTGAAATATGGTTGTCTAGATAGGTCCAGGGATGAGAAGGTCCCTTCCTACCCCGTCCCACAGCTAGAGCCTTCCTCTGAGAGTACCCTCAGATGACTTTGTATTTATCTTGTTTGTTTGGAGTTGTTTGCATGTGGTCTCCCCCATCAGAATGCGACTTCCCTGAGGAGGGGGGCCATCTTTTGCTGTTTTTTCCCCCTTTCTTTGCTTCTCCAGAGCTTAGCACAGTACATGACACTGTTGTTCAGTTGTGACCTCTTTGTGATCCCATTTGAGGTTTTCTTGGCAGAGATACTGGAATGGTTTGCTATTCCTTCTTCAGCTCATCTGACACATAAGGAAACTGAGGCAAACAGGGTGAAATGACTTGCCCAGGGTCACACAACTAGTAAGTATAAGTAGGTGTGAGAGGAGTCTTTCTGACTCTGGGCCCAGTGTTCCATCCACAGCTCCTTCTAGCAGCACTAGTAATCACTTAATAAATGCTTGTTGATTGATATGAGGCATCCTGACATATCACTAGACAACGCTAAGAATGAGAAAATTCTTCCTTTCATTTATCATTTATTCCCCTTTCTCTTTCTATATTAAAGCTATTCAAATATTTATCAGCAGCTCCATGTTTCCTCTTACACACTCCCAAAATCTTCTCTTCCCCTGTTAAGTGTCTTCTGGGTTCCCTCAATTTGTGTTTGGCACTTTAAGACCTTTCACCCTCTTCCTACTCCCTATTGACTGAACATTCTCCAGTTTGTTGTGTCTTTCAAGTGAACCACCTGGGTCCTTTCACCATGAACGACTCTCAAGCTGCGTCTTCCGTGTCCTTTATTTGTACAAATGATTATTTTCTAAAACGAAACTCTATTCTGCAGAAATTCCATCTTATTGATTTGGGCCCATCATTCCAGACCATGAATATCAATCTGAATCTAATTCCATCTTCATGCTTATTACTGATCCCTCCCAGCCAGGAGTCATTCACAAATTTCACGCTCATGGTTTTCCTTTTTCTTTTTTCAATTCCTCCAAGTCCTAGATAAAAATGTTGGACAAAATAAAGCTCTGGAAAGCTTTCCCCTATGTTACCACTAATCATTACTTTTTGGGTACGGATATTTAACTTTGCTATGAACCTACCTAACCCTACCCATGTTTCTCTACCTCCCCTACAAAGATATCACAATCTTCCAAATCCCTGTTGAAATAAAAGACACAATGGGGGTGGCTAGGTGGCACAGTGAATAGAGCACCGGCCCTGAAGTCAGGAGGACCTGAATTCAAATCCAGCCTCAGACACTTAACATGAAAAATAGTCATGTGACCTTGGGCAAGTCACTTAACCCCAATTGCCCCTCCAAAAAAAAAAAGGCAAAAAGAAATGAAAGACACAAAATGGCGGAAATGTCTGTACTAGCCCAATAAGATTATAGAAACAATGACTGACATTCCCATAGCACTATAAGGTTTACAAAATGCTCTCTATACACATGAGAACCCAGTGGGGACAGGTATGATAAGCATCATTCTTCCTGTCTCACAGGTGAGGAGACTGAGACTCAGACAATTCTAGCAGCTTCCCTGTGGTCATGCAGCAGTTAAGTGTAGGTTGGGACTAAAACCAAGGTCCCTTCTGACTCCCAAGCCAACACATCTTCCACATTCTTAGCGAACCCTTAATGGCTCCTGGTAACTACCTCCCCCCTTCTCTAAATGTTTGCAACCCATTTATTTCATAGTCTCTTCAAGAATTTTGCTGAGTATATGGATCCATGTACATTACCAATGATGTTTTAATATGGAAGAAGCAACATGAATTATGTAATCAAGGACCCTTATGACTTGAAAAGGAGGTGAGATGATTATGGATCAAGGGTGAGGAATAATGGCAGGCAGTTAAAAAAATGAAAATGTTAAAAGAATGAAAGGAAACGCATGAGGCAAATGTAAGCATGTGGAAACAGATGGAGAATAAGGATAACAAATAATTACTAATAGCTAGCATTATGGAGTGAGCACTTCTTATGTGTTATTTCGATTGATCCTCACAATAACCCTGGGAAGTAGGTGCCACTCATTTACCCATTTTACAGATGAGAAAACTGAGGCAGATGGAAGGTAAGTGACTTGCTTAGGATCACACAACTAGCAAGTACCTGAGGCAAGATCTGGAGCCTCCTTGGCTCCAAGTCCACAGCACACAGAATAGGAAGACAAGCAGAGTTTGTGAAGTTTGTCAGTGCAGGACACCATGTGCCATGATCTTGGGATCCCAGAGCCAAAGTACCTGCTAATAAGTATTGGCTTTACTGTTCCCTGGTTTCTGGAATCTCTCTCCTCCAACTTCGTTCATGAAAACTGATAACCCATTGTTCATCTCCAATGTCCTGAATCTCTCCTCCTCAGTGGTTTTCCCAAAGGTGCCCGAGAGGAGTTCTGCAACCAAATTTGCACGTTTTTAGCATTCTGGGACATGATTCACCCAGGCGTGGAGATTCAGAATTGTTTAGAGTGTCTAGATATATAACAACGTTCTCCCCTTTTTCCTCATAGAAATGAGGACTCTGGGTTGTTGAGTGCTGTCATATTTGGTGGATGCGTTGGTAGGTCCTAATGGATAACTTTTTTTTCTGGCTTTCTCTTTTATTCTTTGTTAAAAGGATGGCTTTCTGAGTGGGGGAGTGGCAGGGATACATTGAGAATGTTGACTCTATAAGACTATAAATTGCCAGGCAGGTGGCAGTCGACAATGGGACAGGAAGTTCCTCAGTAGAACTCCTACACCAATTAAATTTTAAGTCCAATAAAAATATAATGATAACGTCTGGTACGCAGTACATATTAAATGCTTGTTGACCAACTAATAAACCACAATTTCTATGTAGCATTTTAGAGTTTAAAAAGTGCTTTTCTCTGTGGGGTTAGGGAAGTAGGGAGTACAAGTATGGTCATGGTTTTACTGATGAGGAGCTGGGATGGTCAGAATCATGAAGCTAGCAGGTACAGGGCTCTGGGCTCTGGGCTCCAAGCTCAGTATTCTTTCCAGGAACCCAGACTCTTTGCACATAGTAGGTACAATTATACCTGGTATACAGGTTTGAGTCATTCCCCCTCCCCTCCAGTGTGAAGGCACAGAGAGGGGAGACCAAATACTGAGTGAGGAGGCCAGTTTGGCCAAAAGACAGAATTCATGGGGAGTAATTTGAAGTAAGTCTGGAGAAGGCTGTGGGAACCAGTTTGTGTAGGGCTTTGAACATTAGCTTTAAAAGCACCTGGCTGAGTTCCACTGCACTCCCAAGAGGGATCATGGAAGATTCCTGACTCTCCAATCTAACAGCACTTTCACAGGATTTGAAGTTGGAAGGAACTTTCTGTTCCTTCCATCTAATCCAATAATCTAGTCTATCCCCTTCTTTTTACAAATGAGGAAACTGGGCCCAGAGAGGGAAAGTTACTTGCCCAAAGTCACACCAGTAATAAGTGTCAGGACCATCCCACACCAAGCCTAGTATTCTTTCCACTGGACCACAATGTCCCATTCAAAGAGTCTGTCATTCTTGTTCTCCTACTTATTTCAGGGCTCTTCTCTTTCTTTCACAATTTCCACCTGGTAATTGGCACTGGTGTGGGGGGTGGGATGGAGTTGCTAAGAGGCGGGATGTCGGTCCAGGTTGCAAAGGCCAGCCCTCCTACAGAAGCTGGGATTCTCTGTTGCTGCTGAAATTGCTCCCAGTAGGATGACTAAGGGGTGGCTTTGTAATACTCTATGTACAGTAGGGCTCTGTTTTATCGCCCTCATATGAAATGCAGCCTTCCTCCGGACAAGGCTGCTTCTGGCCAGCACATCAGCTGCAACCTTTATAGCTCCCTCTGGGGCTTTGACTAAGATGCTTCCCCCCCCCCCCAACTAACAGATAGACCAACTATCGCAGACCATTTTTATTGAGTCCACATTTTTCTGTTTAGGCCTCTTTGCTGACCATGAAACTGATTCTGCCAATGGGAAAATCATGGCAACAAGGATTTCGAACAATGGCTGGGTCCCATTGTAAAGGCAAACAGCAATGAAAGTCTTGCAAACCCAGATGCAATGATTAACCATGATTCCAGAATACTGATAATGAAATCTGCTACCCTTCACCCCACTCCCACCCCAATCCCACATAGCTGCAATGGACTCAAAGTTCAAGTAGAGACATATTTTTGGATGTGGCCAATGAGGAAAATTCTTTATGAGGAAAATGTGTTTGTTACATGGCTTTTTGTCCCTCCATTTTCCAATGGGAATGGGGTTGGTAAGTGAGAGGGAGAGAAAAATCAATGCCTGTTAATTGAAAAGAGGGAGGGAGGGTAAAATGGTTGTTACATGGATCTGTTTACAGAAAGAGAGGGCCTTATGACAGGCCAGTCAGGATTGGGTTATTGCCACTAGAAATCATAGAAGGGTCATCCCTAAAGAGTCAGGACTTACTGGTCAATACATGTTATGTAAGGAAACAGTAGAATCTGCGTAGGATAAATATCAACACAGGCTGAAAAAATTGAGCACCTACTGCCAATTCATCAAGACATGACCTGGTGGCTAGAATGATACACTAGAAAGCTGCCATCTTTCTTAAACTCATTGATGGGAATGCTACAAACAGAGGTCTCCACACTGACATCATTTTGTCATCACTGTTGTTCAGTCATTTTAGTCATGTCTAACTCTTCATGACCCCATCTGGGGTTTCCTTAGCAAAGATACTGAAGTGATTTGCCATTTTCTTTCCCAGCTCATTTTACAGATGAGAAAACGGAGGCAAACAGGGTGAAGTGACTTGCCCAGGGTCACACAGATAGTAAGTGTGGAGGCTGGATTTGAACTCGGGAAGATGACTGACTCCAGGCTTGGCAGTCTATCCACTGCTCCACTTACCTGCCCTTTGAGATCAGTTTACAAATGAGGAAAGTTGAGAACTGGTCAAAAAAAAAAATTGTAGTGGAGTTACAGCATCCTCACAGGCAAAAAAAAAAAATGATCCCCATTTTGTGGATGAGGGAACTGCATCTCAGAGAGGTTGAGAGAGTTGCTTATGCTTATACAACTAATAAGGGTCAGAGCAGATGGGCAAAGGATCTGAACCTGGGGTCTTCCTGATTCCAAACTTGGCCCTGTCTTCAAAATGCCATCCTTCCTGCCTTTTATAGGTTCTCTTAGAATGTCCAACTGACTGTGATCTGACATGAGACTTCCCCACCTCAAGGACTGACATACCTTATTGTCTGAGAAACTGAGGCAGGTATGATGGGAGGGGTGGTAGTGTAAGGGAGAATTCTGGTTGTATATAATAATATGCAGCAAACCCCATCAAACAATAAATAAAAATAAGTAACAAAAATCAGTTCAGCTAATGATGAGTTAAGAAATACAAATGGCCAAATCTTAATAATGTATTATTTAATAAATTAAAATGATTAAATCTTAATAATAATAAATAATTATTTAATGAATAACAGTGCCTCCCCTATGCTCTCATGTAGTAGGTGAGAACATTCTGACATCTAGCTCTTCTCTAATTCTAGCTTCTTGTCCAGATCCCAGTCCTTGCACTACCTGAGCCCTGGACCCCCTTCACAACACGGCCCTGGATCCCCTTGTCCATCCCTGACTTCGGTCGTGGCTCCACTTCAGAAGTGGCCTCTCACCTCTGACCCTCAGGCTCTATGTAGTGGCTGTTTCCACTTCATAGCTCCCCTGCACCATGTTCTTGATGTGAAGGGCGGGCTGGCATCCTGGGTCCATCAATCAGCTGAGGTGCTGACAGTTATGCCCTTAACATTCAAGGAGAGAGGGTAGAAAGCAAAAGCCTGCTAGGTTTATTAATAAAGTAGCCTTTGCCAACAGTAACCAAAAAGTAAAACCTCATGGAGAACAATTCAGTATTTCTTTCTGCTCCCTTCTCTTCTTGCTATTTGGAGTTCCCTAGTCTAAATGAGAAGCCAGGAAAGAGGCACTGGCTAATTGTCATGGATATGACTCTGTAGGGAGGAATACATTTCGCATTTTCCATGACTGAAATTCTATTACACATATTTTGTCATTTGCATCTTAGTGGACGGCTCCTTGTTGTTGAGAGATTGTTCCTTGTTCCTTGCGTGGAGAGAGATTATCCCACTGCTAGAGGGCTTTGAGTCGTCTTTTTAATAGTGATGATGGATTTGTATTAAATAAATTTCTCGATCCCACTTAGGACTAATGACATGCATCTGCAAAATGACTGGCTGGGGCTAGACGTTGCCATCAATGGCCACGGGCAGAGAGAGGGCATTTAACAAGACCTTGCTGGGGCCCTCCCAGCACCTGAGCTAAGTGGCCAATGGCGACAGTCGATAAATGCTTTATGAAATTAAGTGCAAGATGGATGGCATGGAGGGAGAAGAATAAAGGGAGAAAGTGTTAAGATAAATGTCCATTTAACTGCACCATGCATGCACCCAGTAGATGGGAGAGCACATGAAATCTCTTTATCATAAAAGGGATGTTCCTGGAAAAATCAAACCAGGGACGGGCATGGAAACAATGCAGACTTTAAGGAGAAGCTGTGCCCTGGAAAGAACGCTCCTGCTGAGCCAAGGTGAGTGAAGGGGGAGGTGGAGTGAGTGCTAGAAAGGAGACACTAATTGAAAACTGAACACAGACCTTGAGAGCAGACAGATGAATGTCTCAGGACATTGTGCATTTCATTTCAGACCAATCACTGAAAAAGCCCCCCACCCCGAATTTCCCATGCTCCATCTCTGAAGTGCTTTTAATAGAAACTGTTATAAACTTTTCCCAACAAAGTTTTATTTTTAAAAAATTCTCATATGGCATGAGGGAATAAAATTCCTTTTAAGATCCACAGTGGAAAAGCAGGGTTTTATAGCTGTGACCTCCCTGATACTAGGTCTGCTGCTGCTGCTGTTGCTGCTGAAAATGGATCTGTTTCCAGATTTCTGACCAGGATTCCTCATCACATGCTGTCTACTAACGAGCTTCACATCCAAGTCAACTGTGCCCTGGTCCCCAAGGAAACTGGTTTCATGTTTACAACATCTTCATAGCTCCATGTATTAAGGGAATAATGGTACTTTTGCAAACTGGTTCAGAATGGGCGTTGATGTCTTTATCCCAAGCTGACCAGCTCCGGCTTGTCTGGCCAACCTCACACACTGTACTGATTACACCAAGAATGGGCAACACATTGCATATCGAGATGTAGTGTTGGAGGTTTTTTTTTTAATTTGTTCTGGTTTGGGTTTTGGTTTGGGAGGAGGAGCAAGTTTACACACTTGTTCCTATCCTAGAATGATGAAAGCACTGAGTTGTTTTATAAGGCACACATAGAGTAAACCTGGTGATCAATTTTATTTAAACTCACTGATAACTTCCAGCAACTGGGAGGCGAAGCAATGTTCTATGTTTAGGAACTAGGACCCTGTTGCCTAAAGTGACAGTAAACTACCTGGATTATAATGGGACAGTATCAATTTAAAAAAACAAACATGTATATGAATCACTCTCTTTGGTAAACGTGTTCAAAGAAAGTGTCCCAATTGTCAAAAGTAGCTGAAATTCACCATGTGAATGAGGGATTTGAAATGAACTGATTTAGGAGTCAAAGAACGGGAGGGAACAAACAGCAATAATTTGCCGAGCCCATATATTTTCTAAAAGTAGTGAGCATGAATAAAACTGAAAATTAAAATGTTCTCCAAACCAAACAGATATCCCATTCATTTCAAACCCCTGGTCTGGACTCAAGTCCAAAGGATCAGGGAGAGCAAAGCAGTGCATCCTGCATGACGCTTTCCTTCCATCTGGAGAACCTCCCCTGCCTTCCTTCCCCCCTCCTCCCCCCAAATATGCAGTCAATGAAAAACCACAGTATTCTGCACAAGGGCTGGGAATGATTTAGGAAGGTCTAATTTGGAAACTTCCTAATTCAGTTGAAGAGCAGTGTGGTTTACAACACAAAGATGAGCTTATGTACCTTGGACACCAGGGGACATCAGCCAGAACGTGAAGCCTTTTGGTGAACAAAGACTGACTTTAGGCGGCTGGATTGCTAGGTGGGGCAGTGAGCTCGCCTCCCCAACAGGCTTGGGCAAGTGGCATTGGTTAAGCCCCTGACCTACCTACTCCCAGACAGAAAAAAAAAAAAAAACCAAAACAACAGACTCAGAAATGGCAGGGTCATTGATTCACTCAGAAAGAGGAACCAGCCAGTCCCGAGATCCCTGATTAACTGACCTGCTCAAAGAACTACCCTGCTAGCCATTTATTCTGTGGTTTGGGGGGGGGGGTAGGAATCTATTTCAGCTGTTTCAATATTTCAACAGTACAATCTAAAATCTAACCTTTATTCACCTCAAACATTGACTGAAATGCCTTTTGACAATATAAGATGTCCTAAAAGTCTTAGTGCCATTTTAAACATTAATAACTGCTTAAAACAGCAGTAAGCTTTTAAGACACCCTGTATTTCATCAAGGCAAGCAGGTTTTAGTCTTAACATCTTGACAACACTGACTTTTTTTTACCAACCAATATTGACTGGATCTGGGCACATGTGCCAACATTCTGCACCCATAGCCCCTCCACCTATCAATGAATGGGAGGAGGGGAAAAAGAATAAGCATTTATTAAACACTTACTGTGTGCCAGGCACTCTAAGTGCTTTGCAGAGCATTTCCCCATATCTTCTCTTGCCTTTGGTCTTCTTTCAACTACATGCTTTTGAAAAGGAGAATTAAGAGCCCAATCTAAATATATGGCTGAATTTCCCCCTAAATATAGTTTGACTTAAAAAAAAAAGTTACCTTAATATGAAAATACACTTATGCATTCCATTCTAATATTCAAAACAAACTTTTTAATCATTCTGATGGGATGCCATCAGCATAAAACTTACATCAAAACCCTATTACCTAGACTAGATCATAGATGATTAAAGAGGGGAACTTGGAAATCTCATTTCCGTTTTCTTTCTTCAGCGCCTTACCAGTCTCATTTTCTGGTCTTCCCATATTGAATTAAAACAATCTTATTAGTTTGGGTCCAACAAAGCTCAGCAATCCCAACAATAGGTATGTTTGTGTTGATGAAAGAACAAACAATAATGAAGGTTTCTGTTCTAATGCCGTTCTCTGTCCTTCCTGACCTTCTTTCAAATCCTGTCCACTGAACAGTTGAATGATTGAACATGCAGCTTAAGGTTTCATGGTTCCTTTTTGGAGACTTTCACATTAATCCTCTACTCTGCAATGTAGAAAACATTAAATGGATCTGTCTGAAGTTAAAATATGTACTTAATTCCCACTACAAGGGAAGGATCTCTTTAGCAGATGTCTTTCTGGAATGGCTGGTGACAATAAAATAGGAAAAACTGAAGAATTCAGAATTAAAAGGGGGGTGGGTAGGTAGGAGCTGAAGGAGGGCGTGGTATGGAAATGGTATACCACTAAAATTTCTAGACGGATGGTCTCTGAACAACACATTTGTCTTCAGATTCTTTCTGGGACATTGTTGTAAATGTTGGGGTGGGGGAAGGGGTTCCCTGAACAGGAAAAACATACCCTAATCATGTAAAAAAAATTTTCAAGCTGCACTAATTTAAGCAAGAAGTGCCTCTGATGTTTAAGCCAAGATCTCGAAGGGTATCGGGTTCCCTAATTCAGAGGGCCTGTGTGTTTAGAAACCTATGGCAATCTTCCTCTTGGAAAACAGTGAAGGCATTTGTTTGAAAAGCCAAGGGAGGCTTGGAGCCATCAGAGGTGGCAGGCTGAGGACCTGGAGCTGGGCCACAGCTCTCCATCAGTGGCCAGGCCAGCTTACCCCTCCACATGGAATATTATGGGTCAGCCACTGAGACCTGCCCTGCAGCCTCGAGAAGGAGAGATTCCTTTTCATACATAATTGGGTTTCCATTTCTCAAGCCCAACTGACTGCAGCTTTGCCCTGGCCTTGGACACAAGGCTATCATATGCAGGGCTCTACAGCCTGCTTATTCAAGTGATCAACCATGTACTGCATTTGTATAGAGAGAAACAAATAGGTTCCAATAAGAGAAAAATTGGTCATCTTGTCCCATCACCCTACTGACTTGGATAAAACAAATCTCTTCTCCTTGCCCCACCCCCAAGTCCCACTAAGTGTTTGCTTTCAAAGCAGTTCTTTCCCACCCTAATGAATCCAACTCAATGCTAGCTCAGCAAACCCACTCTCTTCAACTACCATGATGAATTCCAAGATATTAAGAACCAAGTCACACTCTTGTTTCACAAGTTACTGAGACAAAAATCAGATTGCATTCAGCTCTGGGGAGCAGGAGACACACACTGCAGGCGTTTCAACTTCCAAAGTCATGATCAGAATGAAATGTGTGTGCACCAAGAACATAATGAACATTTTCATATTTCAATTACAAAATCTGACAGTTTCACTGTTAAAACTACTCGCCCCACCCCAGGGGGAGAAAAAGAGCAAAAAGTGACAAAATCCTATCTTTGGGCTTAATACACTATTTCCAGTACCATTAATCATTGGTTATTGGTTGGGGCAGAACTCATTAATATAAATGAGGAGACTGAGAGACTCACATTAGCATGCTATTAATTTGTTTGACAATCTACCAAATCACAAGAGCTAAAATAGTTAAGATGTATAATATTATATTGAGCACAGAAGAATAATTGGGTCCCATTAATTTGTGTCTCCAGCTTGCCAAATGTAATTGGGCATAATCATCGGTTCATCCATCTCTTTGTAACTTTTTCTTATCACTTAAAAAAAAGTGGGAGAGAATACACACACACACATACATACATACACACATACACATACACACACACACACATACACACACACACACACACACATACCCCCAGTCCTGGGATTTGGTGAATGAAGTCTGTACAAAGGACTACAAGAAAATTTTAATAGTCTGATGTAGTTTGTTAGCATGTAAAATGCTTCTAAGTGGTTTTCTCTCTTGCTTCATTCATCTTTTTCCTTCTTTCTTTCATTCTTTAAATTAAACTGAGCCAGGTTACTCGTGAACTGAATGACAATGTTAAACCTTTTGCTGATGGTTGCTCTGCCTACCAACCCTGGCAAGACCCTAAGAGGCAGGGGAAGAACAGATTATGTCCTGGCTCTCCTAAAACCCCAATGGGTTGATTTCTTTTGTGATCTCCCTGCCAATGGATTTTCACCTTGTAAAATTACAGTACTCATTATTCCTCAAACTTTCCTGTTATTTTAACCCACTGGAAATATTTGATTATCAACAATCTTTCTAATAAAGAATGGCATTTGGGATTATGGTGGGGGTGGGGATTTGGGGGTAGAAAGGAGGAGAAACAAAGTCAGTCCTCTTGCTGTACACTCTTTGTTGATTGTCCTGTGTGGGAATTCAGGACAGCAATGCCTGTTAGTGTATCACCCCCCCCCAAAAAAAAACCAACTCTGGTACAGCTATACCAGATGGGAAGGGGCATGCCCTGAGCTTGGGCAGGAAGCAAGGCCAAGCCTGGGGCACTGGACTCATTGCTGACTTGCTCTCTCCTGCTGTTACACATGCCATGCTGTTTGTTATATGTGCCTTCCCTCAGCCAATTATTTCTTATTCATTCTGTCCATAGTTTGCTTGTATATATTTATTTGTGTACCGTCTTCCCCATTAGATTGTGAGGTCCTTTAGGGCAGGCACTGTCTTTTGCCTTTCTATCATTGGTGCTTCATATAGTTTGCGGTAAGTGCTTAATAAATGCTTATTTTGGACTGATATCCCATAAGTACCAAAGGAGTTCAGAGAGCATATGTTGGTTTCTCCTTTAGGAAGGGAGGATTCCCCTGCAAAGTGCAAGAGCCTACTCACCAGGTAAAACACTCTGAGTGACCCTGGACTACCACAGTTAGGTTATTTCTTTTGCACAAAAGCCCACATGCAACATCCTCTCATTCTTCATTACTCAGTATCCTCAGCTGCCTGGCCTGCACAGATGCCACTACCCCACCTCATCTCTGCCCTGCCTCCTCTGTGGTGCTAACAGCAGGTAGAGTAACCAAGGTTACTTTGTTTGGCTCCAGTATACTTGTTTTGCTGGAGGCCTTCTTATGTTCTCAAACCCCAAATAATCCTGAGATTACTAACCTATTTTTGGTCATGAACCCCTATGGAATTTTGGTGAAAATGATACTCCTCCTCCCCCCCCACCACACAAAATAATGTTGGTACATATATAAAGTAAAATACAAAGGGAGCAAGTTATACTGAAATACAATTAATAAAATAGCTTTATTTATTTTTAGTTAAGTATATGAACTTCAGATTAAGAGCCCCTGAAATAATCATATCCTACCCATCATTTTTTATGAGTGTGAAGAAGGAAACAATTTTAGTACCAGCTTGACTTCAAATCTCTCATCCTAGCGATCTGTCCCAAAGTCTCACATGGTTCTCCTGAGGTCCTGGCTGCATTAGTTGGGTCATTTGCCCTTAAGAAGATTGATAAATGGGGGTGGCCAGGTAGCACAGCGAGTAAGAGCACGGGCTCCAGTGTTGAGAAGACCTGGAGATCGAATCCCGGGCTCAGACACTTAGCACCCACCCAGAAACACCTGGCCGTGTAACCTTGAGCAAGTTACTTAACCCCAATTGCTTAGGGGCGGCTAGGTGGCTCAGCGAGTAAGAGCACCGGCTCCAGTGTCGGGATGACCTGGATCAAATCCGGGCTCAGATACTCAGCACCACACCCAGAAATAACTGGCCATGTAACCTTGAGCAAGTTACTTAACCCCGATTGCTTTAAAAAAAAAAAAAAAAGAAGATTGATAAATGAATAGGGGTAGCCCTGTCCATAATCCTTGGGTGCTTCATTTCCTTTCTTCCCTCTTAATACCATCCTTCTGAGAACACCACTGGCATTTCAATCTCTTCTACAAATGGAGAACCTTATGATTTGTGACTCAAGGTACTCAGAAGTCCTATGTGAGAATTCAGGGAAGGAATGCCTATTAGAGGGCATTAAGTCACTAAGTCAGCCTGCACTGGTGGTTTCTTTAAAGAATGCTTCATTGGAGTTATGTCATGATACCATGATCACTATCTTGTGGGTAGAATCAACCTACATAGAGAAAGCTTTCTTTGAGCCAGTAGGTGGCACTGGCCTGGAGTCAAGAGGACCTGAGTTCAAATCCAGCCTCAGACACTTAACACTAGCTGTGTGACCTTGGGCAAGTCACTTAACCCCAATTGCCCTGCCTTCCCCCCTCCAAAAATCCCCCTCCCAAAAAAAGACAGAGAGAAAGCTTTCCTCAGGCCTAAAAAAATGGCAAAATTCACTCTTTGTAATAGTTGAAGAATAGGGTCATAAATTACAGACTCGAAAATTTAGGATTAGAGGGGAACTCAGAGGTCATCTTGGTCAACCCCTTTATTCCAAAGAGGAGAAACTGAGGCCCACAGAAGGTGAAATTACTTACTAGAGGTCATACACAGGTAGTTAAGTATCAGAGTCAGTGTCTGAACCCAGGGTTTCTGACCTTCCAATGCAAAACTCTTTACTAAAACATCCTCCATGTTTTAGTAAACTAAATATTTCAATTCACTGGGAAGGCCTGGTCCAACTGAATGTCTGCTGTTTGGCTCCAGCCCAGATGTCAACTGAATTGCCATCACAGCTGATGTCTTTTTTTTTAACTTCTACCCCATTAAAATGCTGCCCTTGGGCAGGAAGACAAACTCAATCTCAAATCTCAAGCTTTTAATGATGGAAGACCTTCTGAACCCCACACTCCTTCTTCAACTATGCAAAAGATCCACGCAGGTTAGTTGACTTTGCTTTAATAAGTGAGAAACTGAAGACTACAGGTGATTTCTCTGAAGCCCCAGTCATCAACCAGAATGAGAACCAGGATATTGTCACAACCAAACTCTTGGGGGTTTTTGACTTTGCTAGCTGTAAGTCATCACTGCTAACCTGAGGCTTACTCCTGGGAATGGTAGCTCTGATAAGTGGATCTGTGATTCAAATCATTTTTGGATTATCCCAAGAGGCCTGGGTCCAACCTAATTGGTAGGATAGACTTCAGGGTGGCTGGAATTTTAGAACAATGTCAGGGTTAAGATGAGAGGTGCATAAGATACCTCAAACTCAATGTCTTCCTTTGGCAGAATTATACTTGATGCTTATGACTCTCAACATTCCCCCATTTTTTAGTCCTCTGATTAATTGTGGAGGCCACAGGACATTTTCCTAGGCAGGCTTCAAGCAAACAGACTTTGTAAATGGTATTAGACCCTGTGGAGTAGTGTTGTTTGCCAACTTTATGGTGAGCCCATGGAAGGCAGTATTGCCTAGTGGGTTCTGGCAATCAGGAGATCTTTGTTCCAATCAAAGTTCTGCTAATTATTGGCTGTGTGACTAGGGGCAAGTTATTATCCCTCTCTGGGTCTCAGTCTCCTCACCTGACAAATGAGGGGCTATACTAGAGGGTTTCTAAAGTTCCTTCTAGATCAAAATCATATGCTCCCCTGATAAGATCCCTTGTTATTCACCACTGAATTCTAGTTGATGGTGTGAAGACCACCATTTCTGACTCTATTCATCCTCCCTAACACTCCCCAGACCAAAGCCCCTCCCCCTTGTTACCACTCTCCTCTATTTGCTTTCTTTCCCTATTTGAATATAAAGCTACTTAAGAACAGGCACTTTCTCTATTTTGCGTTTGTATTTCTGTTGTCCAACGCAATGCTTGGCACATTAGTAACTGCTTAACAAATTAAAAAAAATTAATTAAAAAAATTAACAAGTATCTATATTCTCTTCCTCTTTCCTCCCCTCCTCCACTCGCCCCACTCCCCACCGAAAACAAACAAAACACCCTTGCAATAAATATGCCTAGTTAAGCAAAGCAAATTCCTGCATTGGCCATGTCCAAAAAATGTGCCTCATTCTGCATGTTTAGTCCCTTATTCATTCATTCACTGCTTAAGCATACAACCGGGGAGAAAGGAAGAGGTAAGAGAAGGAAAGGGGGAGGTCTGGTCTGAGAAAACCTAGTTGCAACACAGGAAGCATTGTATTTTTCAGGCTTGGGTGCCTGGTGTCATAACATACTGAGGCCATCATGTTTGTCCACAATAGCTCAGCACTCCTACTGTAGCTTCTTCTGGTGAAAGGCTTAGTCACTAAGTCAGCCAACAATGAGCACAGCGATTAGCTAATGTAGCCACAGTTGTCCTTTGTACTCTCTAGAAGGAATCCTAAGAGTGAGGAGTGCCTGTGAAGTATCACTTCAGAAGAGCCTGGAAAGGATGGGAAGGCAGGCCAGGCCCTAAGTTTTCAAGGTCCAAAATGAGGCAGAATGTAGAAACACACCCAACTTGAGGGAGGCAAGAAGTTGGAGGGCCTAGGTCCAAATCTTGGCTCTGACCCTTGCTACCTGCATGACTCCAGGCAAGTCATTTAACTTCTCCATTCAGTTTCCTTGGCTGTAAAAATGAGGTTGGAGGCAGCTACATGGTACAGTGGAGAGAGTGCTGGGTCTGGAGTCAAGAAGACTCATCTTTCTGAGTTCAAATCTAGCCTCAGACACTTATAGCTGTGTGACCCTGAGGAAGTCACTTTACTCTGCCTCAGTTTCCTCATCCATAAAATGGGCCAGTGAAGGACATGACAAATCACTCCAGTGTCTTGGCCAAGAAAACCCCTAAATGGGGCCATGAGGAGTTGAACACAACTGAAACAACAAATCATTATCATTATTTTGTATCTAGTGTCATTTGCATATGGGGTCATCTCCTACTAGACTGATTATAAGCTCCTTGAGGGCAGGGCCAAGTCTTGATCTAAACTGGGTCTCACAGGCAGCAAAGGTTAACCAATGGTCTGTTGACTTGAACAGAATCCTTCCAGCTCCCTCAACCCCAGCTCCAGATTGTTTTTCACCCCCAAAGGAATACATCTGATGATTCTTGCAGCATGGAGTTCTTTTTATTCAGAGGACAGCAAAATCTCAGCAACTGTTCCCTTTAATAGATTTTTCATTTTCTGGGAAAGAAGTTCATGCACGTTTTACTGCCCCCCTGACAAATGCTTTTGCAAACATCAGATGTGTCAAGTTTCCAACTGCTGGGATTTTTTTCTGAGAGAGAGAGGGAGAGACAGAGAGAAAGAGAGAGACAGAGAGAGAGAAAGAGAGAAACAGAGAGAGACAGAGAGAGATGAGGAGGGAGTGGGGTGTGTGTGTGTGTGTGTGTGTGTGTGTGTGTGTGTGTGTGTGTGTATACACATGTGAGAGCCAGCAGGTCCCATAAAGCTTAGCTGTTCACACGCTTCATGAAAACACTGCCAAGAATAAAAAGCTCAGGGCCTGACTCTAAAGCTCCCCAGTGTTTATAGCTCAGTTCAGCATCAACACTGAGCTGACGTTCAATTTTCAGATGAGATCCAAACAGTCATTATAGATCAAGTATGTGGGAGCGGAGGCAGACCTTTTAAAATATAATCATCACAGTAAATGAATAACTCACATTTCTTTAGCGCTTTAATGTTTTACAAAGCACCTCATTTTCCTCTTCTGTAAAAAGAAGGGATTGGACTAGAACAGGGGTAGAGAACCTGCAGCATTGAGAAGATCCCACAAGATCCCCTCCAGATCTTAATCTGAGATCCAGTGGCATGGGGGAAAAAAGACTCATCCAAGTGCTATGAGTGCTGTAGGTACATGAGGACCGTGGACCCAGAAAGTGTAAGGCTGGACAAGCCATTTCAGTTGCCCCTCGGTCCTATGATCTGTAATGATAACTGCCTCACCTGCCTCACAGGGCTGGTAGTAGGAAATAGTCCTGTTAACAGTAAGTGGTGCTGGATAAGCAGGTGTAATTATTTCATTCCAACGACACAGAAAAAATGTGTAGAACTTGACTGATTAATGGCCCAGCCTTCTCTCAACTGAGTTTCTGGCTGACCAAAGGTCAAACAGGTTTTATTTAAATCCATGTTGTGCAAAATTAAAAAAAAAAATGGACCAGTCTAAAAATTTGTTTTGCTGAACTATATAAGGGTTAAAAATTTTTTTTAAGTTGCTTCTTGGTGAGACAATACATGCTACCATAAATAAGTTTTTAAAATGAGCCTAAAAAATTAAAATACTGTTAGATACAAAGATAAAGAAAGGAGAAAAACAAAATGATTCCTTACCTGGGCAAGTGTCTGTTGTTTGGGAATGTCACAACTCTCGGATGTGAAAAAAGGTCTGAAATCTTAGGATTATTAGCCCAACACCAAGTCTCTCAACATGTTAATAGCAGCAGTTGTAGAACATAGAAGAGATGGAATTCCACTTGTGTTGACCCCAGGATACCCTGGGAGATTTGGGCAAAATTCTTGCCTGAATCAAACTTTTCTTGCTATTTGCCTTTCTCTTCTAAAAAAAAAGTAGAAGGCAAAACAAAAAATCCTGCTAATTTAGAGGTCTTACTAACTGATAATTTATTTTACTGATTGATAATTTATTTAGACACACACATATACACTCATATATGTATATAAAATTTGTGTTCTAATAAGTTAACTATTCTCCCAGCACCCAAATTAAGAACTTATGACACAATTGTTCTACTGTGATCCACAGAGGTAACCCTGGGTCTGGAAGGCCTCGAAGACTAAGCCCACAGAGTACAAGCTCGGACAGGTCCTTTATCAAGCTGGAAAGGCTTTGGTGATGGATAGCATGCCTTTCCTCTGAGGAGCAGCCTAGCTAAGTCAGAGAGACTCATCCTCAGCTTGGCTGGAAGAGTACAGATTTTCCAGCAGCAGAAACTCACTGAGATAAAATACTAAACTGTAGGAGGGTCACAATCTGCGTTGGCAGTATGAGTACTCTCACAAGGACAAAATCACAGGTGCCTGAAGGAACACTAAAGCATTCCACAAACTAATTGGAGAAATTCTCACACAAAATCAAATCCTCTGGACCACCAGTGGGATCAGGATCTAGGGTGGTCTGACTTTCAGGTAGTGATCAGCCTAAATTACCTTTGGCCAATGCCTAATGTTTCAAGTCTGACCAGTTTGCTTTATTCCAAGGTTCCTGTACATGTTATGCTAATAAGAGTAATATCTCACTTGTCTGTAACTCAAATAGCCAGCAACCTCGATTAGTCAGACCAGATGAGAACCAAGAAAAAAAAAAAAAGGCACTAAAAAAAAAAAAGGCTTTCTTAGCAAAT
>NW_027185804.1:23886697-23943620 GCF_028583685.1 Petaurus breviceps papuanus
CAGGGAAAGTGAGGCTGAAAGAGGTGATCTGCCCAGGGTCAGCTAGATGGAGGCAGGTTTGAATCCAGGTCCTGTTGCCACCAAATCTAGCCGTCTATTGACAACCTCTTTCTAATGGTAAGAAGCCCCTTCCAGATAGGATGAGGACACTCAAGCCACAGGGAGTCCTCAGCCTCTGCTCCCACCTCCTACCCTCCCTACAAAAAGTGAATAGAAAAGCAAGTCATCCACAAATCGATAAGATATTCCCATCTCAGAACCCTTGTAAAACAAGGGATGAGCTGCATGTGTCCAGTCTGATCCATACCCTTTATTTAGAAAGGTACAAGGTTAAGAACACTCATTCCTTGTCATTCTGCTAATTCCTGTAGAAGGCTGGGCCGTTGCTTAAGCCTTCGTGGAAATTAGGTCATCTCCATCAGCAGAGTGTCTGACAGGAAGGACATCATGAGGACTCAACGACCAACTGGGCAGAAGGCTGGTGGACGTTTCCTGGAGATTGCCCTGGGCGGAGGATGGGGGTGGGGGGGAGAAGATGTAAGGTTAGGGCCATCCAGGCTGGGCCCCAGAGATGGCCAGCCTCCACTTCTCCGATAGGATGTGGTCTGACCACATTCCCCAAGATGTTTGATAGATAAATTCAGGCCACCTGGCTGAGGGAGGGCAGACTAGCAGCCTATGTATTCCACAGCTGTGCCTACTGGAAAACCCCACCTCTCCATTCATTCCTACCTTAGCTCCTGATTCAGGAAAGGGCCTGCCTTTGCTTTCAGTTTTCAACTTAAATTTTTATTTATCTCTTTTGTTTTAATATTATCTTCATTATCCAATATCCCTTCTTTCTTTTTCATCCCTTATCCCAAAGAATTTTTTTTTTAAGCAATTGGGGTTAAGTAACTTGCTCAAGGTTACAAGGCCAGTTATTTCTGGGTGTGGTGCTGAGTATCTGAGCCTGGGATTCGACCTCCAGGTCTTCTCAACACTGGAGCCAGTGCTCTTACTTGCTGTGCTACCTGGCCGCCCCTCCCAAAGAATTTTAAAAGGGGGAAACAACACATCCACAAACCTAACAGGTCAACCAAGATCAATGTTGTATACAGTATGGCACACTAGTATCCCCCCACTTCTGCAAAAAAAGGAGGGGAAGGAGTCATTGAAACATTTCTTAAAAATGAGAAGAGAACAGAGTGAAGGTCAATAGGGAATATGAACAAGCAACACAGCTTTGGAGACACAAATGTGGATTTACTATATGCTTAAAGAGAAAAGCAAGAAGTTCCTAACAGAGATTCCTATCTTCATTTATAGGCCTCTTTTCTGTTCTGCTTTGGGTAGAGAAATGTGCTTATTTCGGGTTGATTGGAAAAAACAAGTCAGAGAGGTACATTCTCACCTTTCTACTTTGGGGCAAGCTTAGTTATTCTCATTTCATAGCTTTCAGTTTCAGGGCAGGTTTTTGTTGTTGTTGTTGTTTTGTTTTGTTTTTGTGTTTTGTTCTTTACATTTCTGTCATTGTTGTAGTCCCTGGGAATCCTGCCTTCTCTTTTAAGCAGCCTCTTAACCTTAATTCATCCCACAAAAATCCTTGGACGTTCTTTTTGCCTCCCAAGCACCTTCTTAGATAGACAAGAAGCCTTTGAGCTCCCCCTCCCCCATTTCCCTTTTCCACTCTGCTGCAAAGGATAGTAGGAGGTGAATTCCCCCTCCCCCACTCACCCTGTTGTGTAACTGTGAGATAGCCCTGGCCTTTGATATGTGACTCAGATAAATCACAATGTAGAAACCTCCAAATCCTGGTGCCCCCAGAGAGGGGCTTTCCCCACCCTCACTGATAACCTGGAAGGCCCCTTCTCAGAACCAAAGCCAGGCCAGGCTGCTTCAGCTTTGGCTGGGCTGTCCTGGGTCAGGAGGAGGGATCGATGTTTGCTGGATGAATTACAGGTCAGGAGATGACTGAACATGTTTTCAGCTGATGAATGTGCCCGGGTCCCGTGGTTTGCAATGACAACAGAGGGAAATGAGAAGAGAGGAATCATGGGTGAGAGGGGATGAGAAACATGACCCTAAATATTCCCAGTGATGAGGCCTTGTTTCGTTTCTGTTGAGATGCCAGAGGGGCATCTCTCTCAATTACAGCTCCAAGGAGGAAGTGAGAGTTTTAGAACTGAAGCTGGCCCACAGCCCTGATTGGCTTTCTGATCTGATTCCCAAAACCAGGGAGATCTGGACGAAGTGTCCATAACCCAAGACAACAAGGCCCTAAGCCTCAGGCTCGTTGGCCACTGCTCATGCAGGAGGACTTTGAGGATGGTGTGGGAAATTGGTCAAAGGAAGGGCCTTTGGGAAGAAATCAGTTGCTGGAATGAACTCAGTACTCTTCAGTGTATATTTGGGAGGGGGAGGATGGACAATGGAGAAGGATGAGGAGGGTGTGAAGGCTTACCAAGAGGCAGCTATCAATGTAATTTAGAGCAGACCACTTGGGGGGGAACCACCAAGCACCCTCCAGGGCCAGGGATGCATTTCAGCATTCTTTACAAATGGAGGAGTGAGTGTGAATATATAGTCTACCTGGATTTTCCCATTATTGAAGAAACCAGATGTTCAGCTGCCAGATAAAAGCCTGCCTATGTGTAGGGAAAAGCAAGGTTTCCACCAGCAGACTTTGTCACACCATAAATCAAAAAAAGGAAAAGCAGACTGAGAAAACATCTAGTACCTTATATTCCATCTGTACACTTGCCTTGTCTGGGAGCATCCTTGTACACACGAGCACACGCGAGCGCACACACACACCTGGAACCTTCACTCAGGCAAGCCTAGGTAATTAGTACAGACTGGAGCCTGTGTGCTTGTTTTTAAAAACCACTTGTAATATCAGCATTTCACCTTTCTTTATGGTCCTATGCATTTTATTTTATGCATTCAAAACAGTTCTTCTGAGATAGGGGCTCTGGACTTAGTTATAAGCCACACAAGACCCTTGACTACAAGGTATTATCACAATTTCTTCAGTTCATAGATCTAGACAGTGACGTGGTCTACATAAATTATTGGCCTTGGAGGGTGGAAGACCTCAGAGTTCTAATTTGATCTCAGTTACTGACTAGCTGTGTTACTCAGGGCCAATCACTTAACCTCTCGGTTTCTTCACTCACAAAAAGAGGATGACAGTAGAACCTTACTCATAGGGTTTTTGTGAGCCTATGTGTAAAGCATTTCGAAACCTAAATTTGCTATCTCTGCAAATGCTAGCTAGTATTACCATCATCATCACTGCATTTCGTCATTATCGGCAAGGAGGCTCGGAGGCTATCTGGTCCAGACAGCGGGTGGTCATCACAAGGAAAACTGTTTCACCAATGAGGAAGGACTTCTTTAGTCTGGCCTCCTCACAAATGTCTCTTTCCCAAGTTTCAAAACCCAGAACTGGAAAATCCCGAAACAGAAGGCTTCAGAATTCCACATAAAACAAGGCCTGCCTTTGTAGGAAGGTCTGTTCCGGATAATCGGCCTGTAGACGAGGCAGGGTATCGACAGATACTGTATCTGTGGCAACAAACTGGCTTCGGATTCTGAAGTCTAAGTAGAAACAGACCAGTCCATAAGAGAGAAGCCCTAATTACCACAGAATGAGATTTTTGATTAAAACCATCAGTTGTGTGTGTGTGCTGGGGTGGGGGGGGGGGGGTGGGGGTTCCAGTATTTTACTAAATAAATATACTGAGTGCAGCCTGAATGTTTGTTAATTTTTTTAGTTGATGGAGGAGAAATCAAGTCTCTGGAATTGTTTGCATTCGTAGCCACCTTGGCAAGGAGTACTGTGGAACATGAAACTTGACTCTCCTAGTTAAGAATTCCTTCTCCTGAAGCCCTGAGATGTTGGGACTTGGTAGCCTACACTCCGTGGGGCTGCTTTGTAGAATCCAGGCCCTGAGCATTTATATGGTCAAATGGAAACAATTAGATTGGTTTCCCGATCCTCTGGTGCTGCACCCTGCTGATCGTCTCTTCAACCTCTGCTCCCCAAAGGAAATAGCCCCACAAACAGGGCTGGCATCCCTGAAGTCGCCTAAGCCAAGTGATGTCTCAGGTGTGTACAGGGGTACGTGTGTATGTGTGTGTGTGTGTGTGTATGTGATGAGTCCAGGTGTCTGTCCTATACATCTGAGATGTGGCAGAATCAAGGACTTGAACCTAGACCAAATGCTGCGCTCCTCCCATGATGCCAAGTCGCTTCCCCAGAAACACAGGCTGACAACTTTCAAAATCATTTGGCGACTCTCCCTAAGCAGAGGGCCTCGGTGCCTGGTCTAATTTATTGCAGTAAGTGTTGGCATGCTTATGACACAGTTCCTTCAGTCAACATAAGACCTTCCCTGCTAGAACAGGTAACACAGAAAGGTGATACATGCCCAGAACCAGGGTCAAGTCAACTAGAAATACCGAGACTTTGCTGCTAGCGGCATCCATTTTTCAGAAAATTCATGAAAGGAGTTCATGCCCCCCTGTGGTCTTGTTCACACCACTGACTTGCTTGACAAGCTCTTTCTTCAGAGGTAACACAACGGGACAGTGTAGGATGAATGAGCCCTGCTTTAGTTGGTTGGGATGGTTTTATATTATTTCAGCACTGCCAAGTAAATTTAAGAAGGGAGGGAAGGAGGGGGGTTACTTTATCTCTTGCTGGCATGGGAACCAGATGTGCATTCTGCACTGGGAGAGGGCCCTTAAGGTGACTGGATCCAAAAAGAGAGCAAAACCTTGCTTCTCACTTCCCCGACACAACTACCTGTTACACGGCATCTTCTCAAGCTAAACAACCAGCAGAAAAGTCCATACAATTCACTGGTTGGATAAGTAAGATTTTGTGTTTCTTAAAAGTCAGTTTCCAAAACCGGGCTTCTGGGAAATGTCCACCGAGCAAAGAAGCTTCCTTCAGTACCTTCTCTGTTCCCAATCATTCCATGGCAGCCTCGTCAACAAAGGTGCTGGCTTGGCCCAACCTTCACAACGTAGGGAAGCAGTCACCTTTGGAGATGATGCTTCTCCCATAGACCAAGCCAGAAATTAAGTCCCCTCCTCCCCCTTGCCCCTTTCTGCTGGGGTATAAATGCACCTCCCCTAATTAAAGTTACAGGGGAAGAAGGGGTGGGACCAAGACCACTGAGAACACCAGGAAGGCCCCTGAAGACAGGTGCAAAAAATGCTGAGAGTCAAAGCAAGAGACAGACAGGAAACTATAGGTGAAAGCCTTTCTCACCACATCAAACGCTGAGCTCAGGTACTAACTGTGTGAGTCTTGTCATTCCCAGAATCTTCAGCAAAGCTCATTCTGGCCTGGCTTTCTTGGGGGGGGGGGGGGGGGGAACACTGTCATAGAAAATTAAGCTCAGTTAGGACTGACGGTTTCCTGAGTTAGCATGAGTTATACAACAGCAAGCTCAAAGAATCAAAGACAGAGCTGGAAAGGAGGGTGATCACTATTTTAGTTCAAACTCATTTTACATCCCGGGAAACTGAGGACAAGATACAAGAAGTGATAAAGGGAGGATCACAGGCTTAAAGGTTATCTGGTCCAGCTCTTTCACTTTTCCAGAAGAGGAAACTGAAGCCAGGAGAGAGTACATGACTTTCTGGGTTCAGATACCAGGTCCTGCCTCCAAGTCAATATTCTTACCATTATACCATTCAGGGTTCATCCCAGCCTTAAACCAAGAACAGTCTCTAAGGGAATATGGAGGGAATTGTGGTTTTTGGAAAGACAAAAGTCAGGGGGGGGGGGCACATTTACATGGACCCAGATCACAAGTCTTCAAACTTTACCTACTAGTCTAAGATACATCCCTGAACAGGGCAGGTCAGTGCAAGGATGTTCCAGGAACTGTGTCTATCAATACCCATCCCCAAGGGTGCCACTTGGTCTTCAGGCACCAACTACACCCTGTCCTTGCCCTCCCTCCAGAAACTGAAGATTCAGTTCCCCTTCCTTCTTTCTAGAGCAATTTCTCAGAATTTGGAGTCAGATGGGACCTGTGAGAGATCATCTTTTTTATCCCCATTCCTTTTACAAAGGAGGAAACTGAGACCCAGAAAGTTTAAGGAGCTTGCCCAGGGCTGCAAAGGATTTGAACTCAAGGCCTGACTGCAGATCTAGTACTCTTTCTGTTACTGCTGCCTTGCCTGGGAAGGAAGGCTGAAGCCAGCCAGTGTGTCTGCCCTGGACCCTTGAGGGTCCTTCTGAATCCTTCTCTGCTTCTGGGGTCCAAGGTTCCACCTCCATAGGAAATGAGAAACCAAAGGCATCTGATGCTAAGCCTTGGTGACACTGCCAGACCACTGGGGGAGAATCCAGAATATTAGCAAATCGCTTGGCCCTGTTGCTAAGCCCTGAGGTTTGGCTTCCCAGGACTCCTGGAGGGTGGACTGCAGACTGTCCCTGAGGACTTACAGATCAGTTTCCAGCCAGGCTGCTCTTTAAAAAATCATTCACCTCTGCCAGGGGCAGCAGGGGGCTGTGGGAAGATCTCTGGATCAGAACCCAGGAGATCCAGGTTCTAGTCTCATCTCTGCCGTTTAGATACTGGCTGTGGGGCCATGGGACAATGAAGTACTTGGCCTCAGTAAAAGAATGGATGAAGTCTCAAGGTTCTTCCCATCCTAAGCTTCTCTCCTGGATGCAGGTGCAGAATCTTGATGTAAAATGTCCAGTAGTTAATCAATTAATCAATAATTTATTAAGTACCATTTATGCACAGAACAGACACAAAGACAAAAACAGTTCCTTCTTTCAAGGAACCTACATTCCTTCTGGGGGAGACAGCCCCTATACACAGAGAAGAAGTACAAGACATGTAAAGAGATATACAGTCATGCAGAGGGATGGAGAAACAGGGAAGACCGCTTGCTGGATGTCGCAGTGGAGATGAGTTCTGAAGGAAGCTTGGGATTCTAAATTGGGGTCAGGAGGTAAGAAGGGAGGGCATTCCCAGCACGGAGCACACCCCGCACAAAAGCTGGAATATACTGTACACAGAGAATGGCCAACCAGCCAGTTTGGCTAGAACATGGAGTACAGGAATAATGGGCAGTGAGCCTGGAAAGGCAGGATTGTAAAGGGCTGTAAATGGAAACCGAGGAAGCTGACATGTCCCAGAGGCCACAGGGAGCCATGGAAGGATTCTGAGTAGGACAGTGATGTGGTCTTGCCATGTTGGCTTCAGGGATGTAAAGTTAGATGCATGGGCCAAAAGAATTCAGTGACTCAGTCAGTTTTGTCATATATTCATCTGACCCTTTTGTGACCCCATTTGGGATTTTATTGGCAAAGACTTTGGAATGATCTGCCATTTTCTTCTCCAGCTCATTTTATAGATGAGGAAACTGAGGAAAACAGGGTGAAGTGATTTGCTGGGCATCACACAGCTAGTATGTGTCGGAAGCCGGATTTGAATTCAGGTTTTCCTGACTCCAGGCCTTGAACTCTAACCATTGTATCACCAACTTGTTTAAGCTGTACCTTTAATTTCTAACCATTACATTCAGACTGTAAGATGTCATGGGGACATAATGCCCGAAGCTCTGTTCTCAGGCCATTCTGCCAGGGCCATAAATAATGTATAAGTAATGAATAGGGATTAAAGAGAACTGTTATGGGGAAGGTCCATCCTATTGATGGCTAAATCTATTGAATGACTAGTCAGCTGAATCCAGAAGGGAAGAGTATTAGTAGAAAACACAAGCCCATTTCTCCCTCTCACCCACATGTCAAACTAAACTCACTATTCTTATCTCTCCCTACCTCGCCTATTTCTGTGGAAGGCACTGGAACCTTTCTAGCCACTCAGGTTCACACTTAGGAATCCTCCTCCCATTCATTCATCCATCTCCCTGTATCCAATCAGCTGCCAAGTTTCATTGATTGTGTGCTCACAAAAACTCCCACATCCCACCATCCCTTTATCTCCACCCACCTGGACTACCTGAGCTCAGATCTTTGTTACCTTTCACTTAGAATATTGCAACCGTTTCCTCAGATTGCTTTGTATTTATTTCTCTGTCTACATAATTTATCCTCTCAGTAGATTATAAGCTTCTTGAAGATATGAACTGACTTGAGTTATTTTGGTCTTTGCCTCCCCAGGGCCTAGCACACAGGTACATAGTAGGTATTTAAGGAATTATTGAGATTTGGGGGTCCAGGCGTTTTTCCTTTTTGGGGTCAAAATCCCAAAGACATGGTCTTTTCCTTTTAGGGGTTCAGATTCCATCCCCATCAGAATGACAATGGGTTTGACTTTGAATCACCCCAGCTATAACCACTCAGTCTATACTGGCAAGGATTTCTGGCTGTTCATTTACCCCATGAGTTCCATGGGGTGGAAACTAGGGCAGCCAGGTAGTGTAATGGGTAGAACACTGGGCCTGAAGTCAGGCAGACTCATCTTCCTGAGTTCGAATCTCTGTTTCCAGCACCTAGAGCGCAGCAGCAGGTCCAGAGTAGATCCCTAACCACTGCTCGTGAGTTCCATGCTGCAGTGATTAGCAGTAGTAACCCCTCTTACAGAATGGTCTTCCTTCATCCCAGACCCTCAGTGGGCAATTACAGATGTGATCAGTCAGCTGGAACACAGCCAGAATGTACAGAGCTATAATTGACTGGCCAGGAAGGAAGAAGCAGCTCTGGCATCCACAGCTGGCCCTGACGCCTGCCAATTTCTACCCACTCTTCCAAGCGCTAGAGTTCAGCTTACACTTGCTGAGCACACCCAGCCTCTAGGGACCCAGAAGTGCCCTTTTCTATATTAATTGAGATATAGGAAAAACCATCTTTTTCGGCAGAACTCTGAGTTTCACTGAAACCAGGTTGGAGTTTAAATAAAAAAAGACTAAGGGAAATGGAAACAAATGATGACCAACCCCCCTCCCCCCCCCACCCACACAGCAATGCACAGAACCAGATAAAAGCAGAGATGACACATTTCTGATTTGGACTTTTTTAAGAGTAGCCACAGTCAGGCTTGACTTGCACAAATTTGCCTGGTTCCTCAATCCTTTCCTTCAGGCATCCCTCTCTTCTCTCTGGCCCATTCAGTTTGTCAGAAATGTATTCAGGCAGGCAACAAGCAATTATTAAGTGTTTACTGTGTTGGGGATACAAATAAAACCAAAAAGTTGGGCTTCCTCAGGAAACTTACAGGCTAATAAGGACATCAACAAAGAAAAGGGGACAAAACGGGGGGAAGGAAGGAGAAGGAGGTGCCTGTCCCCGGGGCACAGTGGCAAACACCAGTGGCAGAAGCATAGCTAGGAAGAGAAAGGAAAGGCATCAGGCTTGGCCAACCTGGGTCCAAAATGACCATCCAGAAAGGAACTCCTCAATGGGAGAAGGGGGCTGGAGAGAGATGGTTCAAGGCAAGAAGGCCCTCACATTCACTATCAAATTAGTAAGGATCCCTTTACCTTTCAGTGAAGTTAGGTTTCTTCATCTATTATTCCAAAGAAGTACCTAGGCTTAATCTATGTAGGGGTCACAGGTCACCTTGATGGGGCGTCAGCTTTATTTTAGTTTAATTCAACAGATATCAGTCCAATGTCAATCCTAGTCAAGCCACAGTTGAAGTTTGGTTCTGGGCCCTACAGTTGAAGAAGAACATTGATAAAATGGCAAGCCTCCAGAAGAAGGGAACCAGCATTATGAAGGACCTTGAGTCTATGTCATTTGAGGAGGATGCATGAAAATTGAGTTGGAAGAAGAGAAGACTTTGGGGGAGATGTGATCACTGTGTGAGTACCTAAAGGGCTCCTGAGTATAAGGAGAGAGCAAACCTGTTCTGTCTGGCCCAAGAAGGGAGAGCCAGGAGCAAGGCATGGAAGTTAGAGATGAGTTTGGGCTCAGTGTGAAGAGGGAAAATCCTCCTAATAAAGTGAAAAGGGCTGCCTCACAAACAGAGATGAGTCCTCTCCTCCTCGGAGGCCTGGATGACCACTTATCAACCACACTATTCCAATTCTCCAATTAGGTGATTATGTGCAAGTCCCTCAGCTCCCATAGCTGACATAAAGGTAATCATGCCTTCCAGGAGATCACAACATCATACTGAATCCCGCCCTTCAGCAGGGCATCTGCTTGCTTGAGGACACAATCAGAAAATGCCTCCCATTATTGATCTATTTCAAAGGCCTTCCTCTCTGGCTGTCGAGGTATGGATTCTGGGAGCCCCCTGAGCTCTCCTTGAGTCCTTGAGGTATAGGCTCTGTGAACCTCCCTTGGATTCTTGATTAAATCATCCCATTTGATGAGGCAAGTCTGTTACTAGACTTCCCACCCTTGAACTGGCCTAGCCCACCATTGTTTGTGGTCTCCTGGTGGCTTCTCACCCTTAGTCACTCATTGACCTCCTTAACTCCTCCTGAAGACTCTCCCCAAACTCTTCCTCTAGACCACCCCTAGATTCCTCCCACAGCCTTCTGTATATAAGACCTCATCTCACACCATGTGGGTGAGAGCACCATATAATAGTGAGAGCACCATAGAATGACCTAGCACAGACTTACTCTGTGTCTAATGCAAGCAAACTTTTAATTAATTTTACTTTTCTTTGGCTGAGAAGACTCGAGTCGAATTCATTCATCAGGACCCGGAGTGTTGGCATTTTGGGGTCTCCAGAGCAACCCTAACCCTCTTAGTGGGTAACCTCTTCAGCCTCTCCCTTTGGGCTGTTGCCTATCTATCTTAGGAACACCCCAGACAACTCATGGAACCTGAACTCACTGAGGAAGCTGAGATGATGAACATACTGGCTATCCTGAGCTTGATGAATGACCAATTCCCACCCCCTCCCCTCTGTTGAGGTTACCAGCACTCTACCCATTTCAGCTTCTTATTTAGATGCTCCCAGGAGAGTGGTCTTCCAGAATCCTTTCCTGGCCATGTTGCTGTACCAAAATATCTTAAATATACATGAAAAGTGTCATACATAATTCCTCCCAAGAGACAAGGGGCATTGAAATATGGGGAGATACAAAAGAAAGAGAAGATAGAGTCTCTACTCCATTACACAATGTAAAAGGGGAGAGAAAATATATGGGAGAAAAGACACACAGTCACAGTCACAAAGGAGGAAAACATGGAATTGAATGTTTCAAAGTACCATAGGTCATTGGCCAGAGCTGTAAGCTGTACCCTACTTAACAGCAAACACTAATCTTTGGTAGGGACCTATGATTTCATAGGAGTTGAGAACTTTCAATGGGGAAACTCTCTCTCCCAAGGCAGATATTCTGCAATTTACAGCCTTAGAGAATTGCCTGGGATGCTAGAAGCTTAAAAGACTTGCCTAGGTCTTCCCACCAGTATGTATCAGTGACTGACCTTGAACCCAAATCTTGCTGATTCAAGAGGACAGTCACTCAGCTTTGGGTGGTGTGGTTTAGCTGGACTAGAATGAACTATATGTAGATGGACCCCAACCAGACCACATTCCACCTTAGCCTTCTAGCCATAGTTTGGTCAGGAGACTCAACTTTCTAGACTGGGCCAGTGAAACAACAGACTTTATCCTGTCTCCTTCCACCTTTTGCTTCTGAGCCTGTCAACTGCTTATTGTTTTGATCACCCAAAATCTCTTTACCTGGTCATGGAACCCCTAAATGTGTTGTCTCCCCCATCAGAATCAAGCACTGTCTCCCTTTTTCTTTTGCATATCCAGCATAGTACCTTACATATGGTAAGCACTTAAGAAATATCTTTTCTTTCTTTCATTCATTCATTTCAACTCTCCCAGCTGCTTTTCTTCAGCAATCTAGAGTTAGAAAATAGATCAATGAATGGCTATTCTCAGCAGCCCAAGGCAATTCTTCCCTCCTCTAAGTCTTTAGTAAAATGTTCTTTTAAGTAGAGAGCCCAAAACAGAACCAAATAGACATGAACTGGACTGGCACTCTTACTTCTCAGAAATATATTTATTGTGTATACGAGTGCAGGGGAAACCAGAACCTGCTGGGAGGAATCACATGATCAGAAGCCGAGTGGGCTAGTCAAGTAGTCTGGAAAAGGAGAGACTCCAGTGAAGTAGGCTAGGAGATCCATCTTTCCAGGCAGGGCTAGCGAAGCAGCCAAATCAACTGACAATACCCCACCCCACCCCATCCCATCCTCTCCTCCTCTCCCCTCCCTAGGTCATAGCATGATGGTCCTTAGTTCTCCTAGCTTCCTACCAATTTCCGGAAATCCCAGCTAAAAATGGGATTTCCCTGAGGAACACTCAAAATGAGATTAAGAGCTCCTAATCCATCTGCCTTGGAATTTTCCATTGATTAATTTAACACTGAATTTCAGGAAGACCTATATCCCCAGGAGGGGGGATGAGGAACAAACCTCACTTTTGGCTGATAAAGGACTTAAAAGCAAAGGGAGTCTTTTCTACCCTAGTTACTTCATTGTCATGTAATTGGGAAGAAAAAGAGATAACCAAATCACCCTTTCCTTCCAAAGTCAATTTTGTACACTTCAAGTTAGGGTAAAGAGGAAGGAGGATTGAAGACTCTTCTTTTCATTTCTCCAGAAGCCTGCCTGACCTCCCTCAAAGGAGGAGGAGTGACCCAGGCCCCCTTCCCTACCCCCCATACTGCCTTACCTGGGCAACTAGCCTAGAGCCCATCTGGTTGTGTGGGGCTCCTGGACTTGCCATTCAGAGTCTGGCTGTCAGCGGCTAAAAGCCCAGGGAAAGAGCTGATAAATCACAAGGTTACCTCCTTGGAAGCTGGGAGAAATCTTCTCCCTTCAAATCAATTTAGCTAGCATCTCTTGAACATGTTCTAAGCTCTGGTGTTGGGGGTGCTGGGGAGAGGGAGAAGGACCAGTCTCTACTCTGCCAATGCAAGTTCACATCTTACAGAATTAGCCTTAGCCTTAGAGAATTACCATTGAGAGGCTTAGTGACTTGCCCTGTATCACATAGCTAACATATGTCAGAGACAGGACTTGAACTCAGGTCTTCCTGGCTTCCAGATAGGCCCTTTATCCATCATATCACATTGTCTCCAGAATACTAGAAATATAAATACAATAACAGCAGCCCTTACCTTCGAGGTTCTTGCATTCTCCTAGAGAGTACACCCTTGGAAAGATACAGCATCTGCACTGGCTCAGAGAATCACAGATTCAGAGCTGAAAAAAAGACTTCAGGGGTCAACTAGTGACTTGACTGGGCAGCCAGCCTAGAGCACATCTGGCTAGGGAGGGGAGAGGGGAGGCTCCTGGACTTCTCACTCATAGCTTGACTGCTAGTGAATAATTGCTCAGAAAAAAGTGAGAAATCACCAGGTACCTATTTGGAATATTCTGATAAATGAGGACACAGGGACCTTCTGAAAGGCAGTGAGCACTCCAAAGTCTCACACCCAGTAAGTGGCAGAGCTGAAATTTAGACCCACATCCTCTGATTCTGAATCCAAGCCTCCTTCCACTTGGGCCATCAAGGGCAAAGAAGGGGGAGAAAGGGAAGAGAGAATCTGTGGGTTTCGTTTCTATTTCAGTCAGGTTTGGTCCCTGCATTCTATTTATGGTGTTATTCAAAGTTTCCATATTAACATTTTCTCACTTTTATCCCCTCAAGTTAATTTTTTTCTTCTCTCTATTCAAGGAGGAAGGTTTAAAAAAAAAAAAACCACATGGTTCATTCTGAGAAAAAAGAGATGCTATTGATTTTATGATGCTGTTGGACTATCAAAAAGGGATACAGCACTGAAAGACCTGAATTCAAAGCCAACCTCAGACACTTACTAGCTGTGAGACCCTGGGCAAGTCACTTCACTGTATCTGCCTCAGTTTCCTCACTTGTAAAATGAGCTGAAGAAGGAAACGGCAAACCACTCCTGTATCTCTGCCAAGAAAACCCCAAATGGGGTGCCGACTGAATAACAACATAGGGTCAGTCATCTACACAACACTAAGAATACCCATTTGGAGGGCAGAGATGATGTTTTTTTGTATCCTTCTAAGTGCCAGGCATAATGCTGAGCACACAGCAGCTCAGCAAATGCTTTGTGACTTGACCATTCAGTTCTAGTCAACACTAGGTACTTCCAAGAGGATGCATGGCATAGTGGGGAGAATAACAGACTCAGAATCAGAAAATCGGAGTCTAAATCCTGTCTTTACCACCTACCACTATCTATGTGAGCCCGGCCAAGCTATTCTACTGTGATGGACCTCAGTTTCCTCATCTGTCAAGTGAATGGGTTGGAGTAGATGGCTTCTGAGAGTCTTTCTACAAAGCTCTCAATCTATGTCCCTTTGAACCTGGGCTGTTCCATTTCTGAAAGAGAAAGCAGATCGGCCACTGAGGCTACAGAGACAACACCCCCTGTCCTGAAAATGTGTAGCTTGCCATGATGCTGTCGGCACTTTCTATTTTCAGCCTCAGCTGATTAAAAGCAATAAGCTAAAGACTTTGGGATGTTCAGATCGTGGCATCATCAAACTTTGAGCTGGTGCTCTTACTGTGTCAGAGGGGCATTAAGTCCAAGGGAGATCTGCAAAAGGGAGCCATGGCACTTCTTATTGGTCATCATTTTAAATGCTATTAAGAGAGAAATGCAGTCATTTCTAGAGACCATTTGGAATCTCTCCTTCTAGAGAGGAAAAGGCAAAAATAAAATCCCTGTTAAAGACGAGGAATGCAACAAATAATAATTACGCTACGAGTTATGATGGAGAGACCCTCCTGGGCTTTCTGTGTCCATTAGTGGTCTTTCAGAAACTCTTCAAATCACTCCCCAAAGGTTCAAGTTATGCTTGCTCAAAGACACGATTGCTTCAGCTTATGACAAAAGTGGTACTAAAAGCGTATTTTACGTCCATCTCCCTCTGCTTCCCTTGGGCATACCCCAGAGGTTGCCATCTTGTGAAGCACTGTTCCTGCATTGCCCTTTTATGAATGCATAGCTTTGGAGATGTCAACATGACAAGCTGGTGGGCCAGATTCTCACAGTTGTTTCCAATGGACAAAACGGGGTCATGAGAATATAGGATTGGCCCATCCCAAAGGATGGCTAGATGCTTCTGTGGCCAGGTGGAAACCACTTCCTGAATGGTCTGTTTCAGGGGAGCTCATCCAGGCAACTGAAAAAATCGCTTATCTTTCATTCATATTCCATCGAATTGTTGGGTGTTACCAGTTAGCTATCTTTTCCCAAGGCAAGTACATTCTCTTCCTTCTTGGCTGGGTGGCAGCAGTCACCCTCCCACTAATGAATTCATGTCACATTCTATAACGGATAAGAGCAAGGGGAGGCATTGAGACAGACTCAGCCTTCACAATGGGCATCCCCGACCCAGCCAAGAATAGAGATGGGGTGGGGGGTGGGGGTGGGTCAATAGGTCGAATCGGTCCAACCCCCTTGCTCAAACTATCATTCTTCTGAACACATTAGCACACTCCTGGAGAAATCCATCAGGGTAAGTGTGGAAAACTAAGTGAATAGAGATCTGTTGGGGGGTAAGGGGGGTGGGGGGGGGCTGGTACACTGAAATATTTTCCAAGCTATGAAAAGTCCCTTTCTGAAAGTTTTTTGGAGAGACATCTGCAAAAGCAAAAGTAAGGGTCCCCTTGTGATTTTTCAATTTGATTTAACAACTTCTTAGACGGGATGGAAATGTGATTCCTTATGAATGAGGATTTTTAGTTACTGGGCTTGGCTGCAGAGATTTCCAAGAAACCAGGAGATGAGGATCACCGGCCATAGCAGCAGCCCCCTCCTGTTTTTTCCATCGGCACATCCTACGTCAGGAGCTAGAGCTGGGTTTTCCAAGGAGGCTGGCTTCCATCAGGAAAGGGAAGAAGAGATTCCTTCCAGGTCTTTCAGTAAGGTATTGCCTATTGTGTGTCCCCGTCCCCTCAACTTCAGGATTATTTTTGAACAGCTTTGGAGGAGGAGGAGAAATCCCGGTCAGATGAATCAAAGGATCACTTGCAGTTATTCAAATAGTGCTTAATGTGGAAAAACTTAAAAAGTCTTAAAAACGGGCCCTATAAAATGTAAGGAGTCTTTAAAAAAACAAAACACCAACAACCAAGTTTCACTTTGCAGCTCGTGTTTGGGAGAATAGATAGACTGTTCTTTCTCACTCTCCCTTTTAACTGCAACCCTTCTACGAGCTGTGTGTGTATTTTGGACCCTTTCCCATCCTACCATGATTTCCTGTCTGAGTCTGGGTCCCATGGCAACTGGAGAAATTTGGAGAGCAGGCCTCGAAAGGGGTGGCAGGCTAAGCGACTGGTGCCAACTGGGATCGTCTTCATAACAAACATATTATCTATCATCCTGGGCTCTGCCAGAGAAGTTTAACCCACCCCACCCCCACCTAAACAAAAATCAATGCCCCCTTACAAATGTTTTTTCTCAATATTCTTTCTCCCCTTCTACCAACACACCCACAAGAAACTCAGATCGTTTAAAGAGTCAAAAACCCTGTATTTAAATTTGCATTATTAGGGGACTGAGCTGCTGAACAGCAATCAAGAAATTAAATGGACTCATCGTTAGCTGATGTATAGTCTGCTGGAATTAGCTTATGCACCATGGTAAATCTTCATTCATTTATGAACTGGATAGACATCATCCTTAAACCATGGCGTGGTTATTATTAGTAGTATTAATAGCTGGCATTAATCTAGTGCCTACTGTATGCCAGACACTGTCCTAGGTGCTTTATAAATATCATCTCATTTTATCCTCACAATCAACCTGGAAGGTGCTACTATTATTACCATTTTACAGTTGAGGAAACTGAGGCAGGAGGAAGTTAAGTCACTTACTGGGGGATCACAGAGTTCCTAAATGTCTGGGGCTAGATCTGAACTCTGGTCTTCCTGACTTCAAGTCTGGTGCTCTATTCACCATATCACCTAGCTGCCTCTTAACCAATAAGCATTTATTAAGTGCCTACTATATTCCAGGAGCTATGCTAGGGGATGGAGAGCCAAAGACAGAAATGGAACTGTTCCTGCTTCAATGTAATCTCCTAGCAGGGGAAACAGCACACACATTTAAGTAAATGCAAGGGTGTATGTGGGAAATATAAGGGCTTGAGGTCAGGAAAGACATATTAACAACAAAAGCTGGCCAAACAGCAAAAATGGGCCTCCTAGAAAGGTGGTGGGTTTCCTCGCCTTGGAGATTTGGACAACTGTTTGTTGGCTTAGTTGTGTTGAGGATTACTTAAGTGTATGGGTCCAACTAGATTGCTGCTAATATCATTTCCAACTCTCAAATTCTATGCTTTTGTCATTTCTTTGGGGGCACTAAGAACTGGGGGGAATCACAGAAGGCTTCACGTAGGAAGAGGATCTTGGCTTGAGCTTTGAAAGTACCAGAGCTAGAAGGGACCCCAGAAACTGAGTCCAACCTTTCATTTTATGGAGAAGGAAACTGAAACCCAGTGAGAATAAATGACTCACCACAGTCACCCAAATATTAAGCATCCGTGGTGGGATTTGAACCTTGGATCCCTGTGCCGTACCATTCCCCACGTTTATCTTTAACACTGGTCTCCCCTTTCTTCAGACTTTTCACTGTTTCAAGGTTAGATATCCTCAGTTCCAGCTGCCCAGTACTGTCATTACATTACACAATGGTACATTAATATCCTGCTCTCTGGGATGCAGCTGACAAATTCATTCATACCAGCTCATCAAGGATGGGTAATGCTTCCTATTTCATTCTTGTCTTTTTTTAGGATAAAGGACAAAGTTTTAAATGAATGGAACAGATCTCTAATTGTAGAATGCCGGGCAACAACCAGCCAAGGTCCTTTTCAGCAAAAGTTCTTGGCATCCCACCATTTAAGCATCGACCCACCATGTCAAAGGCTTGACCTTCTTATGGGATAACCAGGACTTAAGACAGTTCTTTGGCCAAGGATGGGGAACTTGCAGCCTCGAGCCCACATGTGGCCATCTAGGTCCTCAAGTCTGGTCCTTTGATGGCCTTGAGGCTGCAGATTCCCCTCCCCTGTTCTAGTCTAATCTCCTTCCCTTTTCCTTCATTTCTTACATGCTCAAGCTAAGTGGCAGGAAGGTCAGGAAGACCTCAAATCCAGCCTCAGATATTTACTAGCTATGTGATCCTGGGCAAATCACTTCACCTCTGCCTCAGTTTCCAAAACTGTAAAATGGGATAATAATAGTGCCTACCTCCTAGGGTTGTTGTGAGGATAATAATTACAGAGAACCTGGCATGTAATAGACACTTAATAAATGCTCATTCCCTCCCACACCCCTCCAACTCCAATTGTGACTTGAAATTAGGGGAGTTGGATAATCAGATTAGAATGGGTCAAAGGGCACTGAGTAATCTCAGGTTAGGATGATGAATTCAAATCCTTCCTCAGATGCTTATTAGTTGTGTTACTTTGAGTAAGTCACTTAGCCTCAATTTCCTCATCTGTAAAATGGGAATAATAACACCACCTATCCCAACCAAGGTTTGCTAGCCTCTGGCTGAGTTAAGGATGGCTGAACACAAACTTAAGGGAGTTAAGAAGACAGGTGAGCTCAAGCAGAAATTCTGGCCAAAGGAGATCACCAGCTGGCAGGGGCCATCCCTGTGCTATCCCCTTTCTCCAATGGAAGCCTCCCAGCCTTATATCATTCCCTTTCCTTAGGTTTTCAAGATCCCCACCTCCAACTATGGTCAGAATCAATGAGAGTCAGGTAATCAAGAATGATGGGGATCAAAAGACACAGTCCTGAGGGCTAGGGGTTCACATACCCCAGAGCCCAAGAAAGTGATCTCTCACAGAGAAAAGCTGGAGCGGCCATCTCCAGCTTTTCTCTGTGAGAGATCACTTTCTGTCCATCCATCCCTACCCAGTCTCTCCCTCCATGGTCAGCACTCCTTCCTTCATTTCCTCATCCCAGTAGAAGGATGAGGGTTTCTGCTTTCAGACACAGGCAAAGGATACTGGTGATTTCAACTACAGCTGGATCCAGGCAGCTTCCCAAGGCTGTGCCTTTCCCACGTCTTTCTGATGGGCAGGCCATCTGTATTCAGAATAACCACAATCCATACACACCCCAAGCCACTAGCCCACTCCTCCTTGACAGATGGAAAAACAGAGACTTTCCCTTCAGTAAATGGGAAAACTTGTTTAGATGTGGGATCAATCCAACACCCTTTCCTCTCTCTCTCTCTCACCATAATTTACCGATTGGGACAATACATAAGAAAGGGACTCCCAAATTCTGCTGGGCCATCACCAGCCTTAATCTCTACAACTGACCTTCAGAGGACCATAGATTTAGAGCTGATTTAGAGGGTGGTGCCCTTATTTTACAGATAAAGCAACTGAGACTGGAAAGAATTAGTTACTGAATGGAGGTCATGAAGATAGTGCTCCAATTAATTCAAGGCCAAGAGATAGAGGTAACTGGAAAATACAGTAAATTTGGTGTCTGAGGACCTGGATTCAAATCCTGCCTCTGAAGAGTACCACCTGTCTAATATTGCACAAATCATTTGGCTTCTAAGTGCCCTGGTTTCCTTCTTCTGTAAAAATAAGGAGCTAGATGGTCTCAGAGGTCCCTTCCAACTCAAGGTGTATGATCCTAAATAGGGTAAAAGGCTTCTCCCAAGGTCAGGTGGGTAACAAATGGCAGATCTTGGAAGGATTTAAATGAAGGTGGTTCAGACTTGAATACTCTCCCTCCTGCCCTGCCTGAGCCCTATACTACCACAATCCTAAAGGTATGGTTTTGTGATGGTTCTCCCCTCTCCATATGAAGAGCCAAGGTCTGCCAGATCTTCTACTGACCTCTGTAGGCACAAGGACCTCCACACCAAGGCTCCCAAAGTCCAAAGGCATAATGTGGTTCATCAAGACAGTTCCTTTCTTTCTCTTTTCTTCCCCCATAAGATAATACTTCTCCCTACAGAGAATCAAACACTCCCACTTTTCTTCCTTAAACCATCTATTGAGGGAAAATGAAGGCAGAGGCATCTTCCTGAGGCATTTCCATTCAGAAACGCCTCCAGTAGTGAATCCATCCTGTCTAGAGACAAGCCAGGTGGGGCAGTGGGTGGAACACAGCACCTGGAGACCTAATTGAAATCTGACCTTAGACACTTACAAGCTGTGAAACCTTGGGCAAGTCATTCAACCTCTACATGTCTCAGTGTTCTCAACTGTAAAATGGGGACCATAACAGCATCTACTTCCCAGGGTGGCTGAAAGGATCAAATGAGCTAATATTTGTAAAAGTGTTTACATGGTATCTGGCACACAGTAGTCACTTAACAATAAACCTTTGCTTCTTTCTCCCCTTCCTGACAATTATGTCAACAATGAGTGAATTTCACAAGTAGGACTCTGGAAGGTTGAGACTTCTTTATACATAAGCATAAGATCATATGTGTCTGAGTGTAGGCAATTGGATAGTAGAGTTATAGATACTAGCGATCCTTATTCTAGAGACAAATCTCCCCAAAATGGCCTCTTGTGCTGTTTCCCTGGATGGCATCACAATCTAAACTTGGCAAAAGAAAACCTGGATGCTGCTTGAGGTTTGGGGTGTTGACACTGGCAATAAGCCCCAAGAGTCTACATTTTGGGGAAGCATGGGAGAGAATCATGGTTTCAACAGTAGAAAATTCCCTATAAAGTTTTTAAATCCCCCCCCCCACACACACAAAAACCAAATCCTTCTCAAGGTTCCCTCTTTGAAACCTTCTTCTAATATGGGTCCATATGCAGGTTTCTTCAAAAACTCCTTTGCTTACCATGAAGAGCTGAGTAATGAAACACAAAGGAATTAGCCTTCTGGCCAAGACCTCTCCAGTTCCTTCCCAACTGGAAGAAGCCTGAGGTTCAGCAGGTGTAGTGGGTTTGCTGTCAGAGCCACTTGGGCCAGTGGCTTCCCTTATCTGAGCCTCAGTTTCCTCATCTGTAAAATAAGGGGGGGTTGGTAATATGGGTTCCAAGTTTCCTTCTAGCTCTCAATCTGTGATGCTAATTTTACTAGGTTTTAAAGTTAGTCCCAAAGTGCCAGGTTAGGGTGAAATACTGTTTAATCCATTAAGCAGGACTAGTTAAAAGAACAAGATGAGATAGCCTGTGTGAAAGCTAGAAAGTAATAGGTTGAGGCCAGTTTCTCAATCAGCTAGCATTTAGTCAGCACATATTATGTGCTAACCATTTAATGTGGCCCCAAGAGAACTCCAGGGGAGTGAGACCCAGGAAAGAATAAAAGCCAAGCCCTGGAAAATTCCAGAAGAGTAGACCTAGAAGGACAAGCTAGACCCCAGAGACTCTTTGAACCTGCAATAATACAGCTCCTAGAATCCACCAGGAAAATGAAATTCGGTGACGTGACTGGGAAGCCTCTCTTGTCTCCTTCAAGAACCAGGCTGATAGAGGAAGGGAAAGTTCCCTGGGGCTCAGAGCTAACTCAGGAATTTTGGAGCACTAAGTGCTTAGTTACAATGAAGTCAAAGCACCTACCTCTATTAAACATAGCTAATGGATCAATACCATTTAGAAGAGAAGGAAGGACATTAAACACAAACTAGGAGTTTAAAGTTAAAGTGGTGGTTAAAGTGTGGAGAGATTAAACCCATAAAAATGGTTGCCCTTAACCTCAATTTGGCATCATAAAACTCATCAGAACTGGAAGGAACCTACAATATTATGTTAGTCCAATGCTCTCATTTTTACAGATGAGGAAAATGGGGACCAGAAAGAAGTGACTTGCCCAAGGTCACGAAGCTAGTACAATTCAAAATGTGGGATTTTTTACTCTAGATCTGGCATTCTTTCCCCTGTGATACACTATCTCACAAAGCATGTGGTCCACAGGTGGAATTAATTGGAAACCTTGGATAGATTGCTAGTCCTGGAGTTAGGAAGACCTGAGTTCAAATCCAGTCTCAGACACTTTTTAGCTGGGTAAATCACTTAACCTTAATTTGTCTCAGTTCCCTATAACTGTAAAAAGGGGGTTAATAACCAGTACCTACCTACATCGAATGGTGTTTTTGAGGATCAAGTGAGGTAATAACTGTATAATGCTTAGCACGATGCCTGACACATAGGAGGTGCTATGTAATTATTAGTTATTATTATCTGGCAACTATGGAGCAAGGTGAAAAGAGTACCAGGTCTAGAGACAGGAAGACCTGAATTCAAATATGTCCTTGGATACTTATTAGCTGTGTGACCCTGGGCAAGTCACTTACTCCTGTTTGTCTCAGTTTCCCCATCTGTAAAATGAGCCAGAGAAAGGAATGGCAAGCTACTCCAGTATCTCTGCCAAGAAAACCCCAAATGGAGTCATGAGGAGTTAAACACAACTGAAACAATAACAAATCATTATTATTAATTATAATCAGCAGCAGCTGTAGCTTCTATAAACTTGAAGATTTTGAGATGCCCTAAGAATGGTGGAATATCCACGTATTTGATCCTTCCATAAATGACCTTTTCCCCCTGTGCTTCTGCTACCACTGGGATATAATCACTGACATCTTGTCGAGAAATGAAACAGCTAAAAGACCTGAATTGTCCAAATTCCACAGCGTTGGAATCTCAGCATGCTGATGAGTAAACTCTACAGTTGTTATTTTGGAAGCTGGAAGAAGGAAGGCGCCAAATCCCAAATGAAGATTCTTCTTTTCCCCAAAATCTTTATCCACAAATGGTTCCCCACTCCCCCCAAAATATGGGGAAGCTGAAGTCAGTCCAAAGTAGATGGTAGTGATCTCCCCGGGCTCACTTCTGTGCACACAGTAGGCGGGAAAGGGTAAACGAGGAAAGGCCTGAGCCCTCACAGGGACCATAAATCAGGAGGAGGTCTCAAGGAACTAAACACTTCCAAAATTTCTTCCTCTTGAGCTATTTTAAGCTGCTCACACACAGATTTCATAGGAGGTTGCTGGTTATGGGTTGTTGCTTTTTTTTAATCCACACTAACAGAACAGAAAGAAATCATTTAGCAGGTTGTATCTTTATACACCAGCAGGTACAAATCCCATCACCATGGTCTCCTAGCTGTCAGGCTGGCCTACCTTCACAAGACATGTTTTTTCCATTAATTATTCTGAGATAATCTAAATGGTCCAGTGGTTCAGAAACGGAGAAGGGAGACTTGGGCCTCCTGTCAGCTTTTCTTTTGGCCACAGAAATCAACCCATTCCTCTGCTCCATAAACAACAAAACATGCTTCTTCCCCACCCAGGTCACTCCTGGGAAAGGAAAGGAAGAACCTGAAGGATCCAAATTCCCAATTCGGTTCCAGCCTCTTTTCCTGAGAGGTCAGGAAGGCCTGGGTTCAGGGACCAGCTCTGACACAAAAGGGCTGGGTAATGTCGCTTAGCTCTCTCTTTACTCAATTTTCTCAGGCCTCCCAGGCAGTTTAAGACTATGAACAGCAGAGAAGGTAACGAGTTGCCTTACTGGGACTTCCTCATGGGGGAAGGGAAGAGAAGAGGAATTTATATAGGGTCTCTGTGCCAGGCACTGGGCTAAGCACTTTTACAAATGTTATATTTGGTCTTCACAGCAAATCTGTGAGGTATGTGATACAAATTAGTCCTATTTTACAGATGAGGAAACTGAGATTAAGTGATTTGCCCAAGGTTATAGGATAAAATGAGATAACTTAATAAAGTGTCTTGCAAATCTCAAAGCGTTGTATAAATGCTAGCTATTTTTATGATTATTCATTTTCCCTCCCCTCTTTAAAAAGCCTATAGTGCCAATTTGCAACAAACAACATTTAAAAATATCTTGCTGGACCAAACAGTTCAGCCTTCTCAATTAAACACAATACCTACCTCTGTCACACACACGTTTTAAAGAAGGGTGTAGCGCATTGGATTATTTTTTCTACTCATTCTCCCACTATAAATACCAGAGTCTGGCTAAACTGGTCATTTTAGAACATTGGCTTGTAAGGTCCAGCAGTCTGAGGTCACCTTGGACACAATCCCCCAACAATGTTGTGGTTTTGGAACCTGGAGTCAGGGGTCAAGGGCTTCAGTCCTTAGACTGGGAGAGCCAGACAGGATGCAGACATGTGAGGTAAAAAGCCAGCAGTGTGATAATCACAGATAATCTCCATACAAAAGGGCCTCTGCTCAGCACTAAGGAATGGCTAGGTCTTTAGGGAGTACCCAGACCACATCCCACATTGGACTTATCCCAAGGATGCTAATAGCCTTTAACCTCAAGGATATAATTTCCAAGTGGCCTTGTGTGTACACATACACAAACTTGGGACAAGCATGTATTATTGGTTTTTTTTATAATAGACAAGCATACTCATGTGTTTGTGTGTGTCGACATGGCCTGGCCCTCCTATCTAGGCAGTGAGGTGGTACAATGGATTGATCACTGGACCTGGGAGTCAGACAAGCCCAAGTTCACTCGCCAGCAGTGTGACTTTGGGCAAGTCACTTAACCCCTGTTTGCCTCAGTTTCCTCCTCTGTAAAATGGGAGTAACAATAGCACATCCCTCCCAGGTTGTTGTGAGAATCAAATGTGTTAATCATTGCAAAGTGCTTTGCAAATATTAAAATACCATGTAAAGGTTTGCTATTATTATCGTTAATGATTATAATGATTTTTATTTTATATCCCAGGAGCAAACGTGGTTTTTCCACACTTTAAGTCACAGTTCACAGTCTTAAGATTCTAGATATCATGTGGGGAAAACCAAATCTATTATTTGCCATTTGGGTCTGAATCCCCCATACAGTTCCAAACTTAACTTCCCTTTGGTTACTGTTCCCAGCATGAGGCCTAACTCCTTTCTCTCTATCAACTTCAATTCACTTTTCAAAAGGAAAACAGTAAACTGAACCCCCAGTGGATTTACTAGAAAATAACTTTGTAAAATCTAACAGCAATATCTTAACCAAGTAAGCTTAAAACAGAACTCCTTTGTGACACCATGTTACAGGTGAAATACAACATATCAAGTTTTTATGGCACTGTTATGCTTCCAGGAACATGGTGACCCATGTGTGACCACAGGGTCTCTATCATAGTTGACATTTTAAGCCTTAAAATTTCTTTATCAAGTCTCTGTTCAGGAAAGGAAAGAAGGAAGGAACCATGTATTAAAGTGCCTACTCTGTGTCTGCCACTATGCTAAATGCTTCACAAATGTTATCGAATTCTGGGGATGATTGGAAAATTGCAAAGTGTCCCTAAGTCTCTATGAAATCTCCTAACCTATTAAAAAAATGTTTACAAGATTAAAAAAAAAAAAGCTGTCATTTCCTCCTCACTCCCACTAAAATCCCGCTTTTCAACACAATTAGGTCCAAAGTAAGCTGCATTCTCAAAACTTGCACTTCATATTTCCATTGGGCTATATGTGACATCATTTTAACTTCCAATAGTGTGAATTTGAATACATGCAAGCACTTTAAGAGGCTTATTTATTCACACCAATAGGGACCTATTTCCCTCAGTACCTATAGGCCTCCTCTTGGCTAAGAGACAGGAGCCCAGCACCCCCTGGGCTTCTAAGTGGCTATGGGTCAATGCATCTGTCTCAGCTCCTGGGTCTTTCAGCACTATTCCCTTCTTATTATTATTGTCATTGTGTAAATCGTTTCCCTGATTTTCTTACTCTATTTATTTTCCCAAACTCCAAAGGGCAAACCCAAATTTTTCAAATTACACTTAACAAGCAAAAACATTCATTACCAAGAAAAGCTTCGGGGTTATTTTTATACTACTCCAAGTACTCTGCTGCTCTCTACCCACCCGGTCTGAGAGACCCGTTTGGTACCTAGAGTTGTAAAAGCAAACACAATCAGCCACAGTTTACCTCTGTCTGAATGTCAGAAGATTCATTTGGCAGCAAGATTGCTTTGCCATAAAAATATTACTGTGGGGGCCCCCAAAGAAATGCACACCAAAAAATGCTGACTTCAATTTGGAAGGTAAGTTCATCTGAGAGCCCCCTCTGGGGTGCCTGACTTCTCTCTCCCACCCCCAACCCCTTTCCCCATATGTTTGGACAGCCAAGATGATGTTCTGTCATTTGTATCGTCAAGACCAGCAGCTGGTTACAGTTTCAAGGTCAAGTCTGCAATGGGTAATGGGAGGTCTGGGTCTGGGGTTCAGGATGGGATGTGAAGCATTCTAGTTTTCTGAATTACAAAATGTGATTTGGAAAAATCTCAGCCTACACTTTGGCAAGGCCGAAAACATCTGGAGAAAAGATGTGGGCAGGGTTTCCACTTTGTGGCTTTATCTCCCTCTACTTCCCTGTTCCCACCCCCTGTAAGTCCCCCCTCATCACTTTGCTTTCTCCAATGCATGGCTCATGCCTTTCCTTGTGTTGTCCTTCTGCCTGAAATGTAGCTCCTTGCCCATCTTGACCTGTCAAAATCCTACCTGTTCTTCCAGGTCCGGCTTAAAGGCCACCTCCTCCAGAAAACCTACCTTGATTCCTCCCATAGTCCTTTTTGTGTTGTGTGTGTGTGTGTGTGTGTGTGAGAGAGAGAGAGAGAGAGAGAGAGACACCTCCCTCTATAGTGGTCTCTTAATACTCCTATTCTAGAAGTATGTTTTGGGCGTGCCCTATCTCAATGTTCCTACTGCATTATAAGCACCTTGAGCACAGGAGCTATATATCAAGAAAAGGTACCTGGTAAAGAAATAGCAGAAAGAACATCTTGAATGTGGAGACAGGTTCAAATCCCCCCTCTGACACTAGCTGTGTGACTTTGCCTCAGTTTCCTCATCTACAAATTGAGGATAAACCTGGCACTGCCAACCTGGTACATGGTAAGCCCTTAATAAATATTTATTGACTGATAGGGCTGTTGTAAGGAAAAGCACCATAGAAAAATGAGTGGTTATAATGAGTGGTAATCCACAGTGCATTGCACATGGTCCTCAAACATTTTTTGGATGGGTGATGGAATGAAGGCCCAATAAAGCACAGCTCGGAATCCCGAGTCCCCTCTGTACCATGTTTCTGGGTCCCTCCTTCCCTCCCTTCAGGCAGCCTTAAAAAGTTAAATCAGAGCACTGAAAACTGTTTAGGCTTTTTTTAAAAATAAGCAAAAAAAAAATACCACAAAATGTGTTTACATGACAGGCCTAGAAAACACAAAACACCTGCCACCGCTTGGCGGCTGCAACAAGACGGATCAGATATCCAGAGCCAGCTCCCTCCCTGGGGCCCGAGGCTTGAGAGTTCGAATCCATCATGCCTGTATCCTAACAGGCACAGGAGATATAGCAGAGGCCAGATTCTGTTCCGCCCCCCCCCACCCCCAAAACCGCCTCTGTTTTCCTGGCAGTAGGCCTCCTCCAGAAAGCCACGGAGCAGCAGCAGAGCCTGTTTTTTCCATCACCCACCCCCCTTCTAATTCTTTGATCCTCCACCCTGTCCCTCGGACACCAGGGTTTCCCAACATGGATCGTTCTTACCCACTCATTTGTGCCCTCAGATGACATTGCTGTCAATTTCTGTTGAGTTTTCATGAGAATCGGTGCTAAAAAGAAACCCAGAAGCTGTCCAGTCCAACCCTGTCACCATCCAGATGAGCAAAGCCAAGGCCCTGAGAATGACATCATCTACCCAAGGTCCCATAGGTAGTGAGTTATAGAGCTGGGGTGGGAACCCAGGCCTTCCAACTCCAAAGGTATCTAGTGCTTCTTCCCTCAGCATCACAGGGCTGTTCATTTAAAGTTACTCCTGACAACTTTCACAAGTTCCCAGATCTACAGCTGAAAGGCTTTTAGAAGCCACATACTCATTTTCTTTCCTTTTTGCTTTTTGAGGGCAATTGGGGTTATGTGACTTGCCCAAGGTCACATGGCTAGTTTTTGTGTTAAGTGTCTGAGGCCGCATTTGAACTCAGGTCCTCCTGACTCCAGGGCCGGTACTCTATTCATTGAGCCACCTAGCCGCCCCACACATACTCATTTTCTCAATGAAAATACCAAAGTCTAAGGAGGCTCATTGACTTGTCCAAGGCTATAAGTATCCAAGGTGGGATTAGAAGCCAAGTCCTCTGCCTTCAGAGCCAGAGTAGAGGAGGCAGGTGCTCCCCAAAATGATGACGACTCCATTCGCACCAGTGGGTCCCTTTTCCCTGTCTAGCTGATTCATCACTAATTAGGATGTGGACAGCAACACATCTGACCATGTTTCCACTCCGTTTGCCTTATTGATCACCCTGGCAGCTGATGCTTCTGAACAGAAGGAAATTTCCCTCCCCTCTCTTCGGAGTAATGATAGAAGCTGATTAGAATCAATGGTGTCCCTATGTGTTTGGCTTAGAGAGCCAGAAAGCTGGGACCAAATAAATAATACACATCGTAGGGTAATTCCTTGACTCTCCTCACTGGCCATCTGCTTTACCTGGGGAATAATGCCATGTTCTCGCCTAAATTTCACCAAAACAAGAACCACCATGAAGAACATTCATAACAGGACCCCCCTTTTAGCTGAAAGAATAGAAACTTAGGAGTCAAGAGACCCAGGATCTAACTGTGATATAAGGTCTCTCTGGACCTCAGTTTCAGTCTCTGCAAAATGGGAACAATGGAGATGGAGACTGTGTGATTTCATTGGTAGAGAGAACTTCCAGAGGAGGAAATCTGTCTGCCAATGCAGGTCAATACCTGATCTTCAATTTATAGTCTTAGAAAATTGCCTGGGACACTGAGAAGGGACTTGAACAGTCACACTCTTTGTGTCAGACTTGGGACTGGACCCAGATCTTCCCAGCTCTGAGGCCATATTGCCTCTCTAATGAGAGAAAATGCTTGTGAGGATAAATAAGATTGGAGCTGTACGTGTGTCTTGGGGAAGTTATAAGCATCCTCCAAGATAAGCTGGGCCACCAGAGTGTCAGGGGAGCTGGGTTCTAATCCTGGCTAGGTCACTAACAACAGCTTGACATCTACATAGGACTTGGAGGCTTTATAAAGTGTGGCCTTGGCAAAGCCATTTTCCCTCTGTGGGCCTCAGTTTCCTGATCTGGGAAATGAGAGAGATGGATGAGATGAACTCTAAGGCTCCTTCCAGCTCTAATATTCCATGAAATACGATCTTTGATTATTATTGCAAAAGCCTGGAAACTGAAGCCAAAGAGATCATGTGGTGTCCTGTGTAAACGTGGCAAAAAGGACAAACACCGACAGGGTCAGGTGGGGACAAACCCTAGTGTTCTGCTCTGAAACGTCCCTGGCTTATGGCAGAATAGTAAATCTTGTTGATCTATCCCAGGAGGACTGGGCAGTTGAGTGATCACCTTACTTCATTTCTTAAACACACCAAAAAAGAAAAAAAAAAGGACCATGCATCTTATAAACAAACAGTTGCCAGGTAAGAGCCTGGAAACCTTCAGCTCTCTTTGGGATGAGAGACTGGCATTTCTGAGGGCAATGCTGCCCCTAGGCACCACCATCTGCCTTTTTCACCCTCCAGGTGACTCACCTGTTGGCTATGGATTAGGCATCTGCCTTCCAGGCCTTTCTATTGTTACCTCCCTGCTCCTGGGGAATTCTGACAGCACCCTCTTTCCAAGAGAAGTCTCATAGTTCAAATTAACTTAACAAGCATTTCTTAGAATAAGAAGGTCCTAGATGAAAAGTTTGGAAGAGATCTCAGAGGCCATCCGCTCCAATCTTCTGATTTTACAGATGAGGAAACTGAGTCGAAGAGAAGCAGAGTGATTTGTCTAAGAATCATGTATTTTTTTTTCCAGATCAGGAAACTGAGACCCACAGGGGGAACTGACTTCACCAAGATCACACTTTGCAAGCAAGTGAGCAGAGCCAAGATTCGAACTAAGGACTGTGAGTCCAAACTCAATGACTTTCTTCGATGTCGTGCTAATGAAATCAGCTGTGGTGCTAGACAGTGGGTTACAAAAAGGAAAGAGTCCCCACCCTCAGATGCTGCAGGATCTGAGGAGCAGCAGATTCCCTTGCTTTTAGAAATAAGGAAACAAGATGCCAAAAGGTTGCTTAATGTGACAGTAAAAACAAACATGATAAGCATGGCAGAGTTATCACTGGAGCCTGAGGACCCAGGTTCAAGTGATTAGCACCTCTGTGGCTTGAGGCCTCATTCCCTTTACCTCTGCCTCAGTGTCCTTATTTGCAAATCAGAGGGTTGGCCATGACGGCTCCCTATCTAGAAGCCTATGAAGGTTTTAAAGCACCACGGAGGAGACATCTCTTCATTGGATGGTCCTCGTGAAGTAAATCTTCATGTATTTTACTCTCCAATGAAGGGACACTGACCTCCTTCCTGTTCCTCACAAAAGACACTCCATCTCCTGACTCCACGAATTTTCCCTGGCTGTGCCCCATGCCTGAAATGCCCTCCCTCTTCATCTCTGCTTCCTGGTTTCCTTGAAGTCCCAGCTAAAATCCCACCTTCTACAAAAAAAAGATTTTCCTAATCCCTCTCAATCTTTTTTTTTCTTTTTTTGGAGGGCAGTTGGGGTTAAGTGACCTGCCCAAGGTTACATGGCTAGTTTTTGTGTTAAGTGTCTGAGGCTGGATCCGAACCGAGGTCCTCCTGACTCCAGGGCCGGTGCTCTATTCACTGTGCCACCTAGCCACCCCTTCCCCCTCAATCTTAATGCCTTCCCTCAGAGATGATTTCCAGTTTATCCTGTATATATCTTGTTTGTATATAGTTGTTTGCATATTAGACTATGAGCTCCTGGAGGGCAGGAGACATCTTTCTTTATATTCTCAGTGCTTAGTAGGTATACATAGTAGGTATATAGTAGCATACCTACTACATTTAATAAACGCTTGTTGATTTAACAATAGTGACTGTTGATCTCATTTTACAGGGGAGGAAAGTGAGGCTCAGAAAAGGTTAAGTGACTTGCCCAAAATTATACAACTAGTGTCAGGAAGCAAGATTTGAACCAAGTCTCTCCTGATTCCAGATCCAGCCCTCCTTCCAACACTATGCTGTTGCTAAGTATATGTCTTAGCCACTCTTAGCATCTCTTTGTCATCCTTCACCTGGGGTGAGGTATCTGTGCTTTAAGAAGAAAGTCTTTCCTTAGCCTTAGCACTCACTTGGGTCTTAGCACAAACTGGCTCTGTTTAATAAAATGCTTCTTTGGCTTTCACTATCTATCTCTCACTTGACCTGTACTTTATGCAGCATTGGCAAAGAGTAAAGCAAATGAGCCACCTTGGCCAAGTGACTTCCTCAATGGACCTTTTAGTTGAGCCATCAGAAAAATGGGGTGGGGGATGGACTTGGTGAGCCGGGTATGTAAGGCCCCTTTTCGGCTCCAGCATTTATTTGAAGGCATTCTACCTTATCATTAAAAATGTAAACTTGCTTCCTTTTTTGTTCCTGTGACAGTCATTTATTCAGGCACAAAGAATTAAGTTTTTGTTTTCCAAATATCTTCTTTTCTGGCCTCCCCAGTTTCAGTAAAACGGTCTGTGGAAAGACAAGGAAACTGAATTTTCCCCTCAAATTATCCAGGTGCTAAGACTGATCCAAACAGCCCAGGGCTGCTCAATTAGCACTTTCTCTGACTGTCGATTGCCTCAGTGGGAGTCCATACCCTCTGACAGTCCCTCAGTTAAGTTAACCCCACAGGCTGGGGAAGGTTTTCTTCCCTGCCATCACACACAGCAAGCATTTTCTTTTCTCTGCTCGAACTAAGATGTTCAGACTTGCCCCAGTCGGCTTCTTTTAAAAGCAAGCAATTCAGAAAAACCTGGATTGAGAAGATGTGGGGATATCTCTTTCTCATGGTGGTTCTTCAATGGAATGTAAGCTTCCAGAGGACTAGAACTGCTTCATTTTGTCTCTGTATTCTCAGTACCTAGCAAAGGGTCATACAGTTAGAATTGGAAGGGCTTTTGGAGGTCATCTCACATGAAACCAGCGTGTTACATATGGTGTCAGAGAGCACAGATGGAGGAATCTAGATTCATGCTCTGAACTTTGGAGTCCTGGGACTCAAAATTTAAGCACTATTTCTACGACACCATACTGCTTCAGACACATTGCTTGACAAATAGTAAATAACTCGATAATAATAGTAAATACTAATCCTAATAAATACTAATAGTAAGTAATTCAATAAATATTTGTTAAATTAAAACAGGAAAACCTATTTCAAATGAGTATCTCAAAGGGATTATAGACACTGTTACTGTATCTTTAAGAACCAATTGGAATGTTGTGGATAAAGCAATTTATGCTGCCTCAGACGTGGTGCCTGACAAGTAGAAGGTATTCAATAAATGCTTGCTGAATTGGATTGCATTTATATACTTTGTTGGAGAGAAAATTTCCACCCGTAGCCTATCATTTAATCCCAACATCTGAAAGCTAAGGGGGCTTTTCTTTACAGACATCCATGAAAGACCTATAGAGAAACATCCCAGACCAGAAATTCAGAACTTATATTCAGCATCAAGTTTACCTATGTGGAATAAAATGAGGAAACAAGCTACCATCTTCCCCCAGAGCTGTGTTTATAAGTGCCCCTCTGTTCAAGTGGTTTCACTATATCCACATAAGGAAGCTAGGAAGATATTATCATTTAATGGCATTTCTCTAGTAGCCTGGACATCAATACCAAATGAGCAAGCAATATGTAACTCCTACTCTACAAAGCTAAAACAATGTGTTATAAACACTCTGGGACTTTTATCTTCCATCTCAGGCTGAGCAAAATCATCTTTGTCTGGCAATCTGCATAATGGACATGAGTAGTGCTGGCTTTTAAATTCCAGGTTAGAAGAGCAGAACTTTAAAAGCCATATACAGCTGAGTCAAATGCATACTTCCATACTGTATAATTAGCTAGCATAACAACAATAAATATATAATTTAAAGGGAATACCAGCAAGGGAATATTAACCATCCCCCTTTCCTCTGCCAGTCAACATTTAGGATTCAGCTGTGCAAACTCTAACCTCACTGGCCTTGGGGGTAATTTTTGTATTAACAAAAGGTTTGGATTTCTGGGTTCCTTCCCCAAGCAGTTTGTTTTTCTAACTAGCTTTCAGGCAGAAGTAATTAATTGCTCTTCTTCTAAACATTCATTTTATTTTGTCTAAATAGACTCAATAAATCAGACCAGTTATAGTTTCAAGCCCTTCTCTCTCTCCCTCTATTAACATGTATTCAAAATGAGTATGCAGAGAACCAGGAGGTGATGAATGGTCACTCAGACTAGCATTATTCCATAGAGACGGAGAAATGTAAAAAGGGAAATATTATTTCCAATTAGAAAAGTTTGCAACCTCAGGGTGTTCAGTTATCCTAACTGATTCATTTCTGATCAGTTTTTGTTTTGTTTTGAATGTGTGTAGGTTTTATAAAACTACTTCCAAGCAATATCCTTGATAGCATCAAATACTCATCCTGAATGGAAAGCCCCCGAAAGTTTACACAGGATGAGAATTAGCTTGGTTGTATGAGCACCCACAGTTCATGGAAGACACCTGCTTTTGGGAAATCAGTAGGCAGCTGGGGAACAATGGAAGGAGCCTTGGATTTGTAGTCAGAGGTCCTAGGTTCAAATCTGCACCGGTCTCCTTTCTACCCATTTGGACTTGGGTGAGTCATTAAATATCTCTACATCTTGGCTGTCTCATCTGGTAAATGAGGGGTTGGTAGATGGCCTCTGAGTTCCCTTCAAGCTCTGACCCAGTGACTGAATGACCTTGAAGTCAAGTACTATATCTAAGTCCTTCAAGTACTATATCTATGATAGTTAGTTTTGGTCATTCTGCATTTTCACAATATCTGGGAAAGGAGCACCTACTCTACCATTTTCCATTTTTATCTGCAACTAGAGACCCCAGAGGTTAAGTGACTTGCTCTGAGCTGGAGGCAGCAAACCACAGGCAGCAGCTGGGTGTAAATGGCAAATTTCAACAGTCATCTATTTATTGTTCGATGAGCAAATATTTATGGAGCACTACATTCAAGATATAGTGCTAGGTGCCAGAAAGGAATTGAAAAAGAGAGAGAGAAAATTTCCTTAACTTGACAGAAGTTATAAGCTATTCGGAAAGATAAAAGACATGCACACCGGTATGCACAGCACACCTGTTCTGTGTTTTGTATGGCTAAAACACTGGGTTTGGGAGTTAAAAGCTTGTCTCGAATACTTAGTAACTATGTGAAACTGAACAGATCCTGCCAACCTTTCTCAGCCCCAGTTTCCTCATCTGTAAAATGAGGGTAATAGCACTTGTCTCGCAGAGATATATAAGGTTCGAATGAAATGATATATATATAAAGCACTTTGTAAACCTTGAAGTGAATGCAAATCCTATCCATCACCACCATCTTCATCATCATTCTACACCACTCTGGATATTACTGGAGGAGCTGTCCTTTAACTCCAAAGTGTCCCCTCCTTTTGAGAAAGTCATAGTCCCTGTTTAGGAATCTGAAAACTGGCTGGAAACCACCCATGGCCTGCCTGCCTAAGCTTCCTGGTGTTCCTGTTTGTGACATCACCAAGCTGGTGTGGAGGAAACCACAATTACTAGTTGTGGCAACATCCACAAAAGCCCTGGATTGGTTTCAGGTGGGGCCAAAGCAGCAGGCCTACCAGATTGGTGGGGGGAGGAGGAGAAGAGGGGAAGGAGCTCCCTTGATTCATGCAATTTCCTTTAGTAGTACAATAATTACAAACAAAAACATACTGTATCAATTCCATTTGGGTCTGCACAGACGAAGCTTGGGCCATTAAAAAAATAATTTTATTGCTTCCCATGGATTTTGGATGAAGATAAACAAAGCTGCTTTCTCAATATGTTAACCCTCACAAGAACTCAGCTCTTTCCGATGTTTCTATAATGTGCTGCTTGGCCTTCTTCCATTCCCTCATTTGCCTTGCTGCCCCCAAACTGCCTTCCAATCAGATTACAGGGATGTCTTAGCACAGTACGATTCTAAATATTTTATATTATGCCAACTCTTGAAACTGGAGATGGGGAGGCAGTTTGCTGTCGAATACATTTTACACACTAAACGTTATTGGGAAGGTGGGTTAAGTGTTTGCCTTTTGCCCCTTGCACTAAAATCACACCACTCCCTCAGGAGCACCAACTACCTAGTGGTTTTCCTCCCCTCTCCGTTTGCCCACTCTTTTGCCCCTGTCGAGTACATACCTGCCCTACAATGTCTAGCTCTTAATATTGGCACCCAATATTCTATGTAGTTAAAGCCTCCCCAGGAAAACACATGCCATTTTGTTAATAATCAAAGCTCCGTAGGACTTCTATTTTTTTAAATCAGGCCCTTGAATGGGGCAAAGTGCCTCTTTTGGGAAAGGTGGGATCAGCAAGGACTAACCCCTGCCTCTAGTTTAGTGCAGTGTTTAACCAATGCCCTCCACATTAGATGAGTGCCTAGACCAAATCGCAAGAGGACCTCACTGTGTCTCTATCCTTCTGGCTCTTCTCTTCCCATCAGTTCCTTAAGCTCTCAACTTTTGCTGTCTGGATTGGGGGGAGGGGAAGGGTGGAGTGGAAGGGGGAAAGTGTTGGGAGGAACCAAGTCGACTTTTGACTTTACCCACATCTGTACTTATCCAAGCCATGACGGGGCCAGAACCACAGACAGCGACAATCCACACAGTCCACAGTAAGGTGTCCACCAAACTTAGAAATCATCTTGGGCAATTAGTATAATAGACCAAAAAACAATCTTTGACCAAAATGTATAGACATGTACCGCTGATTCTCAAGTCTGTGTTAAATATGGTGCCAAGGGGCTCAAAAGGCAGGACTGGAGAAGACAGCCCCCATATGTCACTACGAAGGCCACGTCGGTTGTCCATACCAAAGAGAATCACCAGTTTTTCAGCCTCAGCTCCTCCAAAGTCGAGGGGATTTGAGGGTAGAATGATGACCTAACAAGCGCTTGACCCCTTTGAAGAAGCTACAGCGTAGTTATACTAATCCAGTTACCTTCCAGATCAAATCCTCTGGTCTGCCCAGAACCCCAGCACGCCTAGCGTCTATCGTACAGAGGAGAATCCTAATGGCTAAGAGCCACGAGCCCTGCCCTCCCAACATGACGGCGGGCCCTGCTTCTTACCGTTAGCGTTCTTGCCGCAGATCAGATGCTCATAGGGCTGCAGGACCCCCCAGAGCTCCGCGTCATTATTGATCACCATCTCCAAAGCCTCTGCTGACACCTCCCCGCTCCCGCCGTCGGGGCTCTGGCTGGCCGCCAGCACCCTAGCCCGAATCTCCTGCACCAGGTTCTCCATGCACGCCGTGAGCGTGATGGCTGCGTATTCGTGGATGCGAACGGAGATGCGGGTGTCCACCATCCAGCGGAAGAAGCGGCCCACGGAGAAGGTGAGGCCGCAGCGCGCGGACTTGCCCTGGCGCAGCCCGTCGCCGGCGTTCATGCTGTAGAACGACAGCGCCTTCACGGCGGCCACCGCGCAGCTCTCGGCCAGAGCCCAGCTGTGGACGAGGCGCACTGCGCTCTGCACCTCGAAGCGGGTACATTTGGCGTGGAGGACACTCAGGCGCTGCGCCTCGCGGGCCACGCGGATGAGCGCCCGGCGCAGCAGCAGCGCCACGCGCCGCCCGGCCTCGGCGGAGAAGTGGGGCAGCCGCCGCGCCCCGGCCCCTTTGCGCAGCACCCGCAACACGTCGGCCTCCGTCCAGGGGAACTCCTCCAAGTCCGGCAGCCGCGGGCAGCGCGAGAAGAGGTCGGCCACCTCGGGGTCCTCGGGCAGCACGGTGTTGACGGTGTCCCAGCTGTTGTGGCGGCTGTTCATGGAGCCCGAATAGCACCACCAGGCCGCCCCCCGGTGCTGCTGCGCCGACGACGTGAGCGCCTGCGAGTTGGACTTAGACGAAGACAGGCTAAGAGAGCGGCAGGAGTCCCCGGCCCCATACCCGGAGTCCAAGGTCAAGTCCTCCAGAGTCTTCAGGGTAGAGCTGTACGTGCCGGCCATGGAGGAGCCTGGCCCGCGGGGCTCTGCGCGGGGAGCGGGGGAAGAAGAGACGTTCACAGCTCCATGGCCCAGCGCGCCCCTCCTCACAGCCCGGCCGGTCGGCTGCCGCCTGCCCAGGCTCTAGGCGCTCCCGGGCGTCCGCCTCCTCTTCTGCCCCACGGCCCCAGGGGCCTGCATCGCCCGCCCGCCCGCTTCCGAGGAGAAACTGAGTGAAGACGAGGGTGCCAAAGCCGCCCGGGCTCCGAGGAGGAGCGGTCAACCGGCGGCGGGGCGAGAGGGGAAGCCCTCCCCGCGCTTCCCTCCTCGGCAGAACCTGTGGCTTTTGGCCAGGCAAAGGGCCCGTCCCCTCCGGGGGAAGGGTCCCGACACAACGAGGAGAGCTTTCGTGCGGCCGGGGTAGAGAGGACGAGGGGGAAGGAGGAGGAGGAGAAGGAAGAAGAGACCAGACCGAGACGGCGAGTCCTTTACCGGCCCCGGAGACAGCTCTGGGCAAACTTCTGCGCCGAGCCGCGCGGCACAGCTGGCCACCGGGGCGGGCAGCCCGCATGCAAATGAATCCCGGATGGCCAACCAATCGTCGGTTCCGACAGCAACCCTGTCCGCCACTGCACTCCTAGGGGGGCGGTCACTATGCAAATTAGAGCCTACGTCGAGAAACGGGGGGAGAGGGACCGGAGGCGGGTCCCCGGTAGGGGGGAGGAGAGGAGCCGAGCGCAGCAGAGAGGGAAAGACGGAGAGGAGACTAGGAAGGAGGCGAGGAGAGAGGAAGTGTTAGGTGTTAGCACAAAGGAGGCTAGGGGACGTTTAAAGGATTTACATTTCCTTTCGTTCCCGGTGTATTATGCCAGTCAGTCCACAAGAAGTTTTAGGTGCCTACTATGTGCCAGTCACTCACTATGTTAGACGCTGGGGGTACAAAGAAATGGTCCCTGTGCTCGAGGAAGGAAACAAACATTTCTTCAATGCATATTACGTGCCAGGTGCTTCACAAACATCTCATTTAAGTCTTGCAACAACCCTGGGAGGTGAATGCTAACTGGTAGTGTCCCTTCCCTCCACCCCCACTTTTTTTTTTTTAACAGCTGAGGAGGCTAAAAGGTTAAGGGGCTTGTTAAATTCTCACTGCTAGTAGGTATCTGAGGTTAGATTTGAACCCAGGTCCTTTGGATTCCAAGCTCTGCAGCTCTTTCCACCGAAGCAAGCTGAACTTCTTACATTCTATATCGGGAGATGAGGTACACGTATATCAGCGGGAGGGGGGGGGCATCTATTCAAAATAGAGACAAGGTAATGGGGGAATCGGTGGGTGGAGTAGCCTGGAAATACCTCATGGTTCTTGAGTTGAATATTGAAGGAAACTAGGGACTAGTAGAAACTAGTAGTTTCTAGAAACTGGAAAGCTGAACTGACCCATGATGTGGGTAAAAAAGCTTACGTATTGAAGTACGTATGGAACTAAACTGGTATGTCAAGTCTTAGCTTCAGTTAGCTGAGGGGGGAGAGAGAGAAGAGAAGAGAGAAACACCGTGAACAGCACCAGCCCTTGATTAAGATTTGGAGTCAAGAAAACTGGGTCCCAGCCTAGCTGCCACTTTCTTATCCATGTGACCTTCATCTTCCTGGGCTTCAGTCTATAAAATTAGAAGGTGGGACTCTCAGATGATGCCTAAATACCCCTTTCAGTTCCAAATCTTACACCTGAAAGGGATTCCACCCCTCTCCTTTTCTTCACATCCCTAATTGACAATGCCTTTCACATAATTGATCAATTGCAAGCATTTATTAAATGCCTTCTCTGGGCTGGGGCTGGATAATAATAGATCACATTTATATAACTCTTTAAAGTTTGCCACTACATATATTATCTCATTTGGTCTTCACAACAACTCTGTGAGGCAGGCACTCAGGTACTTAGGTCAGTATTCATATCCCCATTTCACAGATGAGGAGTCAGAACTCAGAGATGTTATGTGTCTTGCCCGTGGTCACAGAACTAGTAAATACCTCATGCAGGATTCAAACTCAGATCTTTCTTCCTCTAAGACCAACATTTTATCCATAAATATAGGGTGCCTTCTCATTGTGATTGGTGTATTTCTATGTTTTTAGTCCAACATCAATTTTTCTTTTCTTTTCTTTTTTTTTTAAGCAGTTGGGGTTAAGTAACTTGCTTAAGGTTACACGGCCAGTTATTTCTGCCAATGTCAATTTTTAAAAATTTTACCTTATACTGAAAACAAAAGCAACCTTTTACCCGAATACAACTTTGAGTGATACATGTAGAAAACACGTCTTTAGATTGTGGACAGTTGGCTTATACTTCTTTTAGACCTCTCCTTCGGTGCCTAGCACAGGGCTGAGCTCAGAGTAAGTGCTACAACTGAGGGATTCCCAAGCTACTAGTGCCCTCTCCACCTACCAATTCCCCCACTAGCTTGTCTCTCTTTTGAATAGATGTCCCCCTACTGATCTGTGTGTACCTCATTTCCTGCTCTCATAGAATATAAACAAATGGAGACTCTCCCAATAACACAATTATACAACTATACAGGCATAGTGTAGAATTCTATGCATGACCACTCTATCTTGGAGATTGTCCAAGAGGCGTTTATTATTGGAAGTAAGATTCAGTCTGGTAGAATGGGGAAAAAATACTGGCCTGGAAACCACAGGCTCCTTAAAACCCAGAACTGGACCTTCATCTTTACACCCAGTTCCTTCACTTTACAGATGGATTTTCCCCAATCTTTCCCAAAGGATGGCAAATCCAGCACTGTCTTCTCCGCAGTGTTCTACCTGGCTGTGTCACCTTAAACAAGCCAACTGAACATCCCCAAGTCTCAGCTTCAGCTTACCTCAATTCAGGGGTGATGTTTATTAAGGCTCCTTGAAGTTCTTTCTAAAGTGATCATTCAACACAGGGCAGTTGAACAGCTCTCACCAATCAGTACTCTCATATATTTTCAGGCACCAGTAAATCTATCCTCACTACACTTACATTTCCTATTCTGGTCTGTAACTATGCATATACATGCACAAGAATATGTATGTGTGTGTGTGCGCGCGCGTGCATGCGCACGCTCTCGCATGCATGTATGTGTGCGTGTATATATATTTCCCCCCTCCAATGGTATCATAAAATGAATGAGGGGATTGTAAGTGTGTTTCCTGATGTCAGCAACCCCCACTCATGAATGGTTTCTTTGTGCTGTTTTACACAGTTCTGACCTTGGACCGTGAGTTGGATGTGAACTAGAAATGTCTGGTTTGTTTCTTTCCTCTCTAAATTAATGGCCCTTTTCTCTCTGAAGCTGCTTTTTATTAGGATGGATCCCCTTGGGTTCCCCTTCCACAGTTCTTGAAGCAACGCTGCCCCCTGCTGTCATCTAGCTCTTATTGAAACAAAAAAAATAGTGACAAAACATGAAAAGGGCAATGCCAGGGAAATCATAAACTAGACCCCAAACAAAGAAAGGAGAGAGCAAAAAAGTAGTAAGGATTTTGGGGAGCCAGGAAAAGGAAGGAAACGAGCATTTATTAATTGCCTATTGTGTACCAGACAATACCTGAAGAGGAACAAAATGACATCACTATGTTGGAGTCAAGGTGCAGTGTGGCAAGGTGCAGATATTTTACAAATATCTCATTTAATCCTGAGAGGTAGGTGCTATTATTACCCTCATGACACAGATGAGCAAATTGAGGCAGGCAGAAGTTAAGCAACTCACCTGTTGTCACCCAGCCAGGTAATCTTAGTACCTTCCCTCTAAATTATCTCCTATTATTGCTGTCTATAGTTGGGCACACTTGACCAAGTTCAAATCTGACCTCAGGTACCTACCAGCTGTGTGACCCAGGGCAGGCAAATGCTTAGTTTTTCTTGTCTCAGTAGTACCTAATAACCAGGGTTGTTGTGAGGATCAAATGAAATCATATCTGCAAATCATGATATAAATGCTAGATGTCATTGTTATTGGCGTTATTGTCTTAATCTGATCCCTGGCAGATTGGTGCCCTCCTGCCACACTGCACCTTGACTCCAACATAGTGATGTCATTTTGTTCCTCTTCAGGAACAAAAGAAAACAATCAACCAACCAAGTGTGCCCCACAGCAAAACACAATCCCTTGTAAGGCGAGGACTGTCTTGTTCTTGTCTTCGTATACCCCGTCTCTAGCACCGTTCCTGATCCATGGCAGATTCTTACTAAATATTTGTTGAATTGTTGAAAGTTCAGGTGCCATAAGCTCTCATCCAACCACCTTTCCGGGGTATGGAATTCTATGCTAGCCATGAAACAATCTCCAACTCAACATAAAGTGTGATGCCGGTCTCTATGAAGATCTGTATCCTGTCCATACATAGTTTTCTGCATGAGTCTCCCTCGTTAGAGTATGAATTCCTTGAACTTAAGAACGGCCTTTTGCTTTCCTTCGCAGTCCCAATGCTTGGGACAGCTCTTGGCACACAGTAGGTGCTTAATAAATGCCTTTTACTTTGACTTGAAAAAGAAAGGTAAATGCTGCCCTCTACTGGATAGTTAGAGAAATCTAATATGGGATTTATTACGACAAACAGTACTGCATACTATGATTCTATGAACTGGAAGGGTCCTTAGAAGATACCTCATTTGTCCCTAAGGTAAGGTAACTGAGGCCCAGGGAGATATCGTAAGTGGCAGAGCTAGGATTTGAACCCAGCCAGCTGACTCCAAACCCAGTGCTGATGTCTGAAGAGTAGAATCCAAAGGGTGAGCCCCAGCTACATGACTTCAGTAACATGTCAATCAAGAAGCATTGAATAATGGTGGTCACGTGGACTTGTTTACCCAAATGGAAGGGTCTGTGACAGTGATAGAGACCAAGTGATCACCACAACAAATTATAGAAAGGTTATCCTGAATGAATTGGGATTTAGTATGCAAATCATGCACTGAAAAGGTAAGCACTGTTTAACGTATTACTGTAGATTGAAAAAATTCATATCTCCTGGACAGACATGATCAGAAGATGAAACACTAGAAGCTCCCCGTCTTTCATAAGCCAACAATCAACAAAGTATCTTTTACAGATACAACTCACAAAACAGTCCCTGAGAATTCAGCCACTGAGCTATATGAGAATCAGATCATTTTCGAAGACAAAATGGTTGCTATCCATTGTTTAGACATAGTATCGTTCCATTAAAATGGAAGATCATTTTAAATAGCTCTCACCATGTTGAACATTTAGAATCTCCAAACTACATGGAATGGAAAGCTTGTAAAATATAGAGACTCCAAAGAAGAAATCAAAACCTTGTGGGAACAGGATGAGTTAGACATTATGCTATTATTCTGACTGCTACGGAAGGTAACCCAAGGATGCTTTCACTTTGCCTCCAGAAGATGAGCTTATATCCCCATACTTTTATTCCATTACAAAAAAGCAGGCATTTTATCTACTTGTACAATAGTCTACAGAACATTCAGTATAAAAACAGTATCAGGGTAGTGACTTATCCCAGGATGGTTGTTAATCTTAACTCTATCAAAAAAAGAGATTTCTAAAAATAATAATATAAAGTGTGCATTTAATATGACTGTTGTATTTCCACACAACTCTGTGAGGTAGATAGCACCAACAGGAGAATTCCCATTGGACAGATAAGTTCACTAGAGTCTCAGGTAACATTACTTACCTAAGGTCATTCAGTTAGTAAGAGATGAAAACTAGAACCAGAGACTTAAGAAAGGTGAGAGTTACTTTGGAAACTAGAAAAGTTTGTGGGGAAAATTAATTAAAGAGAAAATAAGTCTGAAATCTTGCTTACTTGCAAGATAGAGACTATAGAAATTGATCAAGGATGTTATATAAGGTTAGCCTGGAGCAGTGTTCCTCACATCCAGTGAACAGAAAGTTATAAAATGTAGGGAAGGGAAAAGCCTATAAACTTTCTTTGGGATGGGACTGTTTTCAATTTCTTCAAAGTCTTGAGGTTACTGTAGGATAGGATATATGCTGTAGCAGAGGTCATGACTGAGGGGAGAGAGAGCAAGCAGCTTGCTACCAGGCTATGGGATGGTTCACCCTGCTGGGAGGTATTTGGCAGCCAGCTCCCCTCTCCTCCATGCTGAGTATGGCGGGTGAGAGGTAAGAGGAAAAAGAAGGGCCAGGGAAAGTTAAATGGAGACAGAAAATTTGTTTGCAGTTGACCAAAGTATTATTCTTCATGAGCAATTAACCTGGGAGGAAGCCCCTAAAAACTGCACCAAGATTTGGAGCAAGGAGAGTATGACATATAATTGATAACATAGGAAGTTTGGCAATCGTGTGTTTATTCTTCTTCTCCGGTCTGTGTTGTCCATGTATGTCTCTGGTCATACAACTGAGACTGGGACGGACTCTAGAGACCTGATATTTTCAATTTTCTCAGCATCTTATGATCATTGTGGGATGGGAAAGCTGTACCATTTCCCCTGCTGTCTGCTAACCATAACCCTCAGCCTAACCCTGAAGACTATCTCATGAATATCCTTCCTAAGAGAAGGCACACATTTACTCCCATGACCAAGAAGGAAATGAGAGAAATTATGATGAGTCAGGTTCTTCTCATGGACTGGCTATTGGTCTGGTTATCACCACTGGAAAAGCATATGTATGATCATGTCATTCCCTTGCTTACAAAGGTTTCAGATGTCAAATGTTGCCTCTAGGATCCCATATAAATTGCCTTTAATTTCTTTTCTTTCCAGACTGATTTGACATTGCTGTCCCCCTCCCATCCATTCTATGGTCCAGCAAAATTGGCCAACTTGCTGTTCCCTCTGCATGACATTTTATCTCCTACCTTTATGACTTTGCAAATATTACTCATCCTTTCCCCCAACCTCCATCTTCCCACTCATACCTAGAATACACTCCTGCCTCATTTCCACCTCTTGGAATCCTTAGAATTTTTAAGCCTCAGTTCAAGCGACACTTTCTTCATTGGCAGCTGGGTGGCAGAATGGGCAGGACACTGACCTGGAGTTGGGCACACTTGATCAGTTCAAATCTGACCTCAGGTACCTACCAGCTGTGTGACCCAGGGCAGGCAAATACTTAGCTTTTCTTGTCTCAGTAGTACCTAATAACCAGGGTTGTTGTGAGGATCAAATGAAATCATATCTGCAAATCATGATATAAATGCTAGCCGTCATTGTTATTGGCATTATTGTCTTAATCTGATCCCTGGCAGATTAGTGCCCTCCTACCACACTGCACCTTGACTCCAACATAGTGATGTCATTTTGTTCCTCTTCAGGAACAAAAGAAAACAATCAACCAACCAAGTGTGCCCCACAGCAAAACATAATCTCTTGTAAGGCGAGGACTGTCTTGTTCTTGTCTTCGTATACCTCATCTCTAGCACGGTTCCTGATACATGGCAGATTCTTAATAAATATTTGTTGAATTGTTGAAATTTCAGGTGCCATAAGCTCTCATCCAACCACCTTTCCGAGGTATGGAATTCTATGCTAGCCATGAAACAATCTCCAACTCAACATAAAGTGTGATGCCGGTCTCTATGAAGATCTCTGTGCTGATGCCTTAATGCCTGATGGCATGACCGTATACTTGCTCATCGCTAGTAGGATGCACAGGGGATTACAGCCAGATCATTGCCCCGTCTCAATGAAAGAGCTCGATCAGCATTGGAAGTTCTATCTTGGCCTCCCTGTCCACCTTCCAGTACAGGTGGATGGACAGAAAGTAATATCATGGACCCCCCACTGCCCACCACAAATGTTTCCAAGTAGACTGTTTTGTCAGAGTGAGTCTTGGGACTGCCTCATATACGAGATGACTTTGATTTGACTTTATTTTATTTATTCGTGGATGCTTGACTCAGGATTAAAAAAAAAGAAGGATGAAGTTGTCAAGCATTACCAGTCTGTTAGACTGATTGAATGAGCAGTATTGGACAAACGACAAACTGTCATCCCAACTCAGAGCTGATACAAACACAGTCTTGGTGTGTGTGTGTGGGGGGGGAGTCAAAGTTCTCTTGATGGATACAACTTGAAGCCATGTAGCTTTCATCATATCTTAGTTGGAAAGGACCTGAAAACTAGCCAAGACTTTTAAATTACTGCCGATGGAGTAGGAAATTAAAAAAAAAAAAAAGACTTGGGACCTAACCACCAAAATCAAAATCAGCACAAGAATTGAAATTGAAAGAGATACAAATTGGCACAAAATATGAAATACTTTATCTGGGAATACTCTAACTAGAAAGTTCTCTAATGTTTGGCTTGAGTTTGAATACTGGCTTGGACACTTACTCTCTGGTCTTTACTGTGGCAAAGCATTTAACATCTCTGAGCCTCAGTTTCCTTACCTATAAAATGAGGACATTAGATTTGATGGCTTCTAAGGTCCCTGCCAGTTGAAAAATTATGATCCTATGATGTTGCCCTAATACATTGTAGGGATAGTGATTGGTCATAGACTTTCAGTCAAAATACAACATACAGCATATAACAAAATTAATCTTGAAAGCTAGAGGATCCTAAGCAAAGTTGTTTAGGAACAGGTCAAGACAACCTGCTAAGGAAACTGGTTCCTCCCTTGGAGAGTGATCCAAGGCTTACTTGGGTTGTACATCAGCTTTGGTAGCTAAGAAGGGAGCTTATAGGGGAGAGAGAAGTATCTTGAATCTCTGTCCTATGACCATGAAAACTTTTGCCTTTGGGTGGATGTGGTGGTAGTCAGGGATAGAGAGAATGAAAGCTACCAACAGCTACAATTTACTCAAAAGTCAGCTTCCCTCTTTAAAAAGTATTGCTATGGAAAAACCTGGAAATACTTGTACAAACTGATGCAAAGTGAAATGAGCAGAACTACAAAAACATTGTACATAGTGTCAGCAATATTGTGTGATGATCAACTATTAATGACTAAGTCAGAGCTGGGCTGAGTACCCACCCCTGGTCAGCTCTTTCCAACAACATAATGATCCAAGATCTAAGGACTAAGGACTCATGAAGGAAAATGCTACCCATATCCAGAGAAAGAATTGATGTACTCAGAAAGCAGATCAAAGCATTTTTTCACTTACTTTTATTCTTTCTCATGGCTTTATTTCTTTTGGATCTATTTCTTCTTCCACAACTGTGAGGAATATGGAAATATGTTTTACACAATAGCACATGTATAAACTATATTAAACTGCCTACCATTTTCAGAAGAGGGGAGGAGATGGGAGGGAGAAAAATTTGGAACTCAAATCTTGTAAAAATGAATGCTAAAGGGGCGGCTAGGTGGCACGGTGAATAGAGTGCCGGCCCTGGAGTCAGGAAGACCTGAGTTCAAATCCAGCCTCAGACACTTCACACACACACACACACACACACACACACACACACACACAAAACTAGCCATGTGACCTTGGGCAAGTCACTTAACCACAATTGCCCTCCAAAAAAATGAATGCTAAAAAATTTTCTAAATATGTAATTAGGAAAAAGTAAAATACTATTTAAATAAAAAATGAGAAAGGGCATTTCTATATTTTGTTTGTACATCACTTCCATTCCCAAATACAACCCTCCCACTATCCATCCCTTGCATCAATATTAACAAAGAAAGAAGGGGGAAAAGCTTTTGGCAACATTAATCAACTGAATCAATCAACTGAGTTTGACAGTCTAGGCCAAGGGTGGGGAACCTGTGGCCTCAAGGCCACATGTGGTCCTCTAGGTCTTCAAGTGTGGCCCCGTGACTGAATTCAAACTTCACAGAACAAATACTCTTAATAAAAGTATTTGTTCTGTAAAACTTAGACTTGCTCAAAAGGCCAAACCCAAGGACTTAAGGTCACATGCGGCCTTGAGGTAACAGGTTCCTCACCCCTGGTCTAGGCAATGTTCCTACATCTATAGTCCTCCACCTTGCCAATGAAGGGAGAAAGGCATCTTTTCCTCATCTCTTCTTTGGAACCAAACTTAGCCATTATAATTATATAATGTTCAGGGTTTTTGTTTGTTTTGTTCTTTCTACTGAAATTGTTATGTGTGTTATTTTCCTGGTTCTTTTTTATTCTCCACTTTGTGTTGGTTCAGATAAGTCTTTCCACTTTTCTCTACATTCTCTCTATCCACTATTTCTCAGGGCACATTAATATTCTGTTACGTTCATATACCATAATTTGTTTATGGTACAACTTCCTAATCAATGAACTTTGCTACCACAAAAATGTTCTGCTATAAATGCTTTAATGTATATCTTTCTATCTTTGACCTTAGCAGTGGGATCTCTGAGTCAAAGGGTAGTCAGGAGGTTTCCTTTTGAAGCCAAAGAGGGAAAAGTAGAGCATAGGTGAGTTCAGTCTCCATCCCCCACTCCTCTCTAGACTTGTTACTGTGTGACACAAGACACATTCTCTATTTAGGAAATTCTTGGAAGTAGCTGGTAGGCTTGGTCAGGCTCAGTAACCGATCCATCTGCCTGAAAGATATGCCCACGTCTGAGGGGCAGGGCAGGTAGTAGTGGTCTCTAGTGAGGGACCTCCTAAGAAAGAGTCTAAATCTGGCTTTTGATGGAGTAATTTTCAGCACATTCAACACAAGTACTCAGTGTGTTGTACTAATAGTACTAAGTACTAATAGTACTAAGACTATTACATACCAGTCACAAGAATAAAAAGACAAAAATGAGTCTGTCAAAGAACTTAAATTCATTGAAAGGGGATACAATATTAAGGAATGAATGAGCATTTATTGAATGCTTACTGTTTACAAGCACTGTGTTAAGTACTGGGGATACAGATAAAAAAGTAAGACAGCCCCTGCTCTCAAGGATCTCACACCTTATTTGGGGAAGACAAATGGGGAGTTCACCTATAGGATGGATGGAAAGGTCATCATATCATAAAATTCCAGTAGAAGGCAAGTAACAAAACCCAGGAATCCTTAAGATACATCTGGATGTTTTCCCTGAAGGGTGGAGAACCTTGCTCCATGGGACTAACCCACTACCACTGGAAAGGAAGGACTGGGTCTAAGGTTTGGGGGTTCTGGTTACCCTTTGGAAATGATTCATCAACATTTGTCTAGGAGGCAAAAAGAGGAAGGGTGGTATTAGGGACAACTATGTTTGCCTCAGTTTCCTCATCTGTAAAATGATCTGGAGAAGGAAATGGTAAACCACTCCAGTATCTTTGCCAAGAAAACCCCAAATGGGGTCATGGAGAGTCAGATACAACTGAAATGACTGAACAATAACAAAGTATGGACAGAAAGGTTCAGGGTGGGTTCTGTCACCTCGTGATAACAGGAGTTGAGTATTATTGAAGAGCCTCTAATAATTGAGCCCCAGGGGCAGCAACCAGGCATGGAGGAGCAGTTGGTTACACGTGAGAGTTAACTATAACCTGTAGCAACAAGAATAGCAAAGGGCTGAGGATCTTGCTTCTGGGATTAAGCCCAAAGGGCAAGGGGAATTTTGCCATAACGTGCAGAGAGGTAGTGTATGATGTTTGTGTTTCTGACAGAACAAAATACATTATACATGTAGAAAGTACAAATTAGTCTTACTCCTAGAGGAGGAAGTAAATGTGCTGGAGAAACATCTTTCTACTCCTGAGATTTTTTTTGGGGGGGGGGGGGTTGGTGGGACAGGGGAGGAGGTTGAACTAGACCTGTGATTTCAGGAGCTCCCAGGGTAGAGGAAGGAAAGTGGATCAGTAGCTTCTCTGCAACATAAATTCTTAGAAAGCTAGGTGGCAGTACAGTGCCTAAAGCCCTGGCTCTAGAGTCAGATAGAATACAGTCAGACACTAGCTGTGGGACCCTGGACAAGTTACTTAATCTTTGCCTGCCTCAGTTTCCCCATTTGTAAAATAGGAATAATAATAGCACCCTACTGTCCAGGGTAATTGTGGGGATCAAATGAGATAAGCACAGTGGCTGGCACATAGTAGACACTAAATAAATGTTATTGATATCATTACTTAGAGAATTGCCTGGAGGCAATGAGAAATTAAGCCAATAGGTGTCCGAGGCAGGATTTGAACTCATGCCCCTGATTCCTCAACCATTCTCTATCCACTGTACCATACTGCCTCTTACTCTCCAGATTATCAAGGAGAATAAAGTATTTCTTTTTTAAAAAATTAATTTATTTTTCGTTTTCAACATTCACTTCCATAAGTATTCAGTATTCTCCCCCTCCCTTCCTCTTCCCTCCTGAAGATGGCATGCAATCTGATATGGCCCTACACATGCATTCCTATTAAACACATTTTCACATTAGTCATGTTGCAAAGAAGAATGATAAAGAATGGGAGAAACCATGAGAAAGAGAAAAACAAAGTAAAACAAAAAAGAAAATAGTCTGCTTCGCTCTGCATTCCAGCTCCATGGTTCTTTCCCTCAATGTGGATGGCACTTGCCATCGCAAATCCTTTGGAATTGTTTTAGGTCCTTGCATTGCTGAGAAGGGTTAAGTCTATCAAGATCAGTCATCGCACACTGCAGCCGTTTCTGTGAACAATGTTCTCCTGGTTCTGCTCGCTTCACTCAGCATTAGTTCATATAAATCTTTCTGGGATTTTCTGAAGTCCTCCTGTCCATTGTTTCTTATAACACAATAGTAGAGAATAAAGTATTTCTTGAAAGACTGGGATAAGTGCTGCAAAGAGAAAACAAAGAAAAAATCTAAGGAGAAGGGAATTCAAATCTTGTTGAGAAGTTGGAGGGCAGAAGAAAGTGATGCAGAACATCGAACAACTCCAACTATGTCTTGGTGCAATAGTCTTTCTTTTGGGAAGCTAGGAACTCATGGAAGAAAGTCACTTCTTGTGCTTAAAAGGGGGATCATTTGGATCTACATGTGCCATAAGTAGAGGCATTAACCACCAAGGGCCAGAGGAGGAAGAGATGAGTAGTAGTAAGGTCTTAGAAGAATTCCAACAGGTCCAAGACTCAGAATGAACTGAGACCTACCATGAAGGCTATGGATAACCAAAAGGGCTTTGAAAGGGGATGTTACCAGTAAGAGAAAGCCCAAAGAAGGGAGATAACCATTTTCTGGGCAGATGGAATAAGGGAGAGAGGGAAGAACTCCACTCTTCTTTTTGCCAAGAAGAAGACTCTCCTGAGAAGAAAGAACAAAAATGGTTAGCAGTAGGTAGAAGGGTACCTAGGGGCCCCTCACTGAGTTACTGGATGAACTACATTCTGGAGTATGGAGGTGTGATGCCTGAATTGTCCTCAGTGATCTTTGAAATACCTTAACCAAAGGGTGAATAGAAGAGAGGACCTCAGCAGTGGAGAAGGGCAAACATTATTCCAGCTTTTGTAAAAGGGAGAAGGACAGAGTCTGCAAATTCTAGGCCAGTGAGACTGATTTGGTTTCTGGCAAAATTATCTCATGCTAATGGGTTGTGAGCATTTCGAAAGGGTGATGTTGATCGTTTAGATAGGGACTCTTAATCCTGTTTGTGCTCTGGACCCTTCTGCTAGTCTGAGGGGGCCTATGGACCTCTTCTCAGAATTCTCTTCTCAAATGCATAAAATATAGCAATGGGGTTACCAAGGAAACCAATTAGATGGAAATGTAGTTACTAAAATATTTTTTAAAAAACAAGTTCATGGAGCCCAGCTTAAATCTAGTAACACCCAGCATTAGTCATCCCAGAATAACTTAAGTTTTTTTTTGGACAAAGTTACAAGACTGGTGAGTCAGCTAGATAGGTACCAGGAATGGAGTTATTAAGGACATCGTCTTGAATTAAAATCCGGCCTCAGACACTTGCTAGCTGTATGACCCTGGACAAGTCACTTAACTGTCTTTGCTTCAGTTTCCTCATCTGTAAAATGAGCTGGAGAAGGAGATGGCAAACTCCTCCAGGATCTTTGCCAAGAAAACCCTAAGTGAGATCACAAAATAGTCACAGGACTGGTAGATCATAGACTTTATTAGAGGTAGCCCTAGATGAAGTCTTTCATACTAGCAGGTTGACATGATGAAGTGATGGGGATTAGATGGTAACTAGTGTATCTAGGTGGATTTCATACATTTTGAATGACTAGACTGAAAGAGATATCATCAATGGGGCCTTTGGAGTAAAGGCTTTGGTGGAGTCCCCAAGGCAATTACCTTGTGCTGTTTAACAATTTTATTAGTGACTTGAGTAAAGTCACTCAGCAGGCATCAAATTTGGAAATGACATAACTGTGGGAGGGATAGCTAATACTGGATTCCAGAGGATCCAGAAAAACCTTAGCAGACTAGGTTAAATCTAATAAAATGAAACTTCTCTTGTTCAATCATTTCATTTGAGTCTGACTTTTTATGACCCCATTTGGGGTTTTCTTGGCAGAGTTACTGGAGTGATTTGCCATTACCTTCTCCAGCTCATTTTACAAATGAGGAAACTGAGGCAAACAGGGTTAAGTGACTTACCCAGGGTCACACAGCTAGTGAGACCAGATTTGCATTTAAGAAGATGTTTTCCTGCCTCCAAGCCCAACATTCTATCTACTGTGCCACCTAGCTGCCCTAAAAGGAAACCTAAAAAGCGTAAATGAAAATTCCTACACTTGCATTCAAAACAAAACAAAACAAAACAAAACTTCACAAGAACAGTGAATTGGGGGAAAAAAGATCATGGGATTTGGATAGATTATAAACTTGGTGAGTCTATAGTCTGACTTTTTCTGTACTTCTGAAGATGCTGTTATGCCAACCTTGTGGGTAATTCCTGCGTTGCAGATGGTAACTCATCCATGACTTCTTGTCCTGTACCAGTTTCATTCATACCCTTAATCCTTCATGGAGACTTAGGCCTAATGCCAGAGGTCTTCATCTGTTTACTCCTTGGTTACTGGACAAAGATCTCACATTTAGAGTACCTACAATTAATATGTTTATATGTGCTGTAGAAACTGTGATTCTTAGTACCCTCTATCCCCTTCAGTCATTTCACCATAATCACAGAAATGAAAGGAAGCCACACATTAATTATTTTTAAGATAATGCTTTCCCCAATTACACATAAAACCAAATTTTAACCTTTTTTTAGAGGGCAATTGGGGTTAAGTGACTTGCCCAAGGTCACATAGCTAGTTTGTGTGTGTGTGTGTGTTAAGTGTCTGAGGCTGGATTTGAACTCAGGTCCTCCTGACTCTAGGGCTGATGCTCTATTCACTGCACCACCTAGCTGCCCTAACATTTTTGAAAAAGTTTTGAGTTCTAAATTTTATGCCTCTTTGCCTTCCTTCCTATCTCCCTGAGACAGTAAACAATCTGATATAGGTTATACATGTGCAATCATGTAAAACATTTCTACTTTAGTTATTTTGTGGAAGAAAACTTGAACTAAGGGGAAAAAAGAAAGTGAGAAATAGTATATTTCGGTCTCTAATAAGACATCATCAATTCTCTCTCTGTAGATGGATAGCGTTGTCCATCATAAATCCTTTGGGATTGTCTTTGATCGTTGAACTGCTGAGAATAACTAAGTCATTCACAGTTGTTCATCATACGGTACTGCTGCTATTGTGTACAATATTCTCCTGGTTCTGCTCACTTCACTCTGCATCAGCTCATGTAGGTTTTTTCAGGTTTTTCTGAAATCATCCTGCTTTTCATTTCTTATAGCACAATAATATTCCAATACAATCATATACCAAAACTTGTTTAATAATTCCCTAATTGATGGACATGCCCTCAATTTCCAATTCTTAGCTACCACAGAAAGAGCTGCTATAAATATTTGGTACAAATAGGATCTTTTAAAAAAAATTTGGATAATTCTGAAGGATTTATGATGAAAGGTGCTGTCCATGTCCAGAGAAAGAACTGTTGGAGCCTGAATGCAGATCAAATATGCTTTTCCTTTATTTTTCTTGGGGTTTTTTGTCTGTTTTCTTTCATAGCATGACTTACATGGAAATGTGTTTTGCATGACTACACATGTATAACCTATGTCAAATAGCTTGCCTTCTCAATGGGGAGGGAGGGAGGGAAAGGGAAGGGAAGAATTTGGAGCTCAAAATTTTAAAAAAGAATGTTAAAATTATTTCTTTAGGATACAGACCCAATAATGGTATTGCTGGATGAGACCACACATTAATAATGTGTCTCTTTATTTTTCTTTGTTCTGTGGATTGCCATGGCCAAAGGCTGTCTCCTAGGAGTCACCCCATGGCAGATAACTTTATCCCCATTTAGCCAGGATGATCGTGGCTAACTCAGTCAGTCTAAAGCCAAGACTAAGCCTCTTTTTGTATTCCCAGTGCTTGGCACACAGTAGGTGCTTAATAAATGTTTAATGATTGACTGATCATACCCAATGACTTTCCAGTATGGTAAAACTTGCCAGATCTTACAATCAACTGACAGCCTTCAAGGACTTTGGATCACCTCCGTACCAGGATGAGGGCATAAACAAATTTAGGCAGTTTTAGAGAAATGATGTGAAATAGCCCCCAAATGAATGCAGTGTTAGATTGTTAAGAAAGCTATTTCCAGCTTGGTGTTTTGAACAAAGTTGGTCTTATCAAAAAGATCTGGGTTTGAATCCTACCCCTGCCACATACTTGTTGTATAACCTTGGGTTAGTCACTTAATCTTTTTGTGCCTGCATTTGGGGTTTTCTTGGCAGAGATACTTGGCAGAGATACAGAGATACTACCATTTAAATTGTTTGCCATTTCCTCCTCCAGCTCATTTTACAGATGAGAAAACTAAGGCAAACAGGGTTAAATGACTTACCCAGGGTCACAAAATTAGTAGCAACTAAGTCCAGATTTGAACTTGTGTCTTCCTGACTTCAGGTCCAACACTCTATCCACTCCTCCACCCAGTGTCTCAAGCAACTTGTTGAGTGATTCATATCACTATAGTTGCCATCTATGTGTATGTGTGTATATGTTTATGTGTATGTGTGCACATGCATGTATGTACGTGTTTCGTTCTCTTGGTTATATATTTTTTTCTTCATCACTGGAATTTGACACAGGAATGCCTTAGGCAGGATGACTGGTCGCTATTCCTGCTCTGGGGCAGTTCAGAGCACATGAACCCTGAGGTCCTTCTGAATCTCAGAAAGTCCAAAGAAGAGCTAGAGATTGGTAAAGAACAGAAAAATAAAACCTTCCAGAGAGAAGGTAGAGCAGATGGGAGCCGGTGACCCACAGTAAACCCTGAGTATCAACAGGACCCTTTTCAGTTGGGTGACTGCCTTTGAGTACAAGAACAAAGGATGTTTTCTGTAGGAAGAGCTGCATAAAGGATTTAGGGGCAAAGTACAGTGTATTTGGAAGAACTGCAGATTTGTAGTTCAAGGAACTGAGTTCCAAACTTGGCTCTGTAAAATGTGAGCACTTGGGGAGCTGATCTCTAAATCTGCCTCCTCCACTAAATCATATTTCCTCATAAATCACAGGATACAAAGTTCACCAAGAGCACTATAGAACCACTTCCAGTCAGTTTGGTTTTGTCCAATAGGGAACAACCTTGTTACTTTCTTGTTTTAACCTTTAGTCCGACTTTTTCCTTTTCCTTTTTCCCTTCCTCTCCTCTCTCCTCTCCTCTCCTTTTTCCTTTCCTTCTTTTCTCCTCCCCTATCCTCTTCTCTCCATCCCTCAATTGCTCCTCTCTTCTCCTCCCCTCTCTTTCTCTCCCTTTCCTCTCCTCTCCCTTCCTCTCCTGTCCCCCTCCTTGTCTCCTCTTCCTTTTCCTCTCCTTCCCTCTCCCCTTCCCATCTCCCTCTCTTCTCTACTCTCATCACCTTCTCCCTCTCTCTTTTCTTCTCCCTTTCTCCCTACCTCTTTCCCTCTTCCTCTCTCTCTCCTCTTTTTCCTTCACCTTCCCTTTCTTTTTTCATGTGGGTAAGTAAAGGAGCTATTTCCATTCTCACCACTCTCCAAGTTTCATCCAAACTCCAAATTGATCTAAGTTTTAGGACTTGGAGGGAAAAGTCATGTCTTCTTTGTATAATTTTACACCACCAAGGGCGATGTTGAAGATGCTGTCTAGATATTTGTTGATTACATGCATTTTTGCTTTTTTGCTTGGATCTTTAGTATTAGTACAGACAGAGCCAACACATCCTGCCTGGTGGCACAGTTTCAACATTTGGGCAGCCACGCAAATGTTCACAAATGGTATCCTTGGCCATGGGTAGTGGCAAAATAAACACACGTCCAGGAGGGAGGGGCTACCTCCTCTCTAGTGCAGGATTTTGGAGGCTGGTCCTGCTCTTAGGGTGACAGCAGGGGATTTGGAGGTAGCATTGGGTTACAGTGGAAAGGGAACTGGATCAGGAGTCAAGAAGACGAAGGTTCAAATCCAGACTCTGCCATGTGCTGCCTGTAGGACCACGGGCAAGTTATTCAACCACTTTGTGTCTTGGTTTTCTCTGATATAAAATGAAGGAGTTGGAATAGATCATCTTGAATATCTCTTCCACCTATAAATAACCCCCTGTCCTTTTGGCAAAAACTGAAGAAATAATTAGTAACATCACTGGGGACTGCTCGGGTAGCCAGCCATAACTAGAAAAGCATACCTTTCCTGATTCTGGCCGAGCTCCACGCTTAGGTAATGTTGGGAATAACAGAGCCCAGGACTGCTCTGGCCATGTTGGTGAAGGGCCCTTGTGCTTTTTTATGATGGTGAAGCAATACCCTAAACAAGAAAGCCCTCTCCCTCTTCTGCCTTTCGTTCTCCTCTGCTGGCAAATCATGTGAGCCCTTAGAACAGATTCTCTCCCTGGAGAGTTGGAGGCAGGGTTGGTCATCCATTGCCTCCCCCTATACACACCATGATGATTGCTTCCACATGGAGGCTGGAACATAGGGTCTCAGTTGGGCAAGCCTGGGCCTGGGCCTTGGTGTTTTTCTATATTGTGTGTTTCCTTTGCTAAGGAAATGATTAAATCTTGATCTTGAGATCGATATACCTAGACTTGGAGGTGACCTTGTGAGTTTTTGAGGTCCAATGTACTTGGGTCCATCGGGTTTAGTGGCAAGGGAAGTTTTTGCATGGGAGAAGCTGTCCACTGACAAGAGAAAGAGGCCAAACCCAGACCTGACTTGTCAGTAGATATGGACTTTGAGGGCACAGTGCAAAGCCAAGGTGAAATGACCATTGCAAGTAACCTGAAATCAGTGGCATTTCGGTGTTGTTTCCTGACCCTCGCTCACGTTACTTCTAAGCTTTACAGTTTCTGTTAGAGCACCTCCATCTTTCTAGTCTCCCAGATTTAGAACCTCTGTGTTATTTTCAACTCCTTACTCTCTCTCACCCTATAAATGCAATCAGCTGCCAGATCTTATTCTTCCTACCTCCACAGCATCTCTGATATCATTACTGTTCTCATCAGATATCCAGGTGGTACAGCAGATAGAGGGTTGGGCCTAGAATCAGGAAGACCTGAGTTCCAATATAGCCTTAGACACTATCAGGGTGACCCTGGACAGGTCACTAAACCTCTGCTGGCCTCAGTGAGCTCAACTGTAAAAGGGGAATAATGACAGCACCTACTTTGTAGTGTTGTTTTGAGGGTAGAAGGAGATAATAAGTTATAAAGTGCTTACTACGTACCCAGAACACAGTAGGACCTATCATAAATGCTTGTTGTTGTTCAGTCTTTTTCAGTCATGTCTGACTCTCCATGACCTCATTTAGGGCCATTTCTTGGCAGAGACATTGGAGTAGCTTGCCATTTCCTTCTCCAGCTCATTTTACAGATGAGGAAACTGAGGCAAACATGGTGAAGTGACTTGCCCAGGGTCACACAGTTAGTGTTTGAGACCAGATTTGAACTCATGTCTTCTTGACTTCAGGTCCAGGGCTCTATCCACTTCTCCACCCAGGGCTTCTAAGGCATCTTGTTGATTGACTGGTATCACTGTAGTTACTATCTATGTGTATGTGTATGTGTATGTGTATGTGTATGTGTATGTGTATGTGT
>NW_027185804.1:23943630-24029825 GCF_028583685.1 Petaurus breviceps papuanus
TGTGTATGTGTATGTGTATGTGTATGTGTATGTGTATGTGTATGTGTGTGTGTGCGTGTATGTATATGTGCATATATGTGTATGTGTGTGTATGCATGTGTTTTGTTCTCTTGGTTATACACTTTTTATTCTGCATCACTTAACACAAGTCTCCCACATTTCTCAATTTCTCACATTAATTGTTTGTTATGGTTTGAGAATATTCAATTGCATCCACATACTATGGCTATGTTCAGCCATTCCCCAATCAACAATCACCAACATTGTTTGTGGGTTTTTTTGCAGACACAATGGGTGCTTTTACAAATTCTTTGGGACTTTTCTTTCCATCATCGCCTCCCACAGCATATATATCCAATAACTAGATGGCAAATTCAAAGGGTTTAAAGAACTCTTTGACTCCTGTTTGTCTTGGAGGACAGTCTATGCAAAGGCAGGGTGGTGGGAAATGGAGTGTCCATTACAGGGAGCAACAACGAGTCATTTTTTGGCTGTAAGAAAGCACATATGGAGGAGAATACTGCACAATAAACCTGGGAAGGCAGGTTGAAGCTAGACTGTGAAGGGTTTTAAAGGAGGAACTGAGAAATTTGAATTTGGCTCTTGAGGCAAGTTTCTGGAGGAGAAGAGTCACATGGTCAAGTTATGCTTTGGGCAGATTGTTTTGCTGGATGAAGGATAAATCATAGTGGGGAGGGGAGGTGGGAAGCTGTGAGTCCAATTAGGAGGCTGCCGCCATGTGGGACATGGAAAGTAGGTGGTGGGCCTGTGGGTGAAGGAAAGTTGAGGGATGTGAGACTTAGTAACTGATTGGATATGGGAGGTGATGGAGAGGGAAGAGGCACATTAGGTTTAAAAATGTCCTAAAGTGGAATGAACTCCATTGGAAAAAAACAGGCTTCCCATCACTGAACATTTGCAAGAAAAGAATGGGTTCTTTCTCAGGAAGGAGTTAGCTGCCAACATCCTTTCCAAGTTTGAGATTCTATGATTGAGTTAGTTCTGGGAAATCTGGTTTTCTGGGAAACTTTCCTCATGTCTATGTTCTATTGCCCTGAATATGTCCTTGGGGAAAGTCATATGCCTTGGGCTGTCCACTATAAGCTATTAGAGGTCTTCATCACAGGGCAGGACAGTGAAGATGTTGGGTCACCAGGTCAAAGAGAAGCGCACATTTAATGTTTTCTAAACTCTTATTTCTGTTGTTTCTGGATCAGAGGTAACAGGACAGTCACATGCATTCGCCCGAGAGAAGACATAAAGTCACCATTCATTCTTACTGACCCACTTTAGGGTGTTCCTATTTAAAATGTTACCCAGACAAATGTGTGTCCTTACCACTGTTCTCACCTTGTAATGACAACAGGAAGCTTACTGACCCATTCTAGGGTGTTACTATTTAAAATGCCACCTGGACAAATGTCTGTCTTCAGCACTGTTCTCACCTTGTATGACAGCAGTAAGTGCCAATTAACCTATATTCTCATCCTTAATGAATGAGGATGAAACGTGGTTCAGGATGCATAAAGGAGCAATTGACATATTGAAAGAGGGTAACACGGTGATGACTTTGCTGGCTCAGTAAGTACACTCCGACCCTCCGACATGTGGAAGAGAGTAATGAAGCTGACCTAGACAGTCTGGAAATTGAGGTTGGTGTCTGGTGTCTGGGGTGACCTAGTGAAGATCTGGAAGTACGACAGACACATTGGTTACCTCAGCTCAGCTGTTGCTATTCTTACTACAAGGCTTTATAGGATTATAGATCTTCAATTGGGATATTACAGGTCATTCAGTCCAATACATTCATTTTATAGGTCAAGAAATCGAGGGCTAGAGAGGCTAATTGACTTGTCCAGGGACAAACAAGCAGTAATTACTTAAGTTCCTAGCTGTGTGATCCTGGGCAAGTCACCTATCTCTGCGTAAGTTTCCTCAACTGCAAAATGAGCTGGAAAAAGCAATGGCAAACCATTTCAGTATCTCTGCCAAGAAAACTCCATATGGTGTCACAAACAGTTGGACATGACTGAAACAATGAATAATGAAGACACCGGAGTGAGCTCATTGATTATAAAGAGCCATGAATCAAACCCAGAAAAATAGTACATTTTAGAATAAAAGAAAATCCCATGAGATTGTGGTGCCTTTGAGGCTGAAGCAGAGGCAAAAGACCTTGACCCTCTGTGAGAGGCTAGAGATTTGACCTGCTGCCTGTGTTCCATTCAGGCCTTAGATGAGTTTTGTAAGAAGTGGTACCTATAGACCACAGCTGGAATCACACAAGAAAATAAAGCTATGGTTCTGTCTGTGGGAATAGGCATGTGATGAGCTCAGCCAAGCCCCTGGAGCAGCTGTGGGATTAAACTAAATCCTGCTGATCCATTTGCTACAAAGGCAAGAAAATGGTGGGGGGGGAGGGGAGGAGTGAGTCCATGGTGTGTCTGGGGGAAGCACCTTGGGAATGCCCCAACACACAGCAGGAAGCAGCTAGGCAATGAGATGTCAACTTTATCAGTAGGGAAGGAATATCAGGCCCCCCATCTGAACCAATGGGATTTAAAGAAGTCTGACCAGGCTGAGTGTCTGTGCAGGTCCTGACATGATGTGCCTTGCAGCTCTATGTCATTCTGAATTTTAAAGATTAACATCCACCCATCCACCCACCCACCACCCGAAGAGCCCAGCCAGGAAATGATCTCATCTGTAGCCATGGACTCCTGATGGACTTTGCCTTTTTACTTTTTGCTATATGAGTGGCTCTATGTGGCAGTTAGGTGGCTCAGTGGATAGAGGGCTGGGCCTGAAGCCAGGAAGACTCATCTTCATGAGTTAAAATCTGGCCTCAGACACTTACTAGCTCTGTGACCCTGGGCAAGTCATTTAACCCTATTTGCCTCAGTTTCCTCTTCTGTAAAATGAGATGGAGAAGGAAATGGCAAACCACTCCAGTATCTTTGCCAAGAAAATCCCAGATGGGGTCAGGAAGAGTCAGGCATGACTGAAAACGACTGAACAACAAAAGTAAAAAGAGTCTATTCCAACTATTGTCAGTTGTGGGCAGATAGAGGAGACATCCTAGCCATGATGCAACCCATTAAACCTCTCTGGGCCCTGCTTGGCTCATTTGTACAATGCATATAATCCTCTTTTCTCTTTCCTTTGTCGAAAATCAGCACAACATTGACCCGTCTCCAATACCAGGGTGCCTCTCTTATTCTCCAAGAGCTTTGAAATATCATGGGCAGTGGTTCAGCAATCAGCCACTTATCAAATGAGATAATATTTGTAAAGTATCATACTTAGCACAATGCCTAGCATATAGTAGGCCCTTAATGAATGCCTTCTTTCCCTTTTCCCTTCTTCCAGAACTTGAAGACACAGTAGTTCTGGGCCAGGTGACTTGAACTCATCAAGGGTCCTCTCTTAATCTCTTCTTACTTACATTGGGTATCAGCTCCCTTTTTGTCATGTTCTATTATTTCCAGTGTAAGAAGGTCATTGTCATAAAAAGAGAAAAAAGCAACAAAATTAATACTTAAGCAACTTGGCCATCTGTCTGTGGCCAGTTACCATCATCCTATCCACCCAAAGCAAATGTCCCATCCCTTTTTCTCTAAATGTGGCTGCCCCCACCATTTTGTTATCTTTTACTTCCTTCATCAGTCTCAGCTCATTCTAAGCTATTTTTTAAAAATAGGACTGTGTCTTGCTCTTATATTCACCTTCTGTTTCCTGGCCTTAATTCCAGCTTCTGAACATGTTCTTTTTGTTTTCTAACAAAATCTAAATTGGTCGATGAGTGCCCTTTGCATCCACATTGGTTTCATCAGAAAAATCCAATTTATCTTCCTAATTGTTATTTGTTTCCCTTCGTGACTTCAGAATTTCATCCTTGAGTGTTTCCCATCTCTCCTTGACTGACCTTCCCCTAAAGCTAAAGTCCATGAGATTCTATATTTTTTTACTCTGAATTTTTTATAATCTGCTTTCCCAAAATCTAGTGTACATGACAAACTGAGCCCAGATTTCCTCTCTTTCATTACAAACTCCTGGATGGAGTGGTCACATCTCTTTAAGTTTCTTATACTAGGAACTGGGAATCCAATCTAGAATAGAATTTCTCTTTGTTTATTCCTTTACCTTTTTTCCTTTTCAAGCTGTGCTTCTGGTGTTCAAGGACTTTACCACCATTATTCAACTGCCTTTTATCTCTGTCTCCAGAACTTCCTTCTACCATATTGGCCCCCTTCTCCCATTGGTCAGTTTCTTCCTATGCTTCCATTTGGGGGGGTAGGGCTTGGGCTGGCCATGCTTCATTCCCCTCCCTGCTATGCTTCTGACTCTTTACCATCATGCCCTTGTGAATAGTCCCTTCTCCCTACCTTCTCAGTTCCCTTTTATGTGTTGTCCTATACCATTAGATTATAAACTTCTTCAGGTCAGGGACTTTTCTTTTTGCCTGTATTTGTATCCCTACTTCTTACCACTGTAACTGACACATAGTAAGCATTTAATTTTAAAAAATGGTCTACTACCTTATTCTAAAAAAAATATTTTCCCCAATTACATGTAAAAACAATTTGTAACATTCTTATTTTTTTTTGCATTTTGAGTTTCAGTGAACCCACAAAATGACACTGAGAAGCTAACCTCCTGCTGAGGACAGCCTGGCAGGTTTGCAGGAAGCATCCAGCACAGTGCTTTGGGAGCCACAGCTGACCCTAGCCCCACCCAAGCCCAGGTGGGCAGCCTGACCAGCTGCCAGCTAGAGGGACTTCAGATCACCAGCAGCTGTGGCAGTTTCCAGAATTATCAACCCATAGATGCTAAGGACAAAGTAAGAGGTCAGTGCAATGTGGACTTTGGGCTCCAGTAGTTCTGGAGTGTGGTTGGCCTTTGCCCCCAGGGTGAGAACCCTCTGAGGCACAGCGGCCATGCAGCTGCAGCCACATGGCTGCTTCAGCTCCTGGCCTGCAGATTGTAGGCAGATCAAGCACCCAGTATGAGGGGTAATTGCTCTTGCTTTAACCTGTTGGATCTGGATCACTGTCTAGGATGGAGGTCCTGGGGTGTGTAACCAGCTTGCCAGAGCATGTGGAGGCTTCAGAGAGGGTACCCAACTAATACCTTCGGCAGCTGAGAAATCCCCAGCAATAAGGACAAAGCTCCCCTGTCTGGTGGTAGAGTCCTACTGTGGCAAAAAGCCCAAAAGTCAAGTAATTGAGTGGCAACATAAACAAATGGGGGAAGAAAAACAAGCAGAGAAACCCAACTTTACACTCCTATTTTGGGGACAAAAAGGATCAAAGCATGGAACAGGAAGAAGACAGTGAAGTCAGAACTCCTGCACCAAAAGCTTCCAAGAAAAATACAAGCTGGTTACAGGACATAGAGGACCTTAAGAAGGATTTTGAAAACCAAATAAGAGAAGTGGAGGAAAAATTGGGAAGAGAAATGAAAATGATGCAAAATTATGAAATGAGAGTCAACAACCTGACTGAAGAAAATAACACCTTAAAAATAGACTAACTCAAATGGCAAAAGAGGCTCAAAAATGCAATGAGGAGAAGAATGCCTTAAAATGTCAAATTTGCCAGATGGAAAAAGAATCTCAAAAGCTCACTGAAGAGAATCATTCCTTCAGAATTAGATTGGAGCAAATGGAAGCTAGTGACTTTATGAGAAATCAAGATACTATTAAACAGATCCAAATAAATGAAAAAAATATATAAGGCAATATAAAATATCTCATTGGGAAAACCACTGACCTGGCAAATAGATCTAGGAGGGATAATTTTAAAATTATTGGACTACCTGAAAGCCATGATCAAAAAAAGAACCTAGAAATCATCCTTCAAGAAATTCTCAAGAAAAATTGCCCTGATGTTTTAGAACCAGAGGGCAAAATAGAGGTTGAAAGAATCCACTGATCACCTCCTGAAAAAGATCACAAAAAGAAAACTCCTAGGAATATTATAGCCAGGTTGTGGAGTTCCCAGATCAAGGAGAAAATATTACAAGCAGCCAGGAAGAAACAATTTGAATATTGTGGAAACACAATAAGGATAACACAGGATCTGGCAGCTTCTACACTGAGGGATCAAAGGGCTTGGAATATGAAATTCTGGAGGTCAAAGCAGCTGGGACTAAAACCAAGAATCACCTACCCAGCAAAACTGAGTATCATGTTTCAAGGGAAAAATCTGGTCATTCAGTGGAATAGAGGATTTTCAAGCATTCTTGATGAAAAAACCCGAGTTGAATAGAAAATTTTACATTCAGATACAAGAAGCAAGAGAAGCATGAGAAGGTAAATAGGGAAAAGAAACCACAAGGAACTTATCAAAGTTGAACTATTTACATCCCTACATGGAAAAATGATCATTGTAACTTATGAAACTTTTCTCAGTATGAGAATAGTTGAAGGAAATAGAAATGTGTGTGTGCGTGTGCACGTGTGTATACACATACATATATATGTCTATATAGGAGGGCATATGGGCATACGAATACATATGTGAATGTGTGTATATATGTGTACAGGTACACATAGATAGAGGGCACAGGAACAATTTAGTAGGAAGGGATGATAATTACAAGGTTAAATTAAGAGGTGAGAGAGAAATATAATGAGAGGAGATGAGGAGAGACAGAATGGGGGTAAACTATCTCATACAGAAGAGGCAAGGGAAAATGGTTACAATGGAGGGGAAGAACAGGAAGGCAAAAATGGAATGGGTCAACCTTATTCTCATTGAATTTGGCTTAGGGAGGGAATGACATAAACACTAAATAGGGTATCTCACCCTCCAGGAGAGTAGGGGGGAAGGAGATGAGAGGGGGGATGATGGAAGGGAGGGAAGGCTGGGGGGAGGGAAATTGGAAGCACCCATTTTTGAAAAGGGACAGGATCAAAGCAGAGAATTGAACAAGTGGGGTGGGATAGGAGGGAGGGAAATATAGTCAGTCTTTTACAATATATCCACTATTGAAATGTTTTGCATAGCTACACCTGTACAACCTATACTGAATTGCTTATCTTCCCAGTAAGGGTGGGTGACAAGGGAGGAAGGGAATGAATCTGGAATTCAAAGTTTTAAAATCAAATGTATTATTAATATTATTTTACATGTAACTGAGAGATAAGATATACAGGCACTGGGGCATAGAGATCCACCGTTCCCTACTGGAAAGTTGGAGGGGGTATGGGAAAAGATATGAGAGAGAGCAGATTGGAAGAGGGAATATCTTGTGGGACTGCTATTTCGGGGGTGGTGGGTAGGGGAAAAATGGGGAGAAAATTTGTAACTCAAAATCTTGTGGAAATGGTAAACTAGAAGTTAATAAAGTATTTGATTAAAAAAATAAATTTTGAGTTTCAAATCCTATCCCTCTCTTCAACCTCCTTCTCTGAGACTGTTATCTGCTTTTTGAAGGATGAAATTATCACTAAGGCAAGATATAAAATTATTAGTCATGAAATTATTTGCTTTTGCCAGAGAGAGGACACCAATAGATGCCTGGATAATTGAAGTGACCAATGAGTATTATGTCATGCCTCAGGGCCAGGCTTGTGATTTGTTTTTCAAACTCCTCATCTATTTCCTCCTTCTGTCCAAATAGTTCAAATGGACTGATGAAGGAAGCCAATGGTATACTTCAGTGACAAAGTCACTTTCATTTCTCCCTCCTTTGACCTTTACCCAAATATTCTCTGTCATGTTTCCCTACTCTGGTTCCTGCATATCTTTACATTGTAATTCCTAGTATACAATGCTACCCCAACCCTCTGAAAAAAAATATGCCTATCCAGAGCACCGTCCAGGCATGGTTTTCATTTCACCAAGTTTCAGTGATACCTATAAGGTCAAGTTTGTCCCCTTGCATTAAAATCCCTCATTTTCATTCCCTAAACTTTGGGCATTTGTCTACTACTAGCATTTTCCTTCTCTTTTTTATTACTCTCTATGGTATCTAAATTGAGGGACATACACTCATTCTCACACCTCAATCCTTTTTAGCTTAAAGTTCTTTTAATTTACTTTTTTTTTTTTTGCCTATTGGAGGGCAGTTGGGGTTAAGTAACTTGCCCAAGGTTACACGGCTAGCTGTCTGAGGCCAGAACCGAACTCTGATCCTCCTGACTCCAGGCCGGCGCCACCTAGCCACCCCTTAGCTTAAAATTCTTTTGATTAGATTTACAAGACATCTGACAAACACTGTTACCATTTTTTCTTAGGCATGCTCCATCTCTGGCCAGGAACCTGTTAACTTATGCTGTAAACCATGATCCAGAAATGTAAATTCCATTCTCAGACACTACCTTCTTAGTCAGTTAGGAAAAAATTTTGTTTTCCTGTGTCTTTAGCTCTTGCCTTCACTTGGCAAAAGTGAGGAAAACACAACCTATGTAATTTTGGTCTTCAGTTTCTTGGCCAAGACTTCATAACTCTTGGCAGTACTTTAAAAAAATATATTTATTTATTTTTAGATTTCAACATTCAGTTCCACAAGCTTTTGAGTTTTAAATTTTCTCCCCTTCTTTCCTCTCCCCAATACAGCACAAAATCTGATATAGGTTCTACATATATATGCATATTAAACATTATTTTCACATTAGTCATGTTGCAAAGAATTATAACCAGAGGAATGAACCCCAAGAAAGAAGAAACAAAAGAGAGAGAGAGAGCAAATAGTATACTTCAATCTGCATTCAGACTCCATAATTCTTGCTCTTTTTTTTTTTTTTGGAAGGGGGAAGGCAGGGCAATTGGGGTTAAGTGACTTGCCCAAGGTCCAAGTAAATGCCCAAGTAAGTGTTAAGTGTTTGAGGTCGGATTTGAACTCAGGTCCTCCTGACATCAGGGTCGGTGCTCTATATTCACTGTGCCACCAAGCTGTCCCCACAATTCTTTCTCTGGGTATAGATAGCATTTTCCATCATGATTGGCAGTACTTCCAAGGTTCCTTCTGGAAGTGTCACTTGAATGATCAGGAGCAAATAGTTGTCATCCTTTTGGACAAGTCTTGGAGGTTCTTGGTCATGCTTTGGACACATACTGTAGAAAGATAACAAACCTCTTTGTTGTTGATACCAAGATGACAAATACTTGCCTCAGTACCCCAAAGCACCAACTACTCCCATTTTTCTTCTCCTCTTTCTCCTCCTCCTCCTCCTTATTCCTCTTCCTCTCCTTCTTCTTCTTCTTCCTCTCCTCCTCCTCCTCCTTCTTCTTCTCCTTCCTCTTCTTCTTCCTCCTCCTCTTCTTTTACTCTGCCCCCATTGGATGATCTGTCACCTGGTAGTTTCTTTATCTTGGTTAGACTGTTCTTAGGAGGACAAGCTGATTTTCCTCCTCAGAATATTCAGATTTATCTTTTTTTTAGGGAGAGCTTCAAATCTGGGGAGGGAGTGTGTGTGTGTGTGCATGCTAATTGTATAGTTGCTATTTCCCTTTCTCTTTTCTCTCATCTGGACAAAGATCAAATCCCTCTTCCTCTACCCTAGAACATGTTTTCTCCCCACTAAAGCCTTCATAGGAGTCCTACAGGAGGGTCAGACATGGACGGAATATGACATAAATGAGGTAAGGGGTCATTTGAGTATTTGAGTCTAGAGTATTGGGTGTACTAGGAAATGATTCTCAGAATATCTGAGGCAGGTGGGCAGCTCTCAGGAGCACTGGGTCCTAGGCTAAGAGGCACAAAGTACAGGTGTTGCACTTGTAGGAGTGTTACACCCCACGGAGCATGCTCTGGCTTGCCTCCCTAGCAACTTCTAGGTATAAGTGTGGCTCAGAGCTTAGCACTAAGAGACGACAAAACAATTCCTTTGTTAGCAATGAAGTGGGCTTTAAAAAAGGAAGTGATCCCACCCTCCTTCTCTATCTTTTTCCCCAGCAGAGGCAGGACTATTTGAATCTCTCCCTCAAGGTATAGGGAAGTGTCTTCCTTTTGCCACCTCCCACACAACTCAGCCGCATATTTGGTTGTAAGTACATGACAGTTAAAACATATTGTCTGGTCTAAGTGAGCCTGAACCTGGGTCTGCCTTTTCTGTTTTATTTTTTCCCTAAATATAGGTGACTGAGCAGCAATCCTGAGATGTATATTTCTAGCCTTGGAGGCAACCTTGTGAATTCAAGAGTTCCAGAGATCCGGGGTCACTCAGTCAGTGCTGACTGAATCAGGATGCATGTTCATACAAAAAATAACCACAAAGGAGGAAGAGCCCCTTAACCCAGCTTGCTAGAAGACATGAATCTGGAGAGAATTATTTGGACAGTGCAGAGCCAAGGTGTAGGTGAGATGCCAATTCAGCAGTCCCACAAATTTTTTTCACATCCTGATATTTAAATATCAGCCTCCCAGCTTATGTTATTGTTACTGCTTATTAAAGTCTTTTGTTAAGCCTTTAGTTCACATGGACAAAATAAATAGCTGTCCTATACCTGTTCCTTAAGTACACTGCTACTCTCCGCTATGGAGAGATCCTGGACAAAAGCCCAAAATCTAAGCTTTGAGTAATTTTCCCTGAGGCTCTGGGGTAAAGGTGTAAAGAGACCCCCCCCCCCCAAATGAGTAAAAGGAGTCTAAAAGGAACAGAGAAAAGACCCGAGGGAGAGGAAAAGAGCCCCATCCCCTCAGGACCCAGCAGCAGATCTTGCTGCCACATAGTCATTATCTATTAGAAACTTTAAAGGAAAGATCTGCAACTGTGTAGAACCAAGTTGCATAATTTCTGGTAGAATGTAGATGTTGAAATTGCATGGAACACGAGCCAAATCCAAATTGTTCTAGCACCTTAAAGAAACAAGATAGAAACAAGGTGGTGGTTTAATTGAATGCTGGTTTTGGTCCTTTTGATACTGACTGCTTCAGAGTAAAATTATAATTTTTTTTCTTTTTTTATCTTTAGCTCAACACACCGTAAAATCTTAGCTTTGCTTCTTGGACGGTTTAGCAGACTTACTTCAGTGTACCGGAAATCCATCACTAGAGGGAGTCCTTGAGGCAATGTCAAGCCACAAAAAAAAGAAAAAGAAAAAAAATTGAAACATTCAACCCCGTGAAAGGCAAAGCACAGAAACAGAAGCTGTTCTGGTATTTTCCACATTCTGGTAGGCCAGTGGGGAAGATGATTTTGTCAGAATTGATGCCTTAGAGTAAGGTTCCTTTCGAAGGATGAATATGTTCTAGAATTAGGACTTAAAACCTAGGTCTCCTTGAACATGAACGTGAACAAGTCTCTAACCACCTTGAAAAGTTGTCTCTCATGTTGAAAACAGAAAACATTTAATAAATGTTAATAAGAATTAAAAAAAAATAGTAACCCTCATTTCACACTGTGGAATCAGCTGAACAGCTGTATGGGGAAGAAATGCAATATACATGAAAATTCAATGCTGTCATTGTCATGGATGTGAGTAAACACGTTGACATCATCAACTTACAAGATCTATGCAAACATTTTTCCAAATAAGTATATTAGGAGAAATGAATCATCCTCCTTCCATCGATGGGCACATTGCCTGATGTGAGAACTTGTGTGTGAATCCCAAGTCAGTTAATAAGCTTTTATCAAGTACCTACTATGGGCCAGGCTATGTGCTAAGCATTTGGGATACAAGGAAAGGACAAAAACAGTCTCTGCTCTGAAGGAACTCATCATGTAATGGAGGATAATAGCATTCAAAGAACTATCTGCAAATTACCTCTCCTGGCTGTTATGTACAAACAAGCTACATCCAGGATAAATAAGAGATGATCATTAGAGGGAGGGCAGGTGGGCCTTGAAGGTAGCCAAGAGGTAGAGATGAGGAAAGAGAGTATTCCAGGTGAAGGAAACAGCCAGTGGCAATGCCTGGGGCCAGGAGATGGAGCATCTTGTTCATAGGAATGGCAAAGAGGTAATTGTCACCAGATCTATGTGACAGGTGGCAAGGTACGAAAAGATTGGGAAAGTGGTATAGGTCATGGAGGGCTTTGAATACCAAACTGAAGCTTTTATATTTGATCCTGGAGGTGATCAGGAACCATTGGAGTTTTACTGAGTTCTGGAGGTAACATGATCAGACCAGTGCTTTAGGAAAATCACTTTGGTGGCTGAATAGAAAATGGATAAGAGTGTGGAGGGACTTGAGGCAGATAGACCCACCGGCCAGATCCTGCAATAGTCCAGGTTTCAGAAGATGAGGGCCTGCACCTGGGTGGTGGCAGTATCAGAGAAGAGAAAGAGGGCATATTCTGGAGAAGTTACAGAGGTGAAATCAGAAGACCTTGGAAACAAATAGCCTTCTTACCAAGGCTAACCCCTCTCTCCCCGTTCCAGGGAATGGGTTCCATCCCATCTCCTCCACCAGATTGCCCCCTTATGATCTCCCCTCTATCATTTATTTTCAATCCCTCCCTATCTACTGGTTTATTCCCTTCTGCCTAAAAACATGTCCATATCTCCCCCATCCTGAAAAAAAAAAACAACCCTCACTTGCCCTTTTCTTCCCTGCTATTGTCCTATATCTTTTCTGCCTCTTCTAGCTAAACTCTTCAAAAAGGCCATTTATAATAGGTGCCTTCTCCAGTTCAATTTTTTCCTGTCTATCCTGCATACAGCCTACTTTGTATATATTTGTTTGCAGGTTGTCTCCCCTAGTAGATTGAAAGCTCCTTGAAGTCAGGAGCTCTCTTTGCCCCTTTTTATGTCCCCAGTGCTTAGCGCAGTGCTTGACACACAGTAGGTACTCAGTAAGTGTTCACTGATTAGATCATCAAGTGGTCAATCTGCTGGAGAAGGTACAATGTAATGGGGTCACTTGTACATGGAGATGAAATAAAATCACTTTGTACTTTAGAGAAGTTGACCTTGAAAAGGAGAAAGGCCACCTTGTCATGTGAGACAGGGGTGATGTGAGATAGGGCAGGAAGAAGAGGGAGCTCTCAGTGAAAGGCTTTGATTTTTTTTCGTAAAATATGAGACAAGGTTCTCATTTGAAAGGGCTGGGGGAGGAAGAGCCTTGGAAGGTTTGAAGAGGGATGAAAAAGTTTGGAAGAGCCACTGTGGAGGGTGGGATAGCGAGAGTGGATGTGAGAGGTATAGAAGTATTGCTCAGCAGCACTGGGGACCAGTCGAGATTACATAACATAAATTTGTAATGATCCAGTTAGGATGATTTTCTCCACCTTCATTCAGCAGCACATCTATGGAATAAAAGTAGTAAATGGTGGAAGTGATCCAAGGCTGAAGCTTGGCAAGGCACAATTGGGAACATGATAAAGGGACAAGAGACTCATAGGAAGAGGTCAAGTGTATATTTTGAGTGATTCACCTAGAGGTAAAGGTGGGGAATGTAAGAGAGAGCACTGTGGGGAGGGATGATGGCCTGGGAGAGAGCCACTCTGTAAGATTTTAACTTCTCAGCTCACACTCAATTGCCTCTCCTGCTTGATTGGAGAGCTGGAAGATGAAACTCCTCCCAAAGCCTTCCTTTATAGAGGACTCACAGTCTTTCAAGTGACTCCATTTTCCATCTGCTTGTTTCCATGGACCCCTCTGGTGATCATGCCCCCTTTCTTCCTTTTCAGTTTGTTTTTTCGTGTTGTCTTTCCCCATTAGATTGCAAGCTCCTTGAAGGCAGGGACTGTTTCTTCTTCATAATGCCTTGTACATAGTAGGCATTTAATACATGGCTTTGAAATTGAATTGAAGAGAAGGATCCTGATGGTACCCAAGAATTATAAGAGGCTGAAGAGAATGTGCTTCATAGGTAGGAAGGTAATCTATTGCAAGACCCAGGGGTGAGAGATGGAATGTCCAATTTAGAGCACAGCCAGTATGCATGATAGAATTCTCTCAGTTCTGACCATGTTACTCCACTGCTCAGAAATCACCAGTTATTCTCCTTTTGTACCTCAGAGAAAATAAAAAGTTTTCAGTGTGATAGTTAATACCTTTTGCAATCTGGTTCCCATCTCCCTTTCCAGTCCCATTCCCCTATCATACACAGTCCCCACAATATGGTTCAGCTCAATAAGATTATCAGTAAACACTCTGGAATGTACCCTCTCCTGACCCCCAATTCTCAGAATATTTCTTCAATGTCCAGGTTAAGTGCCACCCATTCCATGAAGCCAATCATAATTTTCCTAGTTGTTATCAATCTGTTTCAATTCCACCATAAATCTCTGTTGAAACATGTGGTGTCCTTATCAACAGGAATTGTTAGGTAATCATAAAGATATTTGGTAAAGGTACACTGGTTTTTGTTTAAATTTCAATTTATAAGACTAGGTGATTAAATCTTCCTGAAAAATAGACTCACTTAGGCAAACATGGACTGTTCACAATTCACACGAACTGTGAATCTGAAAAGCAGTTTGGAACTCTGCACAGAGTGATTAAATTGAAGATATCCTTGGATCCAGCTATACCACAATGAGGCCAACATTTCAAAGAGACCAAAGAAAGAAGTAAAGGATCTATATGTGCAAAAATATTTCTAGTAGCTCTCTTTGTAATAAACATAGATTGGAAAATAAGGGAGTTTCTTACTGGGGAATGGCTAATGACATGCAAATATAATGAAATATTGTTGTGTCATCAGAAAGAACACTTCAGAGAAAACTTGGAGGACCTCTATGATCTGATGCAGAGCAAAGTGAGCAAAACTAGCAGAACAATTAATATAATGATAGCAATATTATAGAGAAAAACATCTTTGAAAGACTTGAACTCTGCTTAGCACAATGGCAAAAGCCAGTCCAGAAGACTGAAGATAAAAAAAAAAAACCCAAACCACCACTCACCTCTTGTCAGAGAGGTGATGAACTTAAAATGCAGAGAGAGATACATATAGACAGTGTAGGAATTTGTTTTACTGGACTTGCAAGTTTATAATAAGGATTTATTTATTTTTGGTTTTGTTTTTATTCAATGTGGTGGAGAGAGACAATTTAATTAGTTGCTTAATCTCTCCAAACTTCAATTTCTTCACTTGCAAAATGAAGATAAATGCATTGCAATAATGCTATTTCACATAAATAACTGCCTGACAGACAGGTGATGAACTCAAGGTGTAGGATAAGACATATTTTTGGATACGGCTAATGTGGGAATATATTTTGTTTGACTGTGTATTTCTTACAATGGTTTTTTTCTTTTCTTTTTTTTCTAGTGAGGGTTTGGAAGGAATTGTCATAAGTATGCTGGAAGGAAGGAAGGAAGGAAGGAAGGAAGGAAGGAAGGAAGGAAGGAAGGAAGGAAGGAAGGAAGGAAGGAAGGGAGGGAGGGAGGGAGGGAGGGAGGGAGGGAGGGAAGGAGGGAGAAGAAAAGAAAGAAAAGAGGATCATTGAAGCATTTTTCTTTTTAAATGTACAGAAGGAAATCCAGAAAGAAACAGAGAAGCAGGACAGCTTTGAAAGTTATATGTTGGATGTATTATATGCTTAAAGGAAACGTTAGCTGTATGTAATAGAGATTTGTACTTTTATATATAATCTTCCTCCCCCCCTGCACACGCCTCCCCCCCCCTTTGTACGTTGAAATGCTTACTTTGGTGTCTAAGTTTGCAATGAAAAAAAATAGTTGCTCCACCTGGGTGGTAATCTGCTCCAAAGCAATATTGTAAGGAAAGGAAATTGTATGTAAATGTGGCTTATTATTCACATTCTTCTATGGCTACAAGATTTATTTATGTAAATGACAGAAACCCATGACTTGAAAAACCAAAATGTATATTTTTTCCATTATATCTTGGTATTTCAAATTGTTTCATGAATTTTCTTTGGATCCTGTCTAGCTACTGCCAATTAACCAGCACAGGAAAGAGAAAGACAGGAAAATTGCAGTTTATTCACTGAATGTGACATACTCTCCCATTAAATGCTGGGGAGGTGTGTGTGTGTGTGGGGGGGTGTAATTTGGCAGATAACATTTACACATTCTCCCTCCCAAAACAGCTAGAGCCAGAGAAAGCAACAAAAAAAGATGTGCTTATTACTGAGCAGATAAGTTTTCTAGAAAGAAAAAGCATTTATAGCAACCAAAGAGGATACTTATCACTTGTTACAAAGTAAAGAATGTATCCTAGTTAGAAAGGAATAATTCCTTCTTTATCAGATAGGAAAAAGGAGACAACTTTCTTAGACTAATCAAAGTCGTCTGAGTTTTCTTTCTCAGTCATAAAGCCATTATAATATATTTAATATGCATGTATATGTAGAGCCTATATCAGAATGCACACCATCTTGGGGAAGGAGGGGGAGAAAATTTGGAACTCAAAATCTTGTGAAAGTGAATGTTGAAAACTAAAAACAAGTAAATTAATATTTTTAAAAAATCAACTAATTTAAATTTAATTTATATTAATTATATAATAGAATGATATATTAATCATAATTGTGTATCTATAATATATTATTAATTATAATATATGATTAATATATCAATTATATAAATATAACTTAATTTGATAAATTAATTTTAGGGGACAGCTAGGTGGCAAAGTGAATAGAACATGGGCCCTGGAATCAGGAGGACTTGAGTTCAAATCTGACCTCAGACACTTAATACTTACTAGCTGTGTGACCTTGTGTAATGGAAATACAAATTTAAAGATCTTCTCTGCCATTAGGCCCTTTGATAGGCTTAAGAGACTCTGAGAACCTTCCTTGATTTGAAAATATACCGTGTTTCCCCGATAATAAGACACTGTCTTATTAATTTTTTGGACAGAAAAACACCAGAGGGCTTATTTTCAGGGGAGGGCTTATTTTAATGAACATTGACAGCAATTTTAATAAACAGGTAAATGTGAACAAAAAAATGTACCTTTATTCAATAATGAATTCAATAAAGAACAGGATGATGCTCTCACTGCTGCAGCTCTGATTGGATGCAGCTCAGAGCGTGGCGTGCATTTCACCGGGGGGAGGGAGGGGGGAGATGGTGCATACAGAGGGTACTGTAATGTAGCGTGTAGCACAGGGAATCGCCTTCACTACAGTAGCAATCTCAATAGGGCTTATTTTCAGGGGAGGGCTTATTTTAGAGGAATCTTACACAGTAAGGGGAGGGCTCATTTTCGGGGTAGGTCTTATAATTGGGGAAACACGGTACTCTGACTCCTAATAGGTTGAATGTGGTCACATGGAGCCTGTGGCAGGAGACTTGGTTTTCATGAATGCCTACACCTTGATGCTGTGTGATTGGGCAGTGGGTCAAGAGAGTGGTTACATTCTCTGACCCAGGAGAAGACTATGTAATCCCTGATGTGGTACTTTGTTTTGAGGCTCACTTTGAGAAGTGTTCTGTGATTTGATCAGATGAGACTCTGGGAAGCTGTTTTTGAGAGCCCCCCAGCTTTGAAAAACCAGATGTTGATTTGGTATGGATGTAATGGTTGGACAGTTTGGAAACCTGTCTACTTGATCTGTTTCTCTGTCGATAATTCTGTCTGTATACTCTGAAGTTCGGGGTGCTGACCTTTTTTCCCCTGAACTAGGTAAACGATATATGTTTGACTGATTAAAGTAAGCTTGTTAACCCATTTTGAGTTGCTTTCCTTTATCAAAGCAGATCCAAGAACCTGTGTTGGCAGCCACCCTGGGGACACTGGGGTGCTTGCTGATACACCTTGGGCAAGTCATTTAACCCCAACTTCCCTGCCTTCCCCCTCCAAAAAGCAAAATTTAAAAATAATTAATTAATTTTAGGTGGAATGGAGATTTTGAAGTAGTCAGCTTGCTTTAAGCAGTACATGCTGAGGCATCACATAGCAAAAATAAAAACAAAACCCAAACGTCCTCAGTTAATACAGGACAAAATGGATTTAATTATGTCAACTCTTAATAGACTCAACTCCCAAAATTCCTCTTTAGGCAAAATGTAAAGGAACTATTCCTCCTGGTTTCAAAGATTCAGTACAAACCATTTCCTTTCTAGAATCAGTGAGTATTTATTAAGTAAGTACTCTTAAATACAAAGTGGCAGTTATGCTGGCTCTTGCTGATACCAAGACAAGAAAAAAAAAAGCAACAGCCCTTGCCCTCAAGGAGTTTACATTCTAAGTCACTAGTCAAGTTCAAGCAAATCTGAATCAAGAAATACACAAAAATGGAAAACTCTGTGTCAGCCAATTAAATGACAAGTATTTATTAAACACCTTCTATTTGTCAGATGCTCTGCTAGGACCTGGGAGTAGAAGTACCAAGAATGAAAGAGTGAGGGCAAAACCCTGAGTCAATCTCTTGTGTAAAAACTATTGGTGATTTGCTGGGGAAAAGGAACGAGGATTCTAATTTTAAATTACAAAAGAGAGAGAAGGGATATAAATAGGATATAATATAGATAGGATAAATAGAATCTATAGATATATGGAATAATGAAGCATTTTTTTCTGAAATAGTTTTTATGATGAAAGTTTTGTTTTTTTTAGTAAGGCAGAGGGGTAGCCCATAGAGTTGTGGTACTTGGCACATAGTAGGTGCTCAGTAGGCACTTAATTGATTTGAAGGAACTATTCTACATAGCTGCCAAAATAATCTTCCCAAAACTCAAGCCTATATCATTCTTTTGCTCTATCAATCTATCTATCCTCTACCTACCTACCTACCTATCTATCTATCTATCTATCTATCTATCATCTATCTATCTATCTATCTATCTATCTATCTATCTATCTATCTATCATCTATCTATCTATCTATCTATCATCTATCTATCTATCTGTCTATCTGTCTATCTATCATCTATCTATCTATCTATCTATCTATCTATCATCTTTCTATCTATCTATCTATCTATCTATCTATCTATCTATCTATCTATCTATCTATCTATCTGTCTGTCTATCTAATCTTCCAGAAGCCTTCTATTGCCTCTAGAATAATTATACCCAGAATTTATACAGTGCTATATGGTTTACAAAGCACTGAACATATGTTATCTCATTTGAGATTCACAACAATCCTGTCAGCTAGGTGCTATTATTATCCCCGTTTGGTAGAAATTGAGAGAGTTTAAGTGATTTTCTCAGTGCCACAAAGCTAGCAAGTTTCTAAGGCAGGTTTTGAAGTCACATAATCCCAGACTCTCAAGTCCCATGCCCTTTCTTATTACCCACCTAATTTCCTCCATAAAATACAAATTCCATAGCTGGCATTTAAAACCCTTTACAATGTTTCTAGCTTTTATTTCCAGTCTTGGATCATACCATTTACATGCGTACAATCTCCATCCCAGTCCAGCAGGTCGCTTTGCTTTGTCCTAAACTCAGCATTTTATCTTCCATCCAAGCATCTTGCACAGGCTTTCCCAAAGTCCTGGAAGGAACTCCCTCTTTGTGTCTGCTTCCTGGAATTCTTAGCTTCCTTCAAAGCTCAGATCAAGTGACATTTCCTCCAGGAAGTCTCCCCCTATCCTTCTAGTTGTTAATCTTTTCTCCCTTCTCAAGTTACTTTATTTTTCGAATTGAGACTGTCACAGAATAGTAGTACTCTATAGGTGTCAAAAACAAGGTCTGTAGGCCACACAACATTCCAGAGAGCAGCCCAAGTTAGATTAAAATGTAATTGGGGGGGGGGGGGCGGCGGCCAGGTAGCACAGCGAGTAAGAGCACTGGCTCCAGTGTTGGGATGACCTGGAGATCAAATCCCAGGCTCAGACACTTAGACCCACCTAGAAACACCTGGCCCTGAAACCTTGAGCAAGTTACTTAACCCCAATTGCTTAGGGGCGGCCAGGTGGCTCAGTGAGTAAGAGCACCAGCTTGGGATGACCTGGGGATCAAATCCGGGCTCAGAAACTTAGCACCACACCCAGAAATAACTGGCTATGTAACCTTGAGCAAGTTACTTAACCCTGATTGCTTTATAAAAATAAAAAATAAAAATAAAAATAAATGTAATTGGGAAATTCCTAACGAGTAAAACTATGAATGATTGATAGAATCTAACAAATAAAATACAATAAAACAAAAATAAGATTGCATCTTAAAACTAAGTCAATATGCCTCTGACAGAGATCCTTACACATAGATTAGTGGCTCCCATTTCTATTTGATTTTGCTACCAGATCTTGATTCAGACTCTTATATCATCCTGAGCATATCACTTAATTTCTCTGGGTCTCAGATTCTCATCTGTAAATTCAGGGGGAGGGGTCAGACTAGATGGAGTCAGAGGTTCCTTCTAGCTCTAAATCAATGGTCCTATGAACTAGAAGGGGCCTTAGAGGTCATCCATTTTGACCCCTTTCACATGAGTTCCTTTTGAGGTCATTGGCTAGCCATTGCCAATTGACCCATAATGAGTCAATTGATGGGCAGAGATGGGCACTGCAGCTTCATTCACTCAGATCGAGACACAGTCCACCAGGAAGTGGATGGGAATGTGTGTCTCTAGTCAGATTCAGCTAGTCAGATACACACAATTCATTACATGAAAGAGGAGACAGCTACTTGTTAAAGGGAATAGATATCACCAGTTACAGGAGATGAAGAAGAGGATTGGAAGTCTATGGAGCTATCAAAAGTGGAAAAAGAGACCCAGCAGGAAGCCAACTAGTCTAAATTGTTCTTGCAGTGCATGCTGGGGCCATCCTAGAAAATGGTGAGCACAGAACAAAATAGAGTTGGTTATGTCATCTATTAATAGCCTACTCTTAACAATCCACTTATAACACTCTCTTATTACACAGGTGAAGAAATGGAGACCCAGAGATCTGTCCAGGATCATAACAGGTGACAAGTGACAGAGCTGAGCTTCAAACCCAGGTTTTCTGATTCCAAATCCAGACTTATTTCCTCCAATCCAGCCTTATTTATTTTTCTGTTGATACCTTTTATTGTCCAGTTGACCTTCTTGCCTCTGCAGTTTATCCCCATCCTCCCACCCATGCCTTGAATACGCTCCATTCTCACCTCTGCCTCTTGGAATCCTAGGAACCTTTAAAGCTCAGTTCAAGTGACCCTGCCTTTATTGGTGTCCTGGAGGCACAAGTGACTAGAGCACTGAACCTGGAATCAGGGAGACCTGAGTATAATCCTTGCCCCAGTCTCTGGCTGTGTGAACATGGGCGACTCATTTATCTTCCTTTGGGCTCAATGTCCTCATCTGTACAATGGGGATAATAGTACCTACCTTAACAAAGAGAGGGTATATTTAAAGCATTTTGAAAACCTTAAAACACAATAAAAATGGTATCTAGAATGATTTTTGCTCAAATATTCTGGGATGAACCTGAGGCTGGTACTTGGATAGACACACAGGACCTGTTTTCCAAGCCTTCCCATCTTTGTAACAACTCCTCTGACACAACCTGCAAGAGTCCTGTGGACTCCTATGTGCTCCTGGTTCATCATCATAACAGGACCAGTAGGTACTCACTGTTCATTTAATTAAACTGGAGATGTATCTTTCATAATGCCTAGCAGGTACTTTGAACATAATGGGTGTCATGAATGGATGAGGCAGTAACAGAAGAAATGAGGCACCAACTTTCACTCATGCATTTGCTGGTTACTATTGGCTTCTATTTTATTGTTCCAGCATCACAGGGACCTTGGGGATTGACTGAAGGCAATTGTACTCTTCAATGGAAAACTATCAATCCAAAGGAATCTAATTCAATGTTCAGTGTGTGCCAGACACTGCGCTAAGCTGAAGGATACAAAAGAGGCAAACACTACATTCCCCCTTGGGGGGGCAGGGAATGAGCATTTATTTATGTAGTGCCTACTATTGTTGTGCAGAGAATAAGAGTGAGCTGAGACCTGGGTCCAAGATAAATTTAGGTGTGGATTCATTAATCAAGTGTGTGACTATCTGGAGTATACACTCAAATCAGGCAGCCCTGAATTGGGGTACATACAGTACTGATAAAGGTTAAAACCACAAAAACCATAATTGGGAAGGGGAGCTAGCATAAGCAATGACATAGAGAAGCCCAAGAATTGCCATTGGTTATATCTATAGTTTAGGGCTAATTTGGGAAAATTGTGCACCACATTAACTGATACAAGGGTGCAACATTTCCTGGAAAGGGGGTCCCTCCCAGAACAGGGTGGAGGATACAGGGTGATGTACAGGGTAGGGGTCATATTCTGAGTACAGGCTGGAGGGACATTGGGTAATGGGGACAGGCTAGGGTCATGTTCTGAATACAGGGTGGTCTCTTCTTAAGATAAACTTTAGATAAACTTGTACCATAACCCCAGGACTGATCCTTGTACATAGTGAATGCTAATTCAGGCAGTAAGGGATTAGGGGACTACACCTCAGGCAATACTTAAGACTATGCCTTAAGCTGTTTCAAGCTATTACAAGGTGTAGGATAGAGACAAAGACAAATATAAAGGGGATTAATGGTGGGCTCCTAATCAGGTGGGATGTGATTTGGGTTTGGGTACAATACTATGTGCCAACCACTGTGCTAAGTGGTTTTTTTTTTTACAAATATTAGCTCATTCGACAATATTTATAATTATCAAATTTGTAATATTTGCAATAATAAATTCCTCGAGGAACCTACATCCTAATGGAAGAGATAATATGTAAATACCTAGGTATATCCAAGATAAAGTGATCTATCTAGATATGCATGTATCTGTAATAACTAGGTATAGCCAGGATGTTGGTATATCTTGGATAATATACAAATAAATCACATATATAATATGTATATATACATATATAATGTGAATACATATTATAGATACATATACATATATACTTCCCTTCTCTTCCCTCCTCTCCCCTCCCCTTCCCCTATCTAAGCCTTATGAGATACTAGTAGAAATAATTATTAACTATACCTTGAAATGAATAAATGCTATTTATTGATGAGGTACGGGCATTGGGAGCCCCCTCAAGCTTGAGTCCTTGAGGTAAAGGCTCTGGGAACCCACCTTGGACTCTAATTAAATTGTACCATTTGATGAGGCATTTGCATGAGGCCATAAGCTTTACTAGATTTCCCACCCTTGAGCCTATCAAAATATCAATACACCCTAGAACTGGCCTAGCCCACCATTTTCTGTAGTCTCCAGGTAGCCTCCAAGCAACTTCCCACCCTTAATCACTCATTGACCTCATTAACTCCTCCTGAAGACCCTCCCCAAACTCCTCCCCTAGACCATCCCTAGGTCCTTCCACAACCTTCTGTATATAAGACCCCATACTGTCTCCATGTTTGTGAGAGCGCCATAGAATAGTGAGAGCCCGATAGAATGACCTAGCACAGGCTTACTCCGTGTCCAATACAAGCGAACTTTTAATAAACTTTACTTTTCTTTGGCTGAGAGGAGACTTGAGTCAAATTCATTTGGCAGGACCCGGTGTGTTGGTATTTTGGGGTCTCCAGAGCAACCCTAACCCTCTTTATGGGTGACCTCTTCACTTATGAGGAGAAGCATTAATCAAAGGCTTACTTTGTACAAAACACCGGGGTACAAAGCCAGACAAAGTTCGGGCTTTCCAGGATGTGGGCTCACATGGTAATAGGGACAGACAACAGCTAGAGAAAGCTACAACTGCTGGACAGATGGCGAGGCCCTTCTGATATTGAACCATTGGACAGACAGGGACTACTACAGTGGTTTTGTTTGCATTTGCATCTATAGCTTTTATCACAGTGCCTAAAACACAATGGAGGCATCTAGGTGGCACTTTAGTGCACAGAGCACCAGGCCTGGAGTCAGGAAGACCTCTTCCTGATTTCAAATCCAGCCTCAGACTCTGACCAGCTGTGTGACCCTGGGCAAGTCACTTCATCCTGTTTGCCTCAGTTTCTTCATCTGTAAAATGAGTTGGAAAGGGAAATGGCAAACCATTCTGGTGTCTTTGCCAAGAAAACTCACCAAACACTATCACAAAGAGTTGGGCACAATTAAAAATGACTGAACGATGACCGATGCATATAAGTACTTAAATGTCTGTCACCTGCCTGCCAAGAGTTTTGGTGGCAACAGCTCTCTGTTAGGTCTTTGGGAGCTGAGGCAGCTGGCAGTTTCATTTCCACAAGGGTCTCATCACTAGACAATGGCTTTGGGGCAGAGGGAAGGCTTGGCTAGAAGCCAGTTTGATGCTCTGGGTGGTAGTCATAGTACATGTCACTTTCTGTCTCTCCCTCCATGCACCCTGGTGCTTTAGCTAGCTTGACTGGCTTGCTCTTGAGGTGGCAGATGGTTGGCATTTGGTGGCAGGGATGGCAGGGATCATTCTATCCAAGGGTTACTCCTCTGGCAGGTGGTTTGGGGTGTGTCTTGGAAGCAGGGCTGGTAGTTATGAAAGATAAAGTATTAATAGTTCTGAAATTGATAGTATGCTTGGATGCAGACACCACAGCATACTCCCTCTCCAAAATGGGCCAAGTCTCTGCCAAAACACATGGCAGAGAACAACTCATTTCTTCCCTTAAGTTTTGGGGTTTAAGAAATGCAGCAAAGGGGGACAAAATTCTCCACTTCTTCATGCTCCTTGAGGGTGGAGGTGGGAATTTTTTCAACCCAACCACTCGTATTCCCTTTTTAAAAGCTTGATACTTAGAAACTTATTTGCGATGCAATCATGACATGGCATTTTTGTTGAACTTTGCCCTACAAAGTCAATTAGATGAATTTTTTGCCCTGTAGGACAGAAACCTTGTATTGACTCTTGGCTTACTTCCCAAGGTCTGGATCTGTCCAGTTTCTCCCCCTTTCCCCTCCATTCCTTCTCCCCACCCAATCCCCTAAGATTGTGACACTTATCTAGGCTGGGGCTAGGAACAAAACCAAGCTCCAGGTAAATCTCAGACAGGCTAGGCACTGAATTGCCTGCAATCATGCTGCCCCACAGCATTGCTTACAAGTCACATCCATAGTCCTACCTCTAAAGATCCAGTTAAACTTGAAAATCTGAAATCAGGCAGCCCAATGGCTTAGATTCATCACATTCTGGGTGGAGAAGAGTCCCAAGAGAGCCAATCCCAGCTTCTGATTCAGCCCAGCTAACAGAGGAATGGACCAGCTGGCTTCTTTTTTCTCCTAAATTTATTTTTGTTTTATTTTCAAGTCAAAATTCTTTCCTTCTCCCCTCCTCCCTGCCCCCACCTATTGAGAAAGTAAGAAAAACAAAAACCTGTCACAAATGTTTAGTCGAGCCAAATATGAACTTTTTTTGTTCTAATTAAGTCACTGCCTAATACTTTAAAGTGCTCTAGCTCATAATGGTATTACCCATTGAATAACACACAGTTTCGGACATGGCCAATGTGGAAATTTATTTTGTTTTATAATGCATATTTCTTATAAGGAAATTTATTTTGTTTTATAATGCATATTTCTTTTTTTCTCTTCCTTTTTCCAATTTGGGGATAGGAGCCACGGAGAAGGTAGCTCCCCCAAAAAGGGAAAGAAAGAAAGTGGGGTCATTGAAATTTTTTCTTTTTAAAAAATATTTTACTTTTCTTCAGTTACACATAAAAACAATTTTAACAGTCTTTTAAAAAAATGTATAATTCCAAACTCTCTCTCTCCTCTCCTTGAGAAGGCAAGCAATTTGATATAGGTTATATATGTGCAGTCATGTGGAACATGTTTGCATATTAGTCATGCTATGAAGAAAACCAAAAGAAACCAAAAGAAAAAAAAACAAGAAACATAAAGTTAAAAAAATAGTATATTTCAATCTGCATTCAAACTCCATCAGTTCTTTTTCTGGAGATGGATAGCATTTTTCTTCATGAGTTCTTCAGAATTATCTTGGATCATTGTATTGCTGAGAATAGCAATCATTCACAATTGATCATCATACAATATTGCTGTTACTGTGTACAATGTTCTGGTTCTGCTCATTTCACTCTGCATCAGTTCATGTAAGTCTAGGTTTTTCTAAGAGCATCTTGCTTGTTATTTCTTAGAGCACAAGAGAATTCCATCACAATCATATGCCACAACTTGTTCAGCTATTCCCCAATTGATAGGCATCCCCTCAAATTCCAGTTCTTTGCCACCACAAAAAGAGCTGCTATAAATACTTTTGTACATATAGGTGTTTTTCCTTTTCCTTTTAAAAAAAACCTCTCTGGGATACAGGCCTCATATTGCTGGGTCAAAGGGTATGCACAGTTTTATATCCCTTTGGGCATAATTCTTGAATGCCTTCCAGAAGGGTTGAATCAGTTCACAACTCTACCAACAATGCATTAGTGTCTCAAATTTCCCACATCCCCTCCATTTGTCATTTTCCTTTTCTGCCATATTAGCCAATCTGATAGATGGGAGGTCATTTTAACTTGCATTCTCTAATCAATAGTGATTTAGAGCATTTTTTCATGTGACTATGGATAAGTTTGGTTTCTTCATCTGAAAACTGCCTGTTCATATTCTTTGAGCATTTATTTGGAGAATACTTGTATTCTTATAAATTTAACTTAGTTCTCTATATATTTGAGAAACTCTCTTATTTGAGATACCATAAAATTTTTTTCACACTTACTATTACTGTGTATTTTCTTCTATATATTTTCCCCCTGTTTATCTCACTTTCTCTTTTTTTACCCTCAAAAGTGTTTTGCTTCTAACTACACCTCCCACAATCTATCCCCCCTGATATCAGCCTCTCTTCTCTTATTTCCTTTCCCTCCTTTCTTGTGGAGTAAGATGGATTTCTTTTTTTTTTTTAAGCACAGAAGAAAACAGAAGGAAGATTAAGAAGAATCACAGATAAGCAGGACAACTTTGAACATGCCATGCTGAAATTTAGTATATAATTAAAAAGAAAAGCAAGCTGTACACAATAGAAATCTGAAGTTTCTTGTAAAGCCCTCAGTCCATCCTATTATACAAATACATATAAATATAAATATAAAATACTCATTTAATTAGGTGTTTATAATGTTCAGAACTTTAAAAATATTTTAAGCAATTTTAGTATTCAGAGGGGGTGGGGAGGGAAGAAAGGAGAGAATTTGGAACTCAAAGTTTTAAAAATAAATGTTAAAAATTATTTTTACTTCATTTTGTTTGTGTTTTGCTTTGTTTCTTCTTTCCTGTTGTTCGTTCCTTTGGCTATAATTCTTCTTTATAACTTGACTAATGATCTCTTTCGGATTGCACGTCTCCATGGGGGAGAGGTGGGAGGAGAAGAAGGAGGAGCAAATTTGGAACTTAAAAAACTTGCGGAACTGAATGTTGTAAAATATAAGTAAATAAATTTTTAAAAAATGTAAAAATTGTTTTTACGTGTAATTGGGGGAAAATAAAATACTAAATAAATTAAAAAAAATTTTAAAAGAATTCCATATTCATAAAACATTTTCATACACAAAGGCCCAAAGTTCTCAGGACATTTTTTTTTTATATTGACTCTACTTAGATTTTTTTGTTGCCAATAGGGTTAGAAGACCTAGATTTGAATTCCAACTCTACAAAGGTTTGAGTTTGAAAAAGCCTTAGAGTTCATCTAGTCTAACTCCTCCAATTTGCAGCCAAGGACACTGAGGACCAGAGAAGCCTAATGACTTCTCCAAGATCTTACAAGTAGTAAGCAACATAATCCAGTTTTGAATGCAAATCTTTTGACTCCTGACTCTGGATTTTTTCACTGGGCTACCCAGCATCTTTATCTAGCCTTAAGCAAATTACTTCCCTTTTCTAATCCTGAGTCTCATCACCTGCTTTAAGAAGATGGGCTAGCCTCTACAGTTTCTATGGGCCTCTCTAACTTCAGGTCCTATGTTCCTAAAGAAAGGTTGGGAATCGTTGTACTGCTTTTCTCACACAGCCTATGCTGCCTCATCCTGACCACACCCTCACTCCTAAAGACCTGTAGACACTCTTGGAATGGAAATTTCCAAAAAGCTTATGGGTTTTTCACCAAAAGATGTCAGGAGTGGAAAATGTGATAATTATTGTCCTATGTCAAGGACTCACCCCTTGACTCATATTTACGAACAGAGATGAGAGTCAGCAAAAAAACTCTTTACCTCCATTAGTTCAAATGGATCACACCAACTAGACTTTTGTGTAGGGCAGGACATTACTCTTTGGTGAATCAATACTATAGTAGTATAGTAATGAAAATAATAATTTCATTGAACAAAAATTAAGTATGATATAAACAATATAATAAACACTACAATTTGTTACTATGAAATATTATATTTATAGATTTTATATTTATAACTCTATTGTAGATATATTGAGAAATATATTGTGTAAATAATAGAGATGCTATATAAATAATGCTTATAACATATTTAGAGACATGTAAATATATTGATGAAATATATTTGTAGAAAATATATTTAGAAATGTATCATATAAATAATATATTTATAGAAAATATATTTAGAAATATATTATTTAAATAATACATATATAAATGCATCACAATGATATATAAGTAGAATCAATATTATCATAAATATTATTAAAGAAGTGTTAAAGATAATATGACCATTAAACAAGGAAGAATATTTGTGCAATCAATGATCCATGAATGATTCTTTAAAATAATCATATTTATTATAGGAAGGCAATGATACATATTATAAAGAGAATTAACTTGGGAGTCAGAAGATGTGGATTCACATCTCTCCCTGGCAAGGGTATCTAGGGGGTGACTGATTACTTCTCTCCTCAGATTTCTCTGGATACACATTAATTGTGTGTGTGTGTTGGGGGGTTATCCCCAACATATCAGAGATAACATCCTCACAATCGCAGTTATTCAAAAATAGAATGGGAGAATGAACTGCTTGAAGACTTGGGGGCCCCACTTTTTTAGAATCTTCAAGTAGAGAACGGACAACACTTTTTTGAGTTTTTTTTTTTTTAATAATATGGCTTCCTTTTGTTTATAGGTTGGACTAAATGGTCACAACTATCACTTCCATTTCTCAAATTCTATGATTCTTTGCTATCCTTTGACCACTTATCCATTGGGGAATGGCTCTTGGTTTTATATATAACTCTCAGCTCCAAGTCCATTTGCACAAGACTTTTTCTATTGGTGGAGATTGATTACTCAACACTTCAAGCCTGAGTGAGGGTTAGAGTTAGCAAATTTATGTCAATTCCCTATATGTATTGGTTATCAAGCTTTTATCGGGGATATTTGTTGCAAAGATTTTTTTCCCCACTCCACAGTTTTTCTTCTTTTTTTTATTTATTACCTTAACACAAAAGCTATATTATCCAAATTGTCCATTTTGTCTTTTATGATCACTCTCTTGCTTTTGAAAGATGTATCTCCTCCTGTTCCCCTTCCTTTTTCTTCTTCCTTTCTTCTGCACTATCTCTTTTGACTGTTTATCTGCAATGTTAAAGACAGGGCTCAAAGGTGATGAGTGAAGAACAAAAACAGTCATTATAAATACAGGGAGTTAGTTCCCAAATTAATTGTCCTAGACTCTACACTCATGACTTGAGGAACTGTATCAGAAGAGACCACATCTTATACATTGCACGGCAGGATTGATTGAAGAATCTAAGGATTTTTATCAAGGAGAATAGACAATTTAGGTAAGAGGAATTAGATTTATTTCGCTTGGCTGCAAAGCATAGGAACAATTATCATAATCAATATCTATTAGTTGATTACTAATTTATTAATAAATGTAATCATCATTACTATTGATGATGATAATAGACATTTATATGGGGCTGCAGGTTTAGCAAAGTGCTTTACAAAGTGTGATGCATACGTTATCTCATCTGTGCCTCATGACAGCCCTGTGAGGTGGGTGCTTTACATTTTACAGCTGGGGAAACTGAGGTTCCCAGAGAATAAGTGCTTTGACACAACTCAAAAGTGTCAGGGGTGAAATTCAAACCTAGCTCTCTCCTGATTCTCCAGAGAAGTAGATTTTGGCTCAATGTCAGGAAAAAAAACTTCTGGATAATTAAAGCCTTCCAAAAGTAGAATTAATTGCCTTAGGAGGTCATAGTTTCCTCCCTCACTGGAAGTTTTCAAGAAGACGCTGAATTAGTTTTTGTCAGCAATGCTATAGAAGGAATTCTTTTAGGTGATGCAGTGGTTAGAAGCCAGGAAGAGCTGAATTCAAATTCAGCCTCAGACACTTAATAGCTGTGTGATCCTGGTCTGGTCAGTTTCCTTATGCGTAAAGTGATAATAACCCCCAATAATCTGACTCTCACATGTGACTGACATGACTGAACAATACCAAACCTGTAAATATACTTGTGGTTCCTTCTTTCATAGACCTGTATGTGGCCATCAGGAAATTCCAGTGGGAAGCCATGATCTAGTCTTATCCATCCTTCCCTCTTTCACCTGCCTCTCCTTGTGTGACTTGTTCCAGTGCTTGGATTTTCAGGGGACTGCTACAGAGACTGAGAAATTTCTTAAATTCATTCTTGGGACGTTTATCTGTATTCCTCTGTGTCAGTCTCTCATCTCAAAGAAATTTATAATGCATGATGGGTGGGGACCCAGCTGCCTGTTGTCATTCCTCTCGTTCATTTGGGGATCAACAGCCACCAATGTAAGGCTTTCTTGCATGACATTAATTAGGTATTCCTCTTGTGCAATCCAGAAGGGAGTTTTCTCCGTGCTCATTTATTAATTTCATGTGGTTTTTCTCTCAAGCATTTGGTGATTTGTACAACTACAGATTTCTTGAATTTTGTTTTGGGAGAAAGATAAAGAGATGCCTTTTCTGAGCCACCACATTACCCTTCCCCAGAATTCTCTTACAAGGACCATGTCTTCTAGCCGCACTGGTCTCTTTCCTGCCCCCATCACACTCATTTCCACCTCCGAGCTATTGCTTATCTTCTTCATCTTGTCCCCATCCCCCAACCCCCAAACGGTAAAGCTTTTCCTCCTTTCTTCTGCCTCTTCAAATCCTACTCGTTCTTCTGGGCCCAACTCCAGCTTTTCATCTTTCACGAAGTTGTCCTTGGCTATTCCAGCCCACAGTGATTTCCCCATTCTTAGAACTGCCATAACACTATGTATTTGTGGGGAGGCATTTAGCTTTCTTCTATTTTGTTTGTCAAGTATTAATTTCTTCTGGGAGCATTTCTTAAGGATCTTCTGTATGTCAAACACTATAAGAGACCATGCCATCTTTGTGCTTCTAGTCTAGTAAGGATATAAGACAAACAACTATAATGCACACATATAAATCAATCAATAGTCATTAATTAAGCATCTCCGCGGTGCCAGGTACTCTGTACTTGGCACTTGAAGTACAAAAACTAAAACAAAATAGTCCCTGCCCTCAGGAAACTTACATTCCAATAGGGGTGGGGTGGCTAGGTGGCACAGTGAGCACCGGTTCTGGAGTCAGGAGGACATGAGTTCAAATTCAGCCTCAGACACTTAACACAAAAACTAGCTGTGACCTTGGGTAGTTCACTTAACCCCAATTGGTCTGCCTTCCCCCTCCAAAAAGCAAACATATATATATATATATAACAATAGGGGAAACAGCATGTATATGTGTATATATACAAATATATATGCATATATAAATTACTTTATATATTTTTTGTATAGTTTTTTTTTTCTGGGAAGGCATTATTAGCTGGGGAAATCAGGAAAGACTTTATGTAGGTGATGTTTGAACTGAGCTTTGAAAGAAACAAGGGAATTCTTAGAAGCAGAAGTGAGGAAAGAATTCTCTTCAGGCTTGGGGGGATAGAAAACATAAAGTCCAGGAGATGGAAGAAGAGGTGTCACTTGGACAGAACAGCATGGAGGCCAATCTGGCTGGGCAGCAAAGAGTGGGAAGGGGAGTAATGTATCATTTGACTAGAAAGGAGGGTTTTGGACACATTGCAAAAGGCTTTAAAAGCCAAATAGAGAATTTCATAGTTTATCCAAAAGTAATAAGAAACTGTTGTAGTTTCTAGAGTGGTCAAATACAATGGTTAGAGCTGTACTTTAGGAAAACCATTTTGGTGCTTCTATGGAGAATAGGTTGGTATGGGGAGAGCTGTGAGGCTCTTGGAAGCCCTCTGAGGGCAGGAATTTTTCCCTCTTCCTTTGTAAGTCAGTTCCTTTGTAGAACAGTTTCAGACATATAGTAGGGGCTTAATAAATGTTTGTTGAGAGACCTATTGGCAGGAAATTATTGTAATAAGGTAAAAATGATAAGGGTTGGAGCTAAGGTAGTGGCTTATTGAGTGCAGAGGAGATAGGTGTGAGAGATGTAGCAGGAACAGACAGGACAAGATTTGCAAACTATCTGGATATGTAGGGTGAGGGAGTGAGGAGCTGAGGACAAAGAGGAGGATGAAGGATGCAGGCGCTAAAATTTTACATGGTCAGTGCATTAGGACTTGTCATAGAAGGCTAAGCAGTGGGTACTGAATTCTTCTGCCATGGCAAGCCAAGACAGATTTAAAAAAAAAATAAAAAGTTTGTTAAAACACAGCTGACATTTTAGGGCTCTATGTCCTCAAAGGTGAGAACACTTGTACTTTTTTAATATCTTCCTCAAGACCCAACTCAGGTCTCTTTATGCCTCTTCTAGAATGAGAACCATTTGAATTGAGACAGACCTTGAAGAGTAGAAATGATAATAAATAAATGACTGAAAACTGCATTTAAAAAAAGTTCTTGGTGTGTGCTAACTGCTTGGAAGAATCAGACAGGAGATGACATTCTAGTGGGGGCACCAGCACACAGAGGAGGTTTCGTCTACAAGTCAGATGGAAAGGCCTGCTGTCCTTGGAGTACAGTAGGAATGCAGATAGTCATGCAACTTCTTCAACATCATTTCTATTGACAAAACCACATTCATTCCTCATTCCAAACCATTTTACTGAGTCAAGGACTTCACAATCAGAATTTTTTCCCCTGGCTCATCAGTAACAAGGTTGCTGAGGAGGTGGGAGCTGTCTCCCTGTAGAAATAGGTGCCAGGTCACAAATAAGGTTTGCTCCACCATACAATTAGCTGGGATGTACATGGGAAGAAGAGAGCTAGAAGAACGGGAAGTGGTCTGGAGACAGCTGCAGGGTGTTCCTGTTCCCATGGCTCTTGGGTTTACCTGTCTATAAATGGCTGTTGGTCAGTGGTTGATGGGGGTCTGCTCCCCTGAGTGATGGTTTCTGGGATGGGGTGGAAGCAGGGCCATCAGGTGATGCTTATTTATTTATCTTAATTAATATTGAACTCAATTGAGAAGGGCCAGAGCGGTACATGTATGGTGAGATAAATCATGTACCTGAAGGGTCAATAAACTAGAACCTTTTGACAAAGTACCAAGCTGTGGACTGAAACACAGAGGTGTGTCCAGAGAGTTGCAACGAATGGGTGGCTCTATGAATCATGAGCAACATTTTTTTCACTGTCTTATTAAAAATAAATGGCTTCTTGAAATGAGTGGCCTAGGCTGCTGAGAAATGCTTAGAAAACTACTTATGCTACAGTAGGTAAAGGAAATGCATAAAAAATAAGAATTTTAAAAATTAATCCAGAGTATTGGTTGATCTAACTTGATGTATTGTCAGATAAGAGTACCAAAGGACATTTTGTGGGAACACTAATAAACTGATCTTCATGGTTTCTCAGCATTTAGGTGTCTATATGTATATACATATATATATCCATCCATCCATCTATCTATCTATCTTCCTTTCTTTCTTTCTTTCTTTTTTTCTTTCTTTCTTTCTTTCTTTCTTTCTTTCTTTCTTTCTTTCTTTCTTTCTTTCTTTCTTTCTTATCTAATCTATCTATCCTCTATCTGTCTTTCCTACCTTCCTCTTAGTAATCTGCTGATGGAATTGTCATTCATAAATTTCCCTAAATTCTATTTGAAACTACTAGTATTTTTCAACCAACAGAACCCTTATGATTTTATGGGTATTGAGCATAACTCATCTCAGCCTTTGCCTTTCCACAGACATCTCTACATAGGAGTTCTTAGACATAGTTAGATTATAAAGTCTCCTCTTTCTCCTACTTTCTCTCCCCATTATGGTGTAGTAATACTCTTATATACACTTCTCACTTCTTTTATCTAGGCATTTTCTATAGTCTTAATTTGTTTTACAAATAGAGAAATCTAGGGTGTTGTGAAGATTTATATCACATACTTAATCTGTGCCAAGAAAGGGAGACTAGAGTCAACCAGAGGTTAGCTGGAAACACACAACATTTAGGATGAGACAAATGTCTTTCCAAATGTTGGGAATTTTCCCAAGTGGGATCTCTGAGCTTTAGTGATAGTATTTATAACTTCTTGTTGGCTATAAACTCCATAATATAGCTGAGAAAGGGACTGTGTGTATTTGATTTGTATTGCCCTAGGCTAAATGAAAGCCAATAGTTGTAACTGAGTGTGGCTGATAAAATCCAAGTGCAAGGGCAGGGAAGAGAGATGTCACTAAAGAAAAGACAGGACTTTAACCTCTAACACCCTAACCCCACCCCCTCAGGCAGAGATTACTGGGGCTGTGAAGGATTTTCCTTTGCCATTTTTCAGATAAGAGGAAGGAGAAAGTATTGTCTGGTCAGTTCCACAGTTCATAGGGAGACCCAGGTAGTGTAACAGAGAAGAAATTGAGGTTCCAGATGGCTAACACCTTGCCCAAAATCCAAACCAAGGTCCCCTGACTCCAAATCCAGTGTTCTTTCTGCTACACTCCACAGACTGCTCTAGGGGGAAAAGATAAACTTGTAGGTGGGAAAGCAAGAGGTGTGTTCATGTGGGAAGGGAAAATGCTGCAATCAGGTAGAGTAAACTGGGATAAAGGTTTCTTTGAGAAAGTAAAGATTATTGGTCTGAAAAGATAGGTTGAGGACCAATCATGGAGTCTTTTGAATGCCAGGTGAAAGATGTTTCCAAATGACCATAAGGTTGGTGTCAGGTGGACAAAACTGACCAGTTCATTTCTTCTTGATCATAGACAAAGGAGGCCCCAAAGAACTGGTGAGAAAGGGTGGAGAAGAATGGGAAGACTTGGCTTGCCCCAGTGTGAGGGACACTGTGAATCTTCAGCTAGCGGATAAAGCTTCAGCTAGCGGATAAAGCTAAGACTCCCATGGAACCTCTCTTAGAGATGTCGATGACCATCTTTTGAAAATCCTGTTAATTTAACTGTCTTGGCCAAGATGCCGCTTTGCCCCCATAGGTTCCTTGGCCACTATCTGACTACATGTTAGAGTGTTCTTACTAATATTCCTACTTCTGGCTCTGTGTCCTCTTGCTTGATCAGGCTGAATTTGGACCCATCCTATCTCTCTTCTCAAATTCTATTTGTTGTATCCTCCAGTAGAACTTAGATTCTTTGTTTTTGCTTTTGTACCCCAAGAATGAAGTGATGGACCATTAACAGAGTAGGAGCTTAATAACCCTCTGTTGAATTGGATTACTAAAGTGTTGGAAAATGCCAATCTTTTCAAAGCTTCGTCTTCTTTTAAAAATGAGTTTTTATTGATGTTTTCTGTTTCTCTATCACCATAGTTGCCCCACTTATCCCTACTGCCTCTCCCAGAGAGTCATTGCATATAACAAACAGTATTTTTTAGAGAAGGAAAAACAAATCAGAATAATTGATCAACACATTGAAAACGTCTGAAAACAAGTACAATGTGTAATATTCCACCTTCCCAAAGGGGTAGGTTGGGGGTGTCTTCTCTTTTCTCTTCATATGAGTCCTGCTAGATCTTTGCAGATTTGTTGTAATTACTTTTGATTTTGGGGGCATTTCATTTTTTCCTTCTGCATTGTCATAGTTACTATGTCTGTTGTTTTCTTTAACTTTGCTTACCTCACTCTGCATCAGTTCATATAGATCTTCCCATGCTTCTCTGTATTCATCACATATGTCATTTTTTACAGCACAGTAATATTCTATTACATCCATGTACCACAACTTATTTAGCCATTCCCCAATTGATGGGCATCTACTTTGTTTCTAATTCTTAGCTATCACAAAAAGTGCTGCTACAAACATTTTGGTGCATATGGGAAATTTCTTATCAATGGTTTCCTTGGGGTATAATCCCAGTAAAGTACTCTCTGGGTCAAAGGGTATGGACATGTTAGTTATTTATTTGTATAATTCAAAACTGCTTTTCAAATTGTTTATATTGTTTCATAGATCTACCAATAATACATTAGTGTGCTTATCTTTCCACAACTCCTCCAACATTGACTAGTGCTAGTTTTTGTCATTTTCTCCAATTTACAGGGTGTGAGATAAAACTTCAGTGTGTTTTAATTAGCATTTCTTTTTATTAGTGATTTGGAGTTTGTTTGGTTTTGTTTTTTTTTTTGCTTTTTGGAGGGCAGTTGGGGTTAAGCGACTTGCCCAAGGTCACACGGCTAGTTTTTGTGTTAAGTGTCTGAGGCCAGATTTGAACTCAGGTCCTCCTGACTCCAGGGCTGGTGCTTTATTCACTGTACCACCTAGCCACCCGATTTGCAGCATTCTTTCATGTGGTTGTGAATATTTTGCAGTTCTTTCGAGAACTGTTTGTTCATATCCTTTAACTATCTATCTATTGGGGAATGACTCTTAGTATATATAGTATCATATCTTAGAATACAAAAGAGGCTTATACAAAGATTTCTCCCATTTGACTCCATCACTTCTTATCCTAAGTGCATTAGGTTTGAATTAATTTGACTTTTCAATTAAATTGACTTAAATTCAATTAATTAATTAATTTTGCTATTTAGTTAAATTAAATTCACTTAATTGACTTTTCAAATTCAAAGAATCAGTCATCTATTTTATCTTTTGCCTCTATTTCTTCTTTTACCCATACATCTTTTACCCATAGCTGTGAGAGTATGATATTTTTTTAATTAAAAAAAAATTTTTGGAGGGGGAAGGCAAGACAATTGTGGTTAAGTGACTTGCCCAACATCACACAGCTAGTAGGGTGTGTCAAGTGTCTGAGGTCAGATTTGAATTCAGGCCCTCCTGACTCCAGGGCTGGTGCTCTATTCACTGCACCACCTAGCTGCCCCTATAGTATGATCTTTAAGGTTGTGTATTCATTTAGAATGTATTGTGGAATACGGTGTAATATATTGGTTTAAGCCCAATTTTACCAGATTGCTTTCCAGTTTTCCCAGAAGCTTTTACCAAATAGAGCGTTTTTCCCCCAAGGTAATATATGTTTTCCAGTTTATCAAACACTGGGAAATTGAGTTCTATTGTTTCTGAATCTTCCTTGTCTAGTCTGTTCCATCAGTCTATATCTCTATGCTTTAGCCAATACCAGATGGTTTTGATGACTGCTGCTTTATAGTATAGTTTGAGGTCAAGAAGTGTGATTTCTCCTTTGTCCTTACTTCTTTTCATCATTTCCCTTAATATTCTAGATCTTTTTTTTTTTCTAAAAAAAATTTGTTATTATTTTATCAAGGTCTGCAAAGCATCCTTTTGGTAACTTGATTAGTATGGCATTAGAAGTATAACTTAATTTTGGTAGTGTTGTCATTTTTATTATATTGGCACAGCCTAATCATGAATACTGCATATTTCTACACCTGTTAAAGTTCTTGATCTCTTTAAGGAGCATTTTGTAATTGAATTTATATAGATCTTTTGTGTATTTTGAGAGGCTGATTCCCAGATATTTTATGCACTTTGGAGTTATTTGGAATGTTATTCCTCTTTCTGTTACTGCTTTTTGTGCTTTAGCATTATTATATAGAAATTCTATTGATTTTTTAAGGATTTATTCTGTAACCTGCAACTTTGCTGACATTGTTTCAATTAACATCTTTGCTTGTTCTCTAGGATTTTGCAAGTTAACCATTGTGTTGTCGGCAGACAGGGATAGTTTTATCTCTTCTTTACCTATCTTTATCCCTTTATTTCTCTTGTCTTATTGCAAGCATTTCCAGAACTATATCAAATAATAGTTGGGAGAGTGAGTGTTCTTGCCTCAAATCTATTGGAAAAGATTCTACTGTATCTCCATTGCATATTATGCGTGCTTTTGGTTTTAGCAGGATTTTTTTTATGATATTAAAAGAGGTCCCTCTATGCCTGTTCTTTGCAGCATTTTTGGCATAAAAGAGTATGTTGTCCTTTGTCATAGGGTGTTTTGGTTTTTTTTTTAGCATCTCTTGAGATGACCATACAGCTTGGGATGTTTTGGTTTTTAATATGACAAATTATTCTGATTGTTTTCTTAATGTTGAACCATCCTTGCATCCCTGTTATAAATCCCAGTTAGTCATAATGAATGAATGATTTCTTAGATGAATCACTATAATCTATTTAATAAAATTGTGTTTAGAATATTTTGAGTCAATGTTTTCTTTCTATGTTTTTTCTTTCACTGTTTAGGTATACTAGTCTCATAAAAGGATTCTGGGAGGATGCTTCTTTCTCAATTATTGAAAATAATTTGTGAAGTATAAGCACTAACTGTTCTTTTTGCCTTTCTTTTTAAATTATTTTTTTTAGTGTATACTTAGTGACAATCTCAACGAACACAAGCAAAAGAAAGTGGGGGAAACTAACAAATCAGGATACAAATAATGTCAGAAAAATTTACATTTCAAAAGAATACTTTAACAAAATAATAGCAATTGGCTTTTTCTCCCTTCTAATGCTTTCCATTAGTTGTTGTTATTCAGTCATTTTAGTCTAATCCAACTCTTTGTGACCTCATCTGGGTTTTCTTGGCAAAGATACTGGAGTGGTTTGCCATTTTCTTCTCTGGTTCGTATTACAAAGGAGGAAACTGAGGCAAATGGGGTTAGGTGACTTGCCCAGAGTCATGCAGCTGATTCATAGTCACCAAACTTACAAGAGACTAATTTATAACCCAGAATTCCATTTGTCTAATTTTTAATAGATAATCTGCTATACTTGGCAGGATAAACAGTGCTTGTTCTCATGGGACACTCCCTCCTGATAGGTAGGTTTACTCAGGAGACTAAATTATAGGTTGTTTGGCGAGCACAGAATTTGTTCAAATGAAACTAGATGTTCCTAAGTGTTATTTCCATCTAGTCATAAGAGTTGGATGAATTGATCTCCAGGGATGTTTTTGTGCAGATAAGAGTGGTGGTAACCTGAAACTGAGTATTACTTCCTTCTACTGAAATGCAATAGTTTGTAATATTTCATTCTTCTCAAACTATTGTTTTTTCAATATTTTTTATTTAGTCACTAACACTTACGACACTTGTTTGTGACAGATATGTTATAGGCTTTAAGTTTACATCTTACATTATTCTCACATCAGTTGCACTTTAATTAATGGTCATCCTAATGAGATCTTGGGACATATCTTAGTCCCCTTGCCCCTTGATCCCTTTACCTTTACCCTATGCCATCAATAACAAGTTTTCCAAGTATTTTTGTTAACTTTGATTTCTGACCCGGTACTTCAATTCTGAGGTTATTCAGTTCCTTTAATCCTTGGTGCAAGCAGTACCAGATCTCAAATTATACTATAAAGCAGCCATCATCAAAACAATTTGGCACTGAAGAAACAGGTTGGGCAGGGGAAAAGATAAACAGGAAAATGAACACAGTAGCCTAGGATTTGATAAACCAAATTTGAGAAACCTGGAAAACAGTCTGGCCGTAACAAGGAATAAACCAACATTTCATGCTATGTGCTAAGATAAGCTCCAAATGATTCCATAAATTAGATAAGAAGGGTAACATAATAAACAAATTATAGGAGCATGGGGGGGAGGGGGCGGGGAGGAATACCTGTTAGATCTATCGATAGGAGAAGAGTAAATGACCAAACAAGAGATAGGGTCATAGAGGGTAAAATGGGCAATTTTGATTACATAAAATTAAAAAGCTTTTGTTCATGTGAGCATGCATGTGTGCTTACACACACACACACACAATAATGTATCTAAAATTAGAAAAGAAGCAGACAAATGGAAAAAAATCTTTACAGCAAATTTTTCTGATAAAGGTCTCATTTTTAAGATATATAGAGAATTGATTCAAATTTATAAGAATAAGAGTTGCTCCCAGTTGATAAATGGTCAAAGGATATGTAACAGGCAGTTTTCAGAGGAAGAAATCCAAGCTATCAATAGCCACGTGAAATAATGTTCTAAATTACTAATAACTAGATAAATGAAAATTAAAACAACTCTGAAGTTCTACCTCAGATTGGCTAACTTGACAGAACAAGGAAAATGGCAAATGGTGGAGGGGCAGTGGGAAAACAGACACACTAGCTCACTGTGAACTGGTCCCGCCATTCTGGAAAACAATTTAAAGGTATGCCTAAAGGGCTATTAAATATATCCTTTGACCTAGAAATACCATTACTAGTGCTATACACCAAAGAGATCAAAGAAAAAGAAACTATATGTATGAAAATATTTGTAGCCCCTCTTTTTGTGACCATCTCTTGGTCTCATGTCGTGAGACTACGACTAGTGAAATTGTACCCACATGTTCATCCACTTGCTGGGTGGGCTGTGTTTCACTTGCCATGAATAAAGCTACAGTGCCCATCTGCATCTCATTGGGGTCAATTGGCAGTGGCTAACCAATGAACACAAAAGAAATTCATGTGAAAGGAGTCAGAGTGGAGGAGCTTGAAGACCCTTCCAGCTCACAGGACCATTGATTTGGAGCTGGAAGGGACCTCCAAGGCCATCTAAACTGACCCCTTCATTTTATAGATAAGGATGTGAGACCTAGAGAAATTAGATGATGTGCTCATCTGAATCAAGATTTGAACCCAGGTTTTCCTGATTCTTCTGTCCACTATACTGGTGGAATCAAAATAAAATAGAAATGGAAGCCATTAAGCCATACGTGATGATCCCTGCTGGGTACATATTGACTTAGTTTTAAAATGTAATGTTATCTTTTTTTGTTGTATTTTTAGTTAAATATTATTTTACTTGTTAAATATTTCCCCAATACATTTCAATCTAGTTCGGGCTACTCTCAGGAACGTTGTGGGCCATATGTGACCTTCAGACCCTGTGCATTATTCCTGGTTCCTCTAAGTTTGTGATTCTAAGGATAAATTTGAGGAGGAAAAGATTAACAACTAGGAGAATCAGGGAAGGCTTCCTGGGGGAGATGATACCTGTGCTGAGTCTTGAAGGAAGCTCAGAATTCTGGAAAGCAGAGATGAGGAGAGAGGTCTTTCAACGTGTTTTTCAGAGAGTCTCAAGCTCTCACCTTCCTTTCTGGGTCACCAAATATTTCTGTCTCAAGGGGGAATATTAACAGACTCTTGCTTCAACACCATTGTTTTTTTGGGGGGGGCAACCAAATCATGGAAAAATACACTTCAGTGGATTCCATATGGCGCCATCTTTATGTAATCTCTGGTTTGTTTACAGTGGGACTTTTCCAAGGGTGATCTCAGTATTCTTGGTTTCTTGGTGATCTTTAATTGTTGAAGACTTTCATCTACCTTCTTTGTCCTTTTCTCTCAGCTCTCCTATCCTAAGCATCAATACATTCTTCTAATGGGAAGGTAGACAACTTTTCTCCAAAATGTCCTCTGACACAAATTTGAAAAACCAAGGCTCTAATGAGCCAGTGTGAAACACAGTATTTCAATGTACTATGATTTCCCTAAATCTAACTTCTCTTTTCAAACCTTGCATGGGCAGAGACCAGGCCAACAGCCCAACATAAATAATAACAATTGCACAGTGTAACAGTTCAGCAAGATAGGGCATGTTTCAAATATTACCAGAGGCTTCTATAAAACTGGGTCTGTTTGAAGATAATAGGGGATATTTACTAAACAAATGGCAACTAATTGGCAGGCAAAGATAAAATCCAAAACCAAAGGCAAAAGTCACCACTGAGGAACCTCCTAACCTCAGAATTATAATTTGCTCTATACCCACAGTGTTTTTCATCAGATGAAAAGAGCTTTTGTAAGCATTAGCTCGTTAAACTTCATAATGCCATGACAAATGGATCATATGATGCTGCACCTCTGTGCCCTGGCCCCTGTCCTATCCCCAAGTTAGTTTCTCATCATGCTCCTGAAGGGAACGTCTAGACGTCAGGCAAAATATTCAAACAGGTTAAGTCCACCTTTGATCTTCTCCTTTTGTACTATTTCTCTCTTCTTCCCTCCATCTGTCCTTTCCCCTTGCTACATTTAAAGCACTTCCATTTTAATGTAGGGTTTTTAAAAGGGCAAAGTCCAACTCCTAACCAGTTCTAGCTATTAGAACTTATGCTTGGGGGTGGCTAGGTGGCGCAGTGAATAGAGCACCAGCCCTGGAGTCAGAAGGACCTGAGTTCAAATCCGGCCTCAGACACTTAACACAAAAACTAATCATGTGACCTTGGGCAAGGCACTTAACCCCAATTGCCCACCAAAAACAAAACAAAACAAAAAAGAACTTATGCTTGTGGGCAAGTCACATAAGCTTGCTGACCCTCAGTTTCCTCACCTATAAAATGGGCCCAATAACATCTTACTATCTGCCTCTTCCAAGTGACAACCCTTCAGATATTTGAAGGTATCTGTGACTTCCCTCCTAAGTCTTCTCTTCCCCAGTTTCTTCACCCAATTCTCACATGACATGATCTAGACACCCTTCACTATACAAGTTGATCTCATCTTGAAGTTCTGACTAAGATTCCTTCCAAAGAGTGGCACCCTGTAATGAGAATGGGAATTTGAAGATCTTCCCTGCCCCTTAATAGACCTAGGGGGGAGTTTGAAAACCTCCCCTGCTTTGAAAGTAAACTCTGCCCCCTGATAGGCTGGATGTAGTCACATGGAGCCTGTGGTGCAGAAGTTTGCTGAAGGGAAGCAGAGCTCACAGGAGGTTGGTCAGAGCTAGTTAGACAGTGGGGGAGAGAGGATGCTCATTAAGGAGTCAGATAGGCCCGTGAGTAGATACTGATCTTGTATTGGTTTGTGGGAAGGCTGAGGGACGCTGTGGTTCTCAGTGTTATTATGGCTTCTGAATATCTTTGGTGCTATGATGGAATCGGCTTATTAGGTTTTCTGGTGTCTAAATAAATGTTTCAGTTCTGTCCTCTACCTGGAGAATCTGGTATATTTTGCAATTGAATGTCATGCGATACTTATAGTCAAGGTCTTTATCGTGATCATGGGTGCTTAAATATTGCACTGATGCTACACACCCTTATCTGAACACAATATTCTGGAGGCCCTGTGACAAAGGTGGAGTCTAGTGGAATGCCAACCTTCCTAGCTGTGTGCCCCATACCTCTCCATGCAGCTTTAGCTTTCTTGGTCATCAGATGATACTATAGATTCCTATTTAGCTTACAATACACTAAAACCCCCAGATATTTTTCAGAAAAAGTGCTGTCTAGCCATGCATCACCCATCTCTTACCTGGGTTGTTGACTTTTGGACTCATGTTAAGACTTTACATTTATCTCTATGGTGTTTCATCTTTTTCTGGTTTGGTCTAATGTTCTCTATTGTCAGGAGCTTTTTTAATCTTGAATCTGTTATCCTGTGTGTTAGCTGTCCCTCTCAGCTTTATGCCATCTGAAATTTTAACACTCATGTCATCTAGGCCTTTGTCCAAGTCACAAATAAAAATGTCAAGTAGCACAGAATTTTGCTGCCTGTTATCTACATTCAGAGTATTCTCTGTTTACATTCTCTATGTCCTAGAACAGCCAAGGTCTCCTAAGTGGATGATAAACTCGAACTTTGAGTTCAAACAGATCACTGAGGTTATTTAATCCATGTTCTTCATTCTTCAGATCAGGAAACTGAGGCCCAAAGATGTTAAAAAAAAGTCACCCAGGATGGTGGATGTGATTCATGCCCTATCGCCCAATGAGGCAGGCCTTCTACTGGCCCATACTGCCTCCTCACCTCTGTTGAATATGCCTAAATTTAGGAAAGTATGCCACTGATTAGTGTAGGAACCACTGGCATTAGCCAATGGACCAGAACTTGAGACACTAAGGACATAGCCTATACTCGTTGAAGAAGAAAAATTGCTAAAACCAAAGTTATCATATACTGAACATCACAGAGTATTGTGAGGATAAAATGAGATAATGTTTTAAAGACATTTTACAAAACTAAATGTGCTTGTTATGATGATTATCTACTTTCCCCAGAAGAGGGAAAGCTGGGCACCTAATAGGCCTGACAGAAATCCAGAAACTGACCTGCCATGAATTTCTGAAGGGCTACTTTTTCTATAGAGGGTTTCCTTGTCCATGTGGAAAGTGAAACTCCCTGGATTAACTGTTGGCTGAATTCTTATAGAGTCCCTGAGAGTAAGTGTTTTGCTGATTTGAGTTCCTCTAGGTTTCTCCTCTGGATGCAGAAGGAGTTAGAGATTTGCCCAAGTTTATCAGGCTGGCCAAGGCAGTTTGCCTTTCCTCTTGGCCCATTCAACTTAGTAGACCACTCATGTCCACTTTATGAACCTAGGCACTGCTGTTTGCATGACCTGAACTTCAATGTTTTGGCAACCATGGCATTCTATGACTTGCATTCATTCAACATCACTGGTAGTGTATGGGATTTTAAATGACAGGCTTTCAGGGAAGAGTTTTGGGTTATTAAATATACTGCACGATTTCTAACTAGCCATCCAGCACACTCTATTCCTCTTGTTAAATTGTCAGATTTGTCTCACCATTTATTTGTAGTGTCTGTACAAGAAGTCTGTTCTAATGGACTGGTTCTATGGATTATCAACACATCTTCAAAAAGGAAACTGCTTCCATCTGGTTTCTTTTTGGCTGCCTCTCTCAAGATGATAAGATAGGGCTTTATTGAAGGGCGGGATCTTCACCCCAGTGTCAGGGCAACCCTGCCCAGATGATGTCTAATGCCAAAAAGGACATAAACGAGCCAGTCAGTGCTGGGGACCCCTGGCTGCCCTCCTGGTTTTTTTTTCCTTTTTAATAGGATGCCTTGCTCAACTATGTTATATTCGGATGAGGTACACCTTTTGGCTTTCCACCTTACTATACTAGTAGTAAAAAGTTTTTACTTAATTTTGTTCTAATCATTCTGTAATGAGTGCTATGATTCTCTAATGCTTATCCCTTCATTATTCCATTATCCCACCTCTTATACTTGATTCATGTTTGTACACTGAGTTTCTTTTACATTTTCCCTATTTTAGGAAACCCTAGACCATAAGCCAAAAGTAGAATTGTCCCTCAATAGCTGAGGTGGGGGTGATGAGCCAAAGAATGTGAGAATGGGGAGTGTACTTCACCTAATTAGGGCCTATGCTTTTTCTAAGCAGAATTCAGGCGAACCATAATAATTAGGTAAAAGCTAGAGACCAGTGCAGGCTCACCAGCCCTAGGGCTTCAACTGAGTGTTTGCTTCTGGCCTCTATGCTAAATTATAAAACATTCTTTAAAATTGGGCAAAGTTGGGAAAGTATACATATAGTATGGTAATTATCGATTGTTCTATCACTTTGGGGGTAATAATAATGTCTGAGAATTTTTCTGAGTGTTAGATATTCTAGCTGCTGTCAGAAACCTTGAGAGTTAATCCCTCAACAACCTCAAAATGATGTCTGTTCAAGCATGGTAGGGGTGGGGTGTATGCTTAGTCTAGCCCATTTATTAGATGCAAGGGCAGACTGTTACTTGAGCTTAGGACAGGGATTCCATGGATAGAGGCCTAGAATGTCTGTTCTTTAACATCACAGTCCTTGATGAAGAATTCTGCTTCCTCATGCAGCACATCAAAGACTGTAATGGGTGAGGACAAATGTGGGGAAAAATTTGTTATATATACATATAAACATATATAAATATATATTATATATAATATACATTATATTAATATATTATATATACAGATATTTTCTATGTTCTCCTTTTTGTCCTTGTTTCATCACACCTTTGGGATAACTGGCTTATTCGAGTCTCTTGCTAAACTTTTTATAAAATTATTCTTCATTCTACTAATTCTTGCAGTTTCACAAGATGACACTGTTCACAATCTTCTATCTACCTCCATAAGATTTTACAAATGTGTTTCTATTCTAAACCAGTGTTGCCCTTTGCTGAATTCTCTTGGCAAGAAAAGCAAGGATTTTCTGCCTAAAACAGTTCCAAACCAGGATGAGGCAATCATTAGTCTAGAGATCGGTATGCCACTCTTGGGCAAATATGGCAAAGGTCAATGATAGCTTCTGTAAATTTGTGTTTATTATGATAGGACTGCTCATGGTAATCTCACTGACATTTTTAGTAAATACAGCATATCTAATAAAAACTTGGGATTATCTTCATATACCTTGTAGAGGTAAAAATGCTGACTCCTCTAGGAAGTAGAGCTGGCTGAAAAGAGAGATATTTCTCTAAAGAAGTAAACTTGTAAATACTTATAAATAGATTTAGCCAAAAGGCTGAAGATAATGCTGTCATGCCTTTAAGAATAACAACTTAACACTTGGATGTCTTTTCCCTTAATTATCTAGACCAGCTACATTTTAGAGCAGGCTAAATGTAGGAGAAGTTCATGATCCTTCTTATAATGGCCAATACCATCTATCAAAAGACTTTAGGATGGCTCCTGTTGTTACAGTTACCCTCACTTCCAACTTCAATACGTCACTTCAAAAATCGATGATTTCATGGATGTCGGTAATCTCACCCAATGATATAAATCACAAATATGCCAGGCTACAGTATGCACTTTCATACAATCAAATTCAAGAGACATTAACTAAGTATCTACTATAGGTAAGATACTGAGAATACAAAGGTAAATCATGGCACGGTCTCTGCCCTCGAAAGCCTTGCTTTCTAAGAGACAAAGGGGAATATCATTTGTACGTGGAAAAATATAATACCACGTGGAGTGTGATACAGTCAAAAGAGAGATTCTGACAATGTGTCCCTGGAAAATCGAGGAGAGGAAGATCTTCTCTCTGGCCAGAATCAGTGAAGGCTTTATAGAAGGGGTGGCATCTGAATTGAACATTGAAGAGAAGGATTTGGAGGGTGGAGCTGAGAAGTGAGTGCATTCTAAGCATAGGGAATAGCATGTGAAAATGTATTGAGGCAGGAGACAGAATATTGATTTGGGGGGGGTGGAAATAGCCCAATTTGACTGGAATATTGAGTTGCTCAGTGGACGGGGTCATATGCTACATGAAAGAAGGAAATATTAATTAAGCACCTACTGTGTACCAGGCATAGTGCTAAATGTTTTATAATATTATGTCTGTTGATCCTCACAGCAACCTTGAGAGATAGGTGCCATTATTATTCCTGTTTTATAGTTAAGGAAACTGAGGCAGATAGAGGTTAATGACTTGCTTGGAGTCACCTAGCTATTAGGTAGCTTGATTTGAACTCAAGTCTAAGTGGTGCCAAGGCCTGGAGTCAAGACTCACCTTCCTGAGTTCGAATCTGGCCTTAAAACACGATTAAGCTGTGTGACCCTGGGTAAGTCACTTAATTCCATTTGCCTCAGCTTCTTCATCTGTAAAAGAGCTGAAAAGATAATGGCAAACTACTCCAGCATCTTTGCCAAGAAAACCCCAAATGGGGCCACGAAGAGTTGGATGTAAGACTGAAACAACTGAACATAAAAATCTTGACTGATGCATTAGTACTCTACTGCCCCACCTAGATGCCTAGGTGGAGAATTATTTGCACTAACAAAAATGATAAGGCTAAAAATATAGGTTAGACATGCACAAAATTATTTATAGCAGCTCTTTTCGTGGCGACCAAAAATTGGAAATTGAGGGGATGCCCATCAATTGGGAAATGGCTGAACAAGATGTGGCATATGAATGTGATGAAATACTATTGTGCTATAAGAAATGATGAGCAGGCAGACTTTAGAAAAACCTGAAAAGACTTGAATGAACTGATGCTGAGGGAAGTGAGCATAACCAGAAAAACATTGTACACAGTAACAGCCACATTGTGCCATGACCAACTTTGAATGGACTTAACTTTTCTCAGCAATATAAGGATCTAAGACAATTCCAAAAGACTCATGATGGAAAATGCTTTCCACATCCAGAGAAAGAACTGTGGAGTCTGAATGTAGATTGAAGCATACTATTTTCTCTCTCTTTTTTTGTTTGTTTCTTCTTTCTTGCAGTTTTCCCCTTTGGTTCTAATTCTTCTTTACAACATGACTAATGTGGAAATACGTTTAATATAATTGTACATGTATAGCCTATATCAGATTGCACACCATCTTGGGGGGAGGGAGAGGGAGGAAATTTAGAACTCAAAATATTATAGAAGTTAATATTGAAAACTAAAAACAAGCAAATAAATAAAATAAAAATAAAAAGGTTAGTTTCCACAAAGCGATCAAAGAAAGACAAAAAGAACCCACATGTATAAAAATAATTAAAGCATCTTTTGTTGTGACAAAGAACTGGATACTAAGTGGTGCCCATTGATTGGAGAATGGCTGAACAAGTTAAGGTATACAAAAGGTGATAGAATACTATCGTGGTTTTAAAAAAGTTAGAGGGGATGGTTTCAGAGAAGCTTGAGAACATTTGGCTGAACTGATGCAGAGTAAGCTGAGTTAGAAGAACAATTTATACAACAACAATGACGACATTAGAAAGACAAACAGGGGCGGCCAGGTAGCACAGAGAGTAAGAGCACCGGCTCCAGTGTCAGGATGACCTGGGGATCAAATCCCGGGCTCAGACACTTAGCACCCACCCAGAAACACCTGGCCATGTAACCTTGAGCAAGTTACTTAACCCCGATTGCTTAAAAAAAAAAAGACAAACAACCTGAAACTTTGAAAGACTTAACTCTGTTCAACATAATGAGCAGTGACAATTTCTGAGGACTCATCAGGAAACATGCCACCCACCTCCTGACATAAAAATAACAGACTCAGGGTTTAGGCTGAGACATATAGTCTTTGGACATGCCTGATGTTAGATTTATTTTGTTTGACTAATAACAATAATACTAATAGCTAGCATTTATAAAGCTTTCAGGTTTTTAAAAATTCAGTATGTATCTTATCTCATTTGAGCCTTGCAACAACCCTATGATGTAGGTGCTGTTTGACAGATGAGGAAACTGAGGCAGACAGAGGTTAAGTGACTTGCTCAGGGTCACACAGCTGGTAGGGATCAGAGATGGGATTTGAACTCTGGTCTTCCTGACTCTAGGTCCTGTGCTCTGAAGACTATACATGCTTGTTACAAATATTTTGTTTTTCTTTTTGTTCTAAGGTGAGGAGTGGGGTGGGAAGGAGAGAAAATGGATTTTTAAAAAATATTTATTTATTTATTAGTTTACAACATTCAGTTCCACAAGCTTTTGAGTTGTAAATTTTCTCCCTCTCTCTTTCCTCCCCCTTTCCCAAGATGGTATACAATCTGATATAGGCTCTACATATACGTTCATATTAAACATTTTCACTTTGCTCATGTTTTAAAGAATTATAACCAATGAAATGAATCACAGGAAAAAAGAAATAAAGCAAAACAAAACAAAAAAGAGAGAGAACAAATAGTATGCTTTGATCTGCATTCAGACTCTATAGTTCTTTCCCTGGATGTGGATAGTATTTTCCATCATGAGTCTTTTGGAATTGTCTTTGAACCTTGCATTGCTGAGAAGAGCCAAATCTATCAAAGTTAGTCATCTTACAATGTGGCTGTTACTGTGTACAATGTTCTCTTGGTTCTGCTCACTTCCCTCAGCATCAGTTCATATAAGTCTTTCCAAGTTTTTCTGAAGTCCACCTGCCCATCATTTCTTATAGTACAATAGTATTCCATTACATTCATATACTACAACTTGGTCAGCCATTCCCCAATTGATGGGCATCCCCTCAGTTTCCAATTCTTTGCCACCACAAAAAAACTGCTATCGGGGCGGCCAGGTGGCTCAGCGAGTAAGAGCATCGGCTCCAGTGTCGGGATGACCTGGATCAAATACGGGCTCAGATACTCAGCACCACACCCAGAAATAACAACTGGCCGTGTAACCTTGAGCAAGTTACTTAACCCCAATTGCTTAAAAAAAAAACTGCTATAGATATTTTTGTACATGTGGGGCCTTTTCCCATCTGTATGATCTCTTTGGGATACAGCCCTAGAAGTGTTATTTATTGCTGGGTCAAGAGAAAGTGGATTTTTTAAAGACAGGGACACTAACCCAACCAGAATCTATGTCCTGAGCTCAAGTAACATTTGACACTCACATCTAATACTGTCTGATCTGGCAGAAAATTTGACATGTTATAAATACAAAATAAAATCAGAGATGTGCAAAGAGTGGTATTAGGAGATTTTTTTTTAAAATGGCCAGGTTCCAGAGCCAAAAAAAGAAAAAGGAATCACTGACTGGTAGTCACTCTTCTATGAATGAGGCTCTGAACTTAGTCTGGTCCTTGGAGAATGGATAACAGAGCTCATAACTAGGCCTTGCTCCAAATCTCCTTGCTTTCAGACACCTGCTAGAACTTGTGTCAAGCCTTTGAAAAGGCAGGTCCTCTCCATTTCTTGATGAAGCATCAGTTTAGCTCATCAATGAAAAGATAGAGAAGAAAACATGAAAAAACATGCCAAAGATTGAGAAAGATATGATCCTATGAGTCACCATGATGATTGAAAGATAAAACCTACTCTTCCCCTGCTCTTACTAGTGGCACCTTCATCTCTTCCCCCCATGCCCCAGGCCAGGGTCCCTTCAACTGAAATCATGTGATGAACATTGCTTGTTGGACATCCAACAAAAGTTAATAGATGTGAAACCTTCCTAGAGAGTGTACCATTTCATTTTTAATTTGTGTACAATTGTTCTAAGTTTGCCCTGGTCCATACCTGTCTCTCAGGAACATTGTGAAAATAATTTTATTAACATATGCATGCCATTTTCTAAAACCCAGAGGGAGGGTGGATGGAGGTGTGAGCAAATAAATAAATTTGTCTAGTTTCTGTGTCTTCCCATTCTGCTTTGGGTGCCTGTCACCTGCCAGAAGAAATAAATGTGGCTCACATCATTCTTTTCTGTCAGGAACTGATGACCAAAAAATTCCTTTACAAAGAGTCACAGCTAGGCACCCTACCTGTACTCCTGAATGTCTCTAACAAACTATATGTCTCAGTATGAGGTTTTGTTTTCGTCAAAAGATAACCGGATTAATACCATTGCTTTTTGCTATAGTATGTTATATTTTATTGTTCTCTGTACATTTACATTATTCTCTTATGGATAAAGTAAGATTTTAAGAACTGCTGCTGAGTTCACAAGGCCTGAGGAAATCTTCTCTTTCTCCACTAAGGGGGAAAACAATCCTTGGGGGGAAAATGTATATCTTCAAATATTTTCAAGAGGGGAAGAAAGCAGATGAATGAATTGGGCATGCTGCTAAAACAACCTAGAAAATAAAAAAATGAACACCCTCAATTAAATTCCATTGAGGTGGCCCTCTCATTGGACCCATGCATAAGGGGGCCAGACTGGGCTCATTCCTGGGAGATTCGGGTTACAGAGAAAGGTTAGACTCCTTTCCCCTCCCCCTCCCCACACTGTTCATTGATTAAGCTTCAGTATTTAAGCTCCAAACTCAGGGCCTTCAGAGAAAATTGCATGAGGCTCATGTTTTGTTTCAGGTCCACGTTTTCACCCAAAGTGAGGAGTGTGAAAGTACTCGATGCTCAAAAGGAATCATATATAAGACAGGTATGTATTTCCTATACACAAAAAAATGCCAAACAAAATACTCAGGAGCATGCATTGATAGATAAAAAGAGGATTCAGTAACTAAACTTAAAACAATAGTATAGGAGAGGAGTCTTCTAGGAAGGTGATAGTTTAAAAATCATCAGAACATAAAACAGTTTGTGGGACTGCAGAAAAGGCATTTTATATTTCCTTCTGACTCTGCACTGTTCTCCTTATTCTGATGAGTCAGCTCTAACCAAAGGACTCAGAACTGTTGACACTCTGGAACTAACAAGGTGTCCTCCAAACCCAGACTCACCTGAATGGAATCAATACTGATCCACCCAATGTCAGAGTAGAGGCAGCCCCCAAGCTAGGATCAGGCTTACCTAATCAAGACGTGGACTTTAGCTGCCACACATGACCATCTATCATTTCTGCTGAGATGGGCAGAGGGGCAGCCTCTCCTCCCCCACCTCTCATGTAGGCGAGAAGAGGCCACTGGAAGGTGTCTGTTTGAGCTGACTCAGCACCCGGGCACACCTCTAACCGTGGGGTTAGAGGGAGAGGGTTTGCTTCTTCATACCAGAGCTAGATACTTCCAGCAAGGACCCACCACCAAGTGTCTGCAAGCAACTAGAGAGCTGGCCATCTCTAAAGTGCCCATGCACTGCTGGGAGATTTCTGGGAGGAAAGAGACATAAGGAGAGCTTTTGTGAACTTTTTCTCCCTCTTAGGGCAATGTGGGCAGGCCAGGCTTGAGCAAAGCACATGGTATTCAGGCTGCAGATCACTGTTTCCATGGCTGTCCTTGGGCTGCTGAGAATTGGGAGCAATGGTGGGCGAGCCATACAAGACATCTTTCTTCTTTCTCTCTTTACTGGGGAAGAAGCAATTTCTATTAATTACCCAATTCCTCCCCGTTTTTTCCTCTCTTTTTTCAGGGGGAAGCAGTTAAAAGCAACAGAAAAACAGATCTAGAATTTTCATCCTGGCTTGGCCAGCTACTGCTTGTGTGACCTCAAGCAAGTAACTTAACCCTCTGGGCCTCAGTTTCCTTTGTTATTTTATTTTTTTAGCAGTACTTTCATTTTATTTAAATTTTTTTTTTCTTTCTGGGAAAACAGGCATTTTACAGTATCCATAAACACATTGGTATATTTACACTGATTTGTAAACTCAGTACATTTTGGGAATGTTGGAATACTCAGTAGACTCAATACAATATGCAACAATAGCAAAAAAAAATAAAGGAGGAATACATTAGATTCGAACATTTTATGGTTAAAAATACTCATAGCAGCAGCTTTTGAAAGATGATTTTATCAAATCAAATCATCACACCTGGTCTTTTTTTTTTTTTTTTTTTTTAGCAAAAAAAGGTCATTTTTTTTTTTTTAACACCTTTTTTTTTTTTTTTTTTTTTTTTTTTTGTTTTTTAGAGGGCAATTGGGATCAAGTAACTTGCCCATGGTTAGTCCTTTTTTGTGTGGGTGTTAAGTGTCTGAGGCCAGAGCCCAACTCGGGTCTTCCTGACTCTGGGGCCCGAGCTTTACTCACCGAGCCACCTAGCTGCCCCTTCATTTCTAATTTTAACTGATTGTCTTACTCTGCTCATCCATTGTAAATTTTCATGTGGACAAAATGCTTAAAAATAATTTGGAGCATATTTCTTTGTGCTATGATCACAGTGAGAAATACAGAAAATAAATTTGTATGACATCAGGCCTACTTTTCTATTTTCATCATTAGAGAATTCTTAATGTTTCTAAAAAAAAATACAGACACAACAAATGTTTTGTAAATTGGGAGTGTTCATTTCTGATACCTTCAGGAAGGTAAATTAAAACTGAATCAGTGCATTATGTTTCAAAAACTGTGCCTTACCTGTATATGCAATATATTCTCAGATAATTCATCATTTTAATAACCACTACAGATATCACACAGTTGACCCAAAGCTTTGTGCTTATGAGCACATTTTTAAGAAAAGTAATCAATGCATGAAAGTTGCATCCCTTTTTGGAATGTAAATTCCATATTCCTACACATAGTATTTCTACATACAATAATATGATGATAATAGCTCTGATGGAGAGGAATTTCTAGTGATGTCCTGTTATATACCAAAACTATACTGGCAAATTGTCATACTGAAAGAAGATTTTTCTTCTTTAAATGTTCAGTTTCCTTTTTTGGTTTTTTATTTTGGAGGGGGAAAGGCAGGGCAGTTGGGGTTAAGTGACTTGCCCAAGGTCACATGGCTAGTAAGTGTTAAGTGTCTGAGGTCACATTTGAACTCAGGTCCGCCTGACTCCGGGGCCAGTGCTCTATTCACTGCACCACCTAGCCACCCCTCAGTTTCCTTTTTTAAATGAGAGGATTGGATTAGATGGCCTACAAGTTTCCACCTAGATCCAAGTTCCTAGTCCTATTATTTGATGAGCTTAAAATAGCTATTTAACTCTTAAGATCTGATCTACAATGATAGTCCTGATGTAGCATTCAAATTATTGTAATATTACAGATATTTCAGTAGACATTACTTTGTTTGGGGGTGGGGGAGGACATTTTAGGAGATGTGATGTTGGTCTGTTTTGCTATACTTACAGTCTTCTTTAGTAAAACCTTTTGAATATATCTTGGCTTGAAAGAGACATGATCCCAAGGTTTTTGCAGCTGGGTTCTATTTTTAAAATGCAGGCATGAAATTATTTTTATTTCAGCATCACAATTAAACTTCACATTCTAGCCCCACACAATCAAGGAAATATATTTCTATACATAGAGATAATGTAGATTCAGAAGCATTTAGGTGCAAGCGCCCTAAAGTGTTTGGAGGTGCAGAATATGGTGATACCTGAAACCAGTAGTTATTCCTTTTCTTGGTCAAAGGCACAGAAATAGTTTTCAATGCTCTAACTTATATGATAGTGAGAGATTAAAAAAAAAGGGGGGGGGGAGAGAGAACAAAGTTTATAGAGAAAACAGAGTACCTCGTCTTTAGTTCTGGGTTTCTTTTAAATTTACTCAACTGATATTGACTTTTGTTACTGACACACACTGAATGGATGACCCTAGGCAAGTCACTTAACTCTTAATCTATGTTATAACATAGGGCAGCTACATGGCTCAGTGGCTAGAAAGCCAGGCCTGAAGGCAGGAAGACATCTTCTGAATTCAAATCTGGCCTCATGCACTTACTAGCTGTGTGACTCTGAGCAAGTCATGTAACTATTTGCCTCAGTTTCCTCATCTGTAAAATGGGCTGGAGAAGGAAATAGCAAACCACTCCAGTATCTGCCAAGAAAACTCCAAATGGGGCCATGAAGAGTTGAACAGAACTGAAAACGACAGAACAAACGTTGTATGCCTGTTTACCATTTCTTCCCACTACATCCTGGAGAAGCTTGATAAGTTTGTTTGAAATTATGTGTGTGTTTTGTATGTGTGTGTGTGTGTGTGTGTGAGAGAGAGAGAGAGACCTTTGTACTCTCCTCTTTATTTTTATGCTTTCCTCACACGCTGAGTTGGAAGACTTTTCGTATTTCACCCATTTCTGAAATGCTGAAACTTTGTTTTGGTTCTAAGGGAATAGGAGCGGTCCTAATTTATAGTTCTTATCAAGAACATACAAAAACAACTTGCAGATGCCCAGAAGCATATGTTTATCTCAATGTGGGTATCTTGCCAACTTAGTTTCTTTTAAGACAGCAATCATGTGACCTTTGGTACATATGCAGAATACTTTACACTGTAACATGGGCATGTGAGGGGCCAGCAATGCTCATGGGGGAGAGGAGGGTGATTGTCCAGTCTTCTTGGCTGAACTTTTTTTTGTACCAAATTGATTTTTTTTAAATTCCAGTTAACTGTCTTGGTGCTATTTTTGGGTTCTGAGTCTACATTTAAAATATCTTGACTTATGAAAATTTATCTACAACACTTCTACAGATCCAAGTTCTGACTAATCAGAGTTATCAAACTCATGGCCTAGTAGCACATGGGGCCCCAACACTCCCTAATAAACCAATCAGATTACAATATCATCAGGAAATTTTTTTAAAAATACAGTATATTTGTTGTTGTTCAGTCATTTTCAGTCCTGTCTGACTCTGGGTTGGTGTGAGGATCAAATGAGAAAAAGTACCTGACAGCCCATCAAACCTTTAGGTGCCCGGTACAGTCTGTACAGGTAAACTCTTATGGTATGGAAGGGGGGCAGGGGCAGGGTGGAAGATGGACAGAAGGTGACTTCTTCACGTGCCCCACACCTGAGCTGGAGAGGACCCTCTCTCTAGGAGACAGGAAATCCCCCCGAAAGACCACCAGAGTTACCAGCCCAGCCAGGTTAGGGATGTGCAGAAAGAGTGGGCAGGCAGATGGGTTTGGGATGCCCGGGACTCACCCATTTGGAGGCGATGGGGGCCACCTGAAAGTGCTGTATCTAACAGGTCATCCTGACATGTCAAAAACGACCCCTGGGCTTGCCTCTTCCCTTCCCCTTCGGTCCCCTACTGCCAGCCCCCTCCCCATTCCCACCTCCCTCCTTACTCTAATCCTGCCCAGTGCTCTTTCTCCAGGACAGCCCTGGCTGAAGAGACAGAGGACTCGGGTTCAAATCCCTCCTCTGATCCTTCCCCCTCACAAGCTGTTTTTTGCACCTTTTCTTGAGTGTTTCTGTGAATTAGAACCCCTCCTATTTGCTTGGTACCAAGACAAAATTTCAAAGTTTTAGAAACACTAAATACTAAAATACTTCACTCTTGTGTGACTTTGGGCCAGTTTCCCCATCTGTAAAACGGGGACAGCCTAGATGGCCTCTGAGGTGCCCTCCCCTTCTAGGGTCAAGATCCTAATTTTCTCCAACTCCTTTCCCAGAATTTGGTTCTTCTTCCTCCAGGCCCCTTTAGGGTGCTCCCCTGTCCACTTCAGGGCAGTGTCTGGCAAACAGTAGAGGCAGCCAGGTGGCCTGGGCTCTGCAAGAGCTGAGTTCAAATGCAGCCTCAAGACACTCACTAGCTGCGTGACCCTGGCCAAGACACTTAACCTCTGTTAAGTGAAGAAGGAAATGGCAAACCCCTCCAGTATCCCTGCCAGGAAAACCCCATACGGGGACGCGAAGAGTCGGACAGGGCTTCAAAGACTGAACTGGCACCCAGCAGGCGCTTAATGAATGCTGGTTGACTAGACCTGAGGCGCTTGCCCTCCCTCCCTCCTTCCTTCCCCCTCGGAGCTCCTCCCAGGGCTGCTCGCAGAGCGAGTCCTCCAGCCCGTACTCCCGCCCCCCACCCCCCCTCGGACCAAGCGAGAGCGAGAGCCCGCTGTCCAATCCGCGGGCCGCACGGCCGAGGGGCGAGCGCTGACTGGCGGAGCGTGACGACGCCTTCTTTAGCTCCTGGCGGGTCGGGGTGTCTGCCAGGCTGCGAGGCAGAGCGTGAAGCGCCGCCGCCCAGCTCGGACCGTGTTTGCCTGTGCTGCACGCTGCACCAGCCCCCTCACCATGGCGCATAACCGAGACAGAGCCGCCGACCAGATGAAGCACTGGAAGGAGCAGCGGAGCTCGCAGGTGCCTACACCCCGCGGGCTCGGGCTGATCCTCCGACAGGGTCCGTGGATGCTTGGAGCGACCTGGCCTGCAGCTAACGGCCCCGGGCTCTGGCGTCCACGAGGAACGATCCAATGACCCCTGGGGGCGGGGGAAGCCAGCCGCCGGAGCCGTCTTAGGAAGAGTCCAATGCAGCGAGGGGAGGGGGGAATCCATGATCTCGGCCTTCCTGAGCAATATTCCAGTGACATTGGTCAGGGTCGGGCGGGGCCTACAATCCAGTAGTCTTCCAAAGGAAGGTTCCAGTGGCCCCAGACCGCGGGTGAAATGTCAATCGGGGGACCCCATTCCAAAGGAAGGTTCTAATGTTAGCTAACGGAGGGGTGTGTGTGCGAAGTCAATTTCAGGATCCCGAGGGTTCCAGAGGAAGGTTCCAATGATGGCTTACGGAGGGGGCGAGCTGGAATATGAAGTCAATTTCAGGATCCCCGGGGTTCCAAAGGAAAGTTCCAATGCCACTAACGGGGGGGGGGGGGGGAGCGGATGCTAATTTCAGAATTCGAACGGTTCCAAAGGAAGGTTCCAATGCCACTAACTTGGGGGGGGGGCGGAATGTAAAATAGATATCAAGATCCCCGGGGTTCCAAAGCCACTAACGGGGCGTGGAATGTACTACGCCGGGAGGGTGAAGGGGTGTCAGATAGGAAAGGGTAGGGCCTAGGAATCTTGGCAAAAACACGCATATATATTCCTAACCAACAAGAGGGCTGGATTGTATAGTTGTGAGGTTGCCGGCGGGTACAGAGGTCGAAGCTTTGGGGGTAGGAGGAGGCGGTGGGGGAGGGAAGCAAGTGAACCTGGCAGAAAGTAGAGCCACGTGAAGCCCTCCACCAGTGGAAGGTGCAGGGAAGCAGATTTCCACAACAGTTGGAAATTTTGAAGCTCTGTGCCAACTCTTCGCCACTTTCAGGCCGCCTCTTTCCATTCAGCGCAGGGCTGAGACCTTTAAGCTATCCAGCTGTCCAGCCGTGGAATGGGCAGCATTAAGAGAGTATATCACAGATGTGGAGCTAGAAGAAAAGGGGCAGGGGGTGAGGAGTCGAGGGGGGGAATCCAACCAGGCAACTGAGACCCCCTGGGGATTAAGTAACTTGTTCAAGGTCACACTGTAATTGTCAGGCAAGTTTTGAACCCAGTCCCTGCTGATCCAGAGTCTGTGGTCTTCTGTAGAGCCATTTGTGACATGATGGAGGTGATGCTCAGTCTGGAAGCCAGTAAATTAGATGGCCTTCGGGGTTCCCTCTGACCTTGAGAAAAGAATATGTACTCTGAGAAAGTGTACTACAGGCCCTTTGTCAGTAGGACTGTTTCAACACCTATCTACTTTATTCTTCCCTCCTCTCCCCCTCCCCCCATTTATGAAAAGGCTTAGCCTGGCACATAGTAGGTACTTAGTGAACACTGGGGCAGTTAGACCTAGCCAGGGCACCTGAGAGGAAGGCCATGGAACTTAGTGGAAGGAGAACTAATTGTGGGGGATGGTGAGGTGGAATCCTAGGTGGGCGCCATTTATCCTGTCTGTCCTGGAAAGAGACTGCCCCAGAATGAGAGGGTAGGCCAGATGGTGACTTAAGGGCCCCGAAGTTTCTAAATCCTGCCATCCTGAGGGATGAATTCCCAGATTCCCAACCAGCCTCTTTGGAAGAAGCATTACCTGGAGAGACTCCTGGCTGCTGGGATTTCCTCCTTCTCTTAAATCTAACACAGAGTCTGGCCACCTTAGAGCAGGTCCTCAGGCTTTGTTTTTTAATCTGGATCAGTACATTTAATCGATAATTTTTCTTTTGACATTTCAGTCATTTCTGGCTTTTCCTTCCCCCCTACCCCCAACTCACTCTTATTACAAGGAAAGTCAGTTGGGCAAAAAGCCCCTGGCCCATTGCCTGGGCCTGGAAAGGAGAACACTAAAACTGCCTTCCCCTGGTGCTCTCTGGGGCCCAGATTGGTCATTGTGACTACTTAAAGCTTGGCTTCCCTTTTGTCTTTTTGTGTTTGTTTGCTGGATTGTAGCAGTTGTGTGTGTTCTGATTCTGCTCGTCTCCCTCAGTCACAGCTCATGCATGTCTTCCCATGATTCTCCAAACCTTCACGTTTCTTGTTTCATAGTCAAAAAATATTCCGTTGCAATTGCATGCCAGAATTTGTCCAGCCACTTCCCTCTCAATGGTCATCAGCTTTGTTTCCTGTTGTTTGATATCATGAAAAGTGTTGCTATGAATTTGTTAGCTCTAGGGCTTTTCTTTCAGTTTGACCTCACTGAGGCATATACCTAATCATGAGATTGGTAGGTTCAAGATTATGGACAACTTAGTGACTTTTTTCAATAATTCCCAGACTTTTCCAGAATGTTAGATGCAATTTAACTTCACCTGCAGTATAGACTTGTGCCTGTCTTCCCAAACTCCAACAATATCGATTACTTCCCTCTTTTATCATCTTTGTCATTTTGCTAAGTAGAAGCAAATGGAAAACTTAGAGTTGTCTAAATTGGCATTTTAAATGATTAATGATTTGGAGCCTTTTTTTCCATATGGATGTTATAGGATTTTAAGGGACATCTGTAAAAGGAAGGGGTTTGACTAGATCAGCATTTCTCAAACTGCTGCAAAGAATTCTAAAGCCATCAAGGTTTGTTTTAGTTTTAATGAGTCTTATGTTGTCAGTAAGCATTAAAAGTAACAAATTGACTGCACGGGTCTGCTAAAATTGTGTTTAAACTGAAGGGTGCTATGACAGTGGACAGATGTGAGAGTCCTTGCATTGTATGATCTCCTCTGCCACTCAGTCCTGTTAGGCTGTGGCCTTAGAGTTCTCCAGCTTCCCCATTTTGCAGAAGGAGGAGCTGAGGCCCAGAAAGGCCAAGCAGTAACTTGCCCAAGGTTCGCAGGACCCAGTTCTCATGATTCTTCTCCAGCTCTTACTCCATTGCTTTACATTTAGGGGCCCTTGTTTGCCTGACCTCTGAATTAGCCAGATAAATAAGGTGTACTCCTGACTGGCAAGGAGATACACGTGCCTCGGCAAGCCTATCTGAACTTGGAACCAGGGTGTGAGTCCAACTGGAGAGCAGTTTATTGAGCGTCTAACTCGTGAACAGATTCTGATGTCAGGGGAATTGGGCGCTCTATACAGAGAGCTATTATTAAACTCACTAATCATATACTATCTACATTTTCAGGTATTTGGTAGCTTTCTTCTCTATATTCTTCTTTGTATCCCCTACCACAGTGGTGTCAAATACAAATAAAATGGGGCCAGAGAACCTTACGTTAGGATCCTTGCAGATGCCTATTAACTTAACAGTATGTCCTATTGCATTTTTATTTATTTTGCTAAATATTTCCCAGTTACATTTTTGTAAGTTAAGGGGCAGCGAGGTAGTGCAGTGATTAGAGCACTGGGCTTGGAGTTAGGAGGACCCAAGTTCAAATCAGGCCTCAGACACTATGTATATGACCCTGGGCAAGTCACTTAACTCTGCTTCCAAAAAACTTAGTTTTTATTGATATTTTCTGTTTCTCACATCACCATAATCATCCTGTCTCACTCCTGCCTCTCCCAGAGAACCATTGTATAGAACAAATATAACTTTTTTAGGAAAGGAAATTTTTTAAAAATATCAGTACATTTAAAAAGTCTGAAAACATCTATGAGATGCAATGACTTGTAGACTTATCACTTCCATGAAGGGGTAGTTTGGGGGTGGCTCCTCATATCTCTTCATTCAAGTCCTGCTGATCTTTATAGTTTTTTTTGCATTTACTTTTGACTTTTTGGTGTGGTGTTCTTTCCATTTACATTGTTGTAATTATTGTCTGCTGTCTTTGATTCTGCTGAATTCACTCTGCATTAGTCCATAGAGATCCTTTCATGCTTCTCTGTGTTCATCACATACATCATTATATAGCACAGTAGTACTCGATTACAGTCATATACCACAGTTTATTTAGCCATTCCCCAACTGATGAACATCTATTTTGTTTCCAGTTCTTAGCTGTCATAAAAAAGTGTTGCTATAAATATTTTGGAGTATATGGGGGCTTTCTTCTTATTAATGGCTTCTTTGGGGTGTAAACCCAGTAGTGGAGTCTCTGGGTCAGAGGATATGGACATTTTAGTAGCTTCATTTGCATAATTTCAAATTGCTTTTCAATTTTTTTTTTACCATTTCCCAACTCCAGCAATGTATTAGTGTGCCTTTCATTCCACAGCCCCTCCGTCATTGACTAGTACCATTTTTTCTCATTTTTGCCAGTTTACAGAGTTGAGATGAAACCTCAGGATTGTTTTGATTTGCATTTCTCTTTCTATTAGTGATTTGGACCATTTTCTCCCAGTGGTTGTGAATACTTTATAATTCTTTAGAGAACTGTTTGTTCACATCCTTTGACTACTTACCTATTGCCAATTGCATTTTTAATCTGGTTTGGGGGCATTCTAGATATTGTCACAGGCCTTAGGTGTGCCCTCAGCACCTACCAGAGGGCCAAGTGCACATTAGACATTGCATAATATATGTTGAATGGTGGCTGCATTTCCACTTTCTTTAGATAAAAACAAAATGAGAACTTTGGTTGTTTCTTGCTGCTTAGCAGTAATATAATAAGTAATAGCATCAGCTGACTGCTTATCTGGCGACCTAGAAACTTCACTCCTGGCCTTCTAAGTGAACTGCTTTGTTGAAATGTGGTAAGACTTTGGGGGAAGCTAGGTGGCTCAGTGAATAGAGCACTGGCCCTGGAGTCAGGAGGACCTGAGTTCAAATCTGGCCACTTGACACACTTTTACTAGCTGTGTGACCTTGGGCAAGTCACTTAACCCTAATTGCCTTGCCTTCCTCCCTCAAAAAAAAAATACTTTTGTGCCTTAACCTAAATGCCTTTCAGTTAATCTTTATACTGACCCAATAACATTGAGTATTATGTTTAGCAACTGCGAATGACATTAGGGTAGAAGATTCTTTTTCTTACCTTTCTTACATGTTACTAATAGAGGAGACAGTAGTATAAAGTAGCTTCCCATGTATGGCCAATACCAGGAGCCATTGTCAGAGGTAGAATGACAGAGGCCTGGTTCTCTGCTTTGTGGAACCAAATCCTAGGTCAGGGGTGGGGAACCTGTGACCTCGAGGCCACATGTGGCCCTCTAGGTCCTCAAGTGCAGTCCTTTGACTGAATCCAGTTCATACGTGACCTCAAAGTCATAGGTTCCCCACCCTTATGTCATTACACAAGCTTTGTCCACATTAGAAAGTGGTGGAACTTTAAGGAAAAATTATATTGAAAAACTTGCTGTTTCCTGTGTTTCTCCTTTTTTTGGGGGGGTGACATGGCATATGGTGTTTTTGCCCCATATAATAAAGATATTGCTTAATTTGTGATAATGCAGTTCTATCCGCCTGACTGATTTTGGAGGCTTTTTCTTCTTTCTTCCTTTATTTGAAGGTTTAGACCAGTTTTCAAGGCTGCCATGTGTGCTGTATCAATCAGACACGGGACCTACTCTTAGTTAGCATTTGGGGAGCATGAAACCTCTGATTTTATTGGCCGAGGGAAATCCCATTGAATAAGTACTCTCAACCAATGTAGAGTGGCATCTGTGCTGTCACTTAAAGCCCTCAGTAGTACTTGTTCTTGAGATTTTCTGTCTGTCTGTCTGTCTCTCCCTCCCGCCCTCCCCCACTCCTGCCCCAGGCTGGAAGTGCAGCCACAGCTCACAGGCTGCTCCCAATGCTGATTGATCTGCTACTTTCTAACCTGCAGTGTCTCACTCCTTCCTTAGCCTTCGCCTGGTGGCTGCCTCCTCCTGAGAGCTCGCCATATTGGTAAAGGACTTAGTGCAGACAGCCAGTAGTAAGCTTAGGACCCTGCAGTTCAGAGCCCTGGAGTTCAAGGGATCCCTCAGCCTCAGCCTCCCCAGAAGTCGGATTACAGGCTTTCCTTTGACCAAATCCTGCCTCTCTGAGATCCCCCCCCCCCGAACTGTTCAGGTGTTTTGTGACTGCTATGCTGTACAGTGCTGCTGACTCTTTCTACACCTCCCTCCCATCCCCAGACTAAGGGGTTATCACACCATCCATATGCTTCTTAGCATGGCTGGCCTCTTAGAATTCTTAGAAGGCCCCACAGTTAGTAAGTTCTAGTTAGAAAACACCAAAGTGGCTCTCATTGGATGGTACCCAGTTAGTTCTAAGCCTTGGCCAGAGAAGGTTTTCTGCTGGCTGTCTCCTCCTGGGTGGCTTACCTCTCTCCTGTCCTGGTGCCATATCTCACTCTTATTGTCACTTTTCATCCGTAGCTCCCTCTCTGATCCTTTTCTTTTTCCCCATTCTGCTTTTTCTTCTGTCTCAGTTTCTGCACAACTTCTCCTGAATTTATGGCTTGGTTTCTCTAGCTTTCTTTAATCAGTGACCACACTTCTTTCCATCTGATCAGTGAAATGACCAGCCATAGTGCGCCATGTGTGATCTCTCATTCTTGGCTATTCTTGTTGTTTCTTGGGCTGCTGTTTGGTTAACAGATTTTTTTTTTGCATAAGAAAACCCCCCAAAACAAAATCTCGGCATTTTGGGGGCATTCCCTCATTCAGGTAGCTTGGGTGGCAGGATATCAGACTGCCAGGTTGTTGGGGTAGTAGTGGCATATGTAGCATTTCCTCTCCTTACTTCACTATGCCTTTCAACTTTTGATCCATACATATGAAAGGTGACTGTGACCTGTTTGTTAAAATAGACAAACAATGGGGCAGCTAGGTGGCGCAGTGAATAGAGCACCGGCCCTGGAGTCAGGAGGACCTGGCTTCGGATCCGGCCTCAGACACTTAACACCCCTACCCCCACACACACACACCTAGCCATGTGACCTTGGGCAAGTCACTTAACCCCAATTGCCATCCAAAAAGCAAAAAAAAAAAAAATAGACAAACAAGAAGCAAATTTACTGCATGATTATGGAAGACTTTTATAAACGGGCTTGGTCAGAAGGGATGGCCATTTTAGTCACTTCTTCACATGACTCTGATTGCTTTTTAGCCTGGTTAGCTCTATCAGCCATACATTTGGGTGTCTGTTTTTCTACCTCTGCTCCCCTCTCCTCCATGTCACTTGTTCCCATCTTTCATTTTTGCCAGTTTTCTAAGTGTGAGGTGAAAACTCGGCGTTCCTTTGTTGTGCGTTTTCTTGTGACTTAAAGTATGTTTTCATATGACTCTTAATAGTTTGCAGTTTCTTAAAGGCCATGTTTGTGGTATTATAAGCTCAGGCACAGTCTACCAAGTTGGAAAGTCTTCAAGCACTGCCTATAGATGGACTTTCTGTTTATAGAGAACCAGCCTAGTTCAATGCCGAGGGCCCTCACTGGCCTCACTGCAGGGGAATGAACTTTGGGGGCCCTAGCAGCTGTCTATTATTCACCTGAAATGATGTATGTAAAGTGCTTTGCAAATCCTGAAGTGTGATTTAAATATCAACTGTAATATAATGGTGTGATAATGACTACATCATGGGGGGAGGGGGTGATCTGTGTTGTTAAGTAAAGTAGAAACACCATTGAAATTATGGATCCTGATGCTGTAGAAGTATAAGAAAAGACTTCTAAGTCAGTTGTTTAAAAAAGATGATTCCTAAAGGCCTTATCATAAACAAATCACAAATATTTATATGCCTCCTCATCATAAGCATATTATAAATATTTACCATCAAAACTTCGAAAATATAGGCTCATGTTGCATCTGGCCTCATTTAAGGTAAACATCAACAAAAGCCGTTGTCAGATAGTGGACTGAGAGTAGAGAAAGTGATCTTTTATTTTTTAGTAGGAAAAAAGTTCACTGCCTTGAATACTTGTGGCTGTCTTGCCTAAGGCAGAGAGAAGGGTGAGTGTCTTTTTAAACTCTTCCAGTCCTCTGACCCTGTGATTAAATCATGTTAATCTGAGGGGGAATTGAGTTATTCCCTTATAAAGAGGAGGTCATTCTCACCTCAGAGTACATTATGTATCAGTCTCTTTAGCCTGAGGGTTGCATTGTGCCCTGGGTCTGTTCTATCTTTCACAGTGATCTGCAGTGATGGCTGTGATTGCTGGACACCATTGACTTTCAGGTTCCTTACCCACAGACTCTGGCTCATGTACCTGTTTAGATAGTGAAGGGCCATCCCCAGTGCCTCTGTTCCTCCCTTCTTCTCAGAGACCTTGACTTGCCCCCTTTGAAGGCTGACAAAGTACAGAGTGATGAGTTTGTGTGGCCCACAGGGGCCATGAGGTAGACTATAATGACTGAGCCCATTATAGGAGGAGGGAAGAGGTGTGTTTTATCAGCTGCCTGCTCTGAGCCAAGGTTGGTCATTGCTTTTAATTTCACCTTTTTTTCTTAAGCTCAGTTATCATTTTGAAGGAATCTGAAGTTTCGTTTCCTTTTAATTATCTTCTTTCCAGTCACATTTAATTCTTTTACCAAATCATCCTTATTAAGGCAACTCCAGGAGACCCACTGTCTTGGTTTGAAAATCTTCCCATAATTCCCGTAATGATGCTTTTGTTGTCATGATGGTTTAGCCTTTGAGTCAGGAACACGGGGCTGACATCCATTTTCTTAGATAATTTTTGGAAGCACTTTCCTTGTTGGGCTTCTGTGTAGTCTCAGAATTACTTTATACATTCATGGGTAAGCAGGCACCTTCTTTCCTTTTGGCTCTGTGTTTATATGCCAAGATTTGAGAAATTAAATTTTCCAGCAGTGATCTATCTTGCTCAAATAATGATCTTCTCTTTCCCTCTGGCTGGTTTATTCTTTTAAGTTTTTTTTTTCATGCTTAGAAAACAGTTATCACAGTCCAAAAGAGTTTGTTTTCAATTAGCATAAAATGTAAAATTACACCTTTTTGAGGATGAGATTATTACAGGAAGTATATTTAACTTGAAGAAAGTTAATAAATTACCAGGGCTTTTGTTTGTCAGATTCTAATACTAACCACAGCCATAAATCACCTTTATGACAAGGCTCGAGTAAAGTGGTAAATGTGCATTATCCCTGATGATACTCTCATGTTTCATCACAGCCTGGAGGGGATCCTGGGTTCTGGGCAGCTCAGCTGGTAGAGGGCTGGCCCTGGCAGTAAATATAACAGCACCCACCTCCCAGGGGAGTTATGAGAATCAAGTGAGATAATATTTGTAAAACGCTTTCTTAGCACAGTGCCCGTCCCATAGTAGGCATGTAATGGATGAGTGTTCTCTTTCCTTCCTTCACCTCACCCCCAGCCTTGTGACTACGGGAAAGGTGCTGACTCTTGGAACCTCTGATTTCCATAAAATCCAGGTGATAAATACCTATGGTATTTGTGTCAGGCGAGATAATGTGTATAAAAACAACTTTATAAACCTTACCGCCCCGTATCAGGGTCAATTCTTAACAGTAAGATGCTAGGTATTTATTTATAGCTGATGTCAGCTATCAACAAGTATCAAATAGCTACTCTGTATCAAGCACTGGAGATACAGGTACACAGAATGACTCAGTTCCTGCCCACAGGTTGCTGCTGTCTTAGCCGGGATAGATGCTAGCAATGTGGATGAGTATTTCAGAATCAGTAATAACAGGAGGAGATACTGAGTGGTTAAACACGGGGTGGTTTGGGAGGGAGGGCACCAGGACTTTGGATCAGAGTCAGTGACCTCAGGTGGTGCTTGAGCTAAGTCTCCAAGAAGGTGGTTACTCAAAACCCTCTTTGCTTTGGGACCAGCAGCGTGACCAGCAGGGAGGGATGTTTGCCTCTTTCTGAAGTACAAATGAACTTTCTGAAGTACAAATGCAAGTTCTTGAAAGTCACAGCTGAGCGGGATGATACATTAATGGGCCAAGTGGGAAAAATTGTGGGGAAATGGCCACTGTGATCATGTAAATTGGGGATGTATTGATATTAACTAACTAAATGTGTGGATGATTTTTCTATGCCCCTGTTTCTTTTTAGAAACCTGAGACCCTTACCACAGGAGCTGGTGTCCCTGTAGGAGACAAACTTAACATTCTGACTGCTGGACCCCGGGGGCCCCTTCTTGTTCAAGATGTGGTTTTCACTGATGAAATGGCTCACTTTGACCGGGAGAGAATTCCTGAGAGAGTTGTTCATGCTAAAGGAGCAGGTGAGATGTGCATTTTAGCTGCCTGCAGTAATTATTTTATGCTACCCGGGTAGAGAATGGGCATTCTCAAGCCCTGATTTTATGCTTTTGTCCTAATGGTTAGACAGTTTGTCCAACTAGCATAGAGACTTTGCATCTCTCTGCCCTTTGAAGTTTCTTTTGGAGAACTTGCTCCTTTACTCCCTCTGTTGGAAGAGACCCGAATCTCATCATGTAACCCATCTTTTATGTTCTGCCTGTCTACTCATCTCATTTTTCATCATGGTTTTTCATTAGGCATTGTGGCATCTCCACTGAATGACTGCTGCCATTCTGACCTCTAAGATGCCTATTCTGCTTTCCTCCCTCAGCCGATGATTCTTTCTCTCCTTTCATAAATCACTACCTTTCCTTTAAGCCTCGGCTCAAGACTTAGCACCTTCCTGAAGCTTCCTCCAGCTCTTTTACATCACATTGACTACTTCCCTGAATTCTGGCTTGGTGCCCCTGGTTCAGCATCTCAACATCGTTTCCAGTACATTTGTAGATTGTAAGCTCTTGGAGGGCAGGGAGCGTCTGGGTAGGACGAGAGAGGAACCCATTATTCATAGTGGTGCCCTTTGTGCTTGTTTCCTAGGAGCATTTGGATATTTTGAAGTCACTCATGATATTACCAGATACTGCAAGGCAAAGGTCTTTGAGCATATTGGAAAAAAGACTCCGATTGCCGTTAGATTCTCTACAGTTGGTAAGTCACCTGAGCACCATTGCTTTATAAACTGCACTGTCTGCTTTCTCAGCATCTGACACTTACTAGCTATGGGACCCGATGTGGATAGAGTGCTGGGCCTAGCGTCAGGAAGACTCATCTTGGCGAGGTCAGATACTTCCTAGCAGTGTGAGCCTGAGCAAGTCATTTTACCCTGTTTGCCTCAGTTTCCTCATCTGTAAAATGAGCTGGAGAAGGAAGTGGCAAAACCACTCCAGTATCCTTGCCAAGAAAACCCCAGACGGGGTCACAACGGAAACGAGTGACCAACAACAAATATCATCGCTTGCAGAAACAAGCTTCTTGGAGGGGAAAAAAAAAAAGAGGAACTTTGAAAATAGAGCAAGATTATTAAAAAACAGAAACTTCCTGATACTTGTTAGCAAACTACTTACATCTTACCTGCTGGAATCTGGAGTAGTAACACTTAAGGGCAGTGACTTCCTGATCTGTTTTTTAAAGTCTTGGCAATTAGTTGAGAGTTTCTTTACAAGCACCAGTTTTTACTTCAGAGCTCTCAAGATTTTAGGCTCCTCCCCAAATTGGTTTTTTGGTTCCCCTTTTGTTACTATATAAAAAATTTAATTACAGATAGGGAACTTGTGTTTTAACTCTACTTAGTGTCAAACTCATGAGATGGCAGTTTACTTTTTTCCTCATATTTTTTCCTTAATTTTCAGTTCCCTTTTAAGGCTTTTTATCTGGAAATTTTGATTCGTTGTGGAACTGAAAACACCTTAGTATTAGTCCAGGAAAATTTTAAGGTTTATCCTTATGATCACTTGGGCTTTTATTATGTTGATTATTTTACCCGAATAAATAAAATGAAAGAGCATTTCTTAAGTGTTTACTTTGTACAAAGCTCTGTCCTAGGTACCAGGGACCCAGGACAAACAAGACAGTCCCTGCCCTCAAGGAGTCCACATTCTAACGGGGGAGACAACACATACTTTTTACCTTCTTAATTGTCCATTTCCTAGATTGAATTGACATTATAAGTTAGAGAAGTAACCACCTAGATACCGGGGTGGGGAACCTGTGGCCTCAAGGCTGAAGATCCCCTGCCCCTGATAGAACCCTAAGAATTTAATTTACCCCCCAAAAGTGGCAGGGGGATGAAGCGCAGTGTGGTTTTGGCCTTCTCAGAGGACTGTCTTCTCTCTAACATCTATTCACGGTGCTTCTTCCAGCTGGAGAATCTGGCTCAGCGGACACTGTTCGTGACCCTCGAGGCTTTGCCGTGAAATTCTACACTGAAGAGGGGAACTGGGATCTCACAGGAAATAACACCCCCATCTTCTTTATCAGGGACCCTCTTCTGGTAGGTGATATTGCTGTCTATCTTGCACTTAAGAAAACTTGCTTCAGAAGACCAAAGGAGAGAAAGGGGCCTTTGTTCTGAGATTGCCCAGTTGTCTTTTGAAAGATCCATTGCCAATAAAGTCTTGTGTTCCAAGATGGAGGGTACAAGTGTCATTCTTAGTCTTCAGATTTGATATCAATTGTCATAATAATCATGGCCCCCACGTGGCAAGCTGCCCTGTCTGGGCTCTGCGACCTTGAAAGGAGGGGTCTCCTCTCTCAGGGTACATAGTAAAGGTATTGAGGGATACACTGGGACATACAGGACTTTGTGTGGAATTTAAATAGCTGGATTCTATTACTGTAATTTTGGCTGAGAGGGAGCCTATGAACAGTTTTGATAATAGCTGGGCACTAGCTGGATATAATAAATAGACCATTTTATTGTAGTCAGTTCAAGATTCTGACTTATTTGAAAAGCATTTTGATATAAAGGCTGGACAGCTGGCCCTGGAGTCAGGAGGACTCGGGTTCAAGTCCAGCTTCTGATGTGTATTAGCCAGGTGACTCTGGGCAGCTCACCTTTCCATGATTAAGCTAACTCTCTAGGAAGGTGTTAACCTCCATTGGTTCCTCTGGGAGTTCTCTATCCCAGTGCAATCTCCCAGTGGTCAGTTCTGTCCTTCTATTCCTTTATATTATACCATTTTAGATTGTGAGCTCCTTGAGGGCAGGTACTCTCTATTGCCCCTTTTGTGTCTTCTGCCCTTTGTACAGTTCCTGGCCCGTAGCAGATGCTTAATAAGTGTTTATTAACTGAGAGAATCAAAATGATTGCTTACATTTGCAGTATATCCTGTGACTTAACCCTTAAGCAAATATGGGGAAGAAGCCATAATTTCTGCAACCTGATTTTGGATCTTTTCCCCCCACATAGTTTCCATCCTTTATTCATAGTCAGAAGAGGAACCCTCAGACCCACCTTAAAGATCCTGACATGGTTTGGGACTTCTGGAGTCTTCGTCCTGAATCTTTGCATCAGGTAGGAATGCATTGTAATTATTCCCCACAAAGGAGGAATTTACTAAGGCTTTATTTCATGGGATTTAGGAAATAATTTTGGAGTGGTTTTTCCCTTTTCTTTTGAGGGGCTTCCTCTGATTTCCTAGGAAGAATATTCTATGATAGAGGTGAGGAACCTTCAACCTCGAGGCCACATGTGGCCCTTTAGGTCCTCAGGTGCAGCCCTTTGACTGAATCCACATGAAGTATGGATTCAGTCAAAGGGCTACACTTGAGGATCTAGAGGGCCTTGAGGCCACAGATTTGCCACACCTGTTCTGTGATTTTTTTCTTTAAAGAAATCTTAAACTGCTAGCATAACCAAATTACAATTAGATTGATAGAAGCGACAGATTATAATTTCATTTGTCATGAAGTGTTTAATTAGTTTTGGGGAGTGAAAAGCAAAGATGGCATCCCTGTGACTATATGCTTCGTTTGTGATTTAGGAAATATTCATCTAATGGGCAATTTGCTACCATGTACTCAGTTTTGTTTGGGCATTTTGCTGTGACTTGGTTAAGAATCTGTTTGGCCATTTTGCCTTAAATGAAATTTTCTTCCTTCTTGCCTCCCAGGTTACTTTCTTGTTCAGTGACCGAGGGATTCCAGATGGCCATCGGCACATGAACGGATATGGATCTCACACCTTCAAACTGGTTAATGCTCAAGGGGAAGCAGTTTACTGCAAATTCCATTATAAGGTGAATCTAAATTAGCTTTCCAGACAGTCATCAGGACTTATTAGATCTTTCATTCAACAAATATTTATCGAGTTTCTCTGATGTGCAAAATTAAAAGCAAATGAATGATTCTGAAGGGTAGAAGCAAAATTCTTTTTTTTTTTTCCTTATAGAATCAAATGCTTTTGGTACTAAATCTTAGGATTTTAAGGCCAAAAAGAACCTTGTAAATGACCTAGTTCAACCCCCATTTTGCAGATGGGGAAGCTCAGGCCCAGAAAGATTTTTCCATAGATGACAAAAGTAATTAATTGAAGACCTAGGCCTAGATCTCAGGTCTCTTGTTACCCAGTCTAAGTGATCATTTTATCAATTTATCAATCAATAATATTGCCTCTTATTAATTGGAATATTTTAAAAGGACCTTTTCTGCATAAGATACTGCTGTTGATGACAATAAGCAGTAGGCCAGGGGTGGGGAACCTGCGGCCTCATGTGGCCTTGCGGCTGCTGGTTTTCCCCCTCTGTTAGGCTTTAAGAACCTCAGTTTTATTTAAAAGAAAAAGTCTATTTAGTCACATTCTGAGCTAATTTGCGTATCATAAAATGGAGGCGATGTGCTTTTTGTTTAAAACAAATTTGTCTTGATATCTTTTATTTTTCATATTGCTTATATTTTCTATTGTATTATTCCTGCACCCCCTGCCAGAGAGCTATGGGAATGTCCTTTTGTAGCACTTACTGAAGAAAAATAAAATTATATGTCAGTAAACGTTTATTAATTTCCTACTGTGTGCCAGGTTCTGTGCTGAGCACTGGGGACACAGAAGAGTCAGAAGACCGTCCCTGTCCCTAAGGAGCTTGCCATCTATAATGCACTGTGTATATACATTCATCTCCTTCACAAGAGTTTATTAAGCACCTGCTAGAAATGCTTTTATAGAGCAGATTTTTGATATTGATTAGAGAAACACAGTTCCTTGGCTGTTCTGAAAATCAGCATTGCCACATGGTGTTTGATGACCTAATAATGGATTTGACATTTGGAGATGATGTTCTGCCGATATGCTCTCTGTGGGTCATTAATTATCTCGGAAAGCAGTGAGGGGCCCTTCCTTATTACCTCACAGTCCTTTCCTTTATGGTTTGTTAACTTTAGACAGCTTTGCCAGTTAAGCTCAGTCTAAATGTTTCTGTTGTTTTTCTCTTTTAGACTGACCAAGGAATCAAAAATCTTTCTGTTGAAGAGGCTGGCAGACTTGCTCAGGAAGATCCCGATTATGGCCTGCGGGATCTCTTCAATGCCATTTCTTTGGGCAACTACCCAACCTGGACGTTTTACATCCAGGTCATGACCTTCAAGCAAGCGGAAGAATTTCCATTTAATCCTTTTGACCTCACTAAGGTAAGGCGTTAAAGACATGGGTGGCCTAGCGCTGTATGGAGAATGGAAGGCGCATTATGTGCTAGCAGCATTCGGGATGGTGCTGTCCTAGAACTTTTACAGGGTGTTTCATTCCGGTGTGTAGTTTCATTACAGGTGCTCACTGTGCTGATTCACACAAGCTCTGGCTGCTTGGAATCTTAGTATTTGTCAAGGGTTAAATTTTGTGAAAGACACTGTCTGATTTTGCTGTTGCCCAAAGTTTGACCAGCACAGATGGTGGACTCAAGAGTGATCTCTTGGCTTTTATCATTTGTCATAATCATTGACTCTGTAAGATGGGATGCCAGGATTTCAAAAAGTAGTTTTAACTTTTTTTTAGCTTCTCTGTCACGTTATGCTTCTCTCATTTCCAGGTCTGGTCTCACAAAGACTACCCTCTTATCCCAGTTGGTAAACTGGTCTTAAATAGGAACCCCAAGAATTATTTTGCAGAGGTGGAGCAGATAGCCTTTGACCCAAGTAACATGCCACCAGGCATCGAAGCAAGCCCTGATAAAATGCTGCAGGTAAGCCTGGTGGGTTTCTATATGGTTCAGACCATCCTAGACTGACCTTTAAGCCGGCCACACCTGAAATTTGAGGCTGATGATGTTTCATGCATGGGAATGCTTTGGGGTGAGATCATCAATCAGTCAATCAGTAAACATTTATTAAGTACCTATTATACTGCCAGATTCTTTGTTAAGTGTGGGGACACAATGAGGCAGAAGGCAGTCTGACTCTCAGGGAACTTACAGTCTGACAAGGGAGACCACAGGCAAATATATGGAAAAGAAACTATAGGTAGGATAATCAGGAAATGATTAAGAGAGGGAGAGCCCTGGAATTAGGAGTAGGGGAAGGCTCCCTGTAGGAGGTGGGATTTTAATTGGAACTTAAAGGAAGCCGGGGAAGTCAGGAGTCAGTAGAGGAGGAAGGGCATTCTAGACATAGCGGGGCAACCAGGAGAATAGTCAGCCGGGAGGTAGAGGGTCTTATTCGTGGAGCAGCCAAGCAGACCGTGTCACTAGACAGAATACCTGCCATCTACGAGACCCTTCGGATTTCATGTAATAATGCATAGTGTTAGGGTGAGAGTCCATTAGGGTTTCAAGATTCTGGCATTTCCTTTTTTGAAATGTGTCTCAGAAAAATATTTGCTCCTTCACAGAGTGCCTGGCCCATAGTAGGTGCTTAATAAATGTTGATTGATTATTGAAGGGCTGGGCAGTTTATTGCCTGGAATTAATAGACATCAGGACACCTTGATCAAAATTCTTCTATTAATTTACCGTTTCATTAATGTGGCCCTTCAGTTTTTCCTCTTGTAAACAGGAAAATGTTGATGATCATTGAGTTGCCAATGTTTAAGATGCACTACTTTTGCCTTAATTATTGTCCTTATAATCCTCATTATTGGGCATATTTGGCATAATTCATGGTGTGGGCCCATACCACACACTTGTAACATGAGGAGGGAGTTTTAACTACTTCCTTAGATAAGAATTCAATGGGAAAAGAAGTGGTTTAATAAATTACTGTACAATTATCTGTTTTCTTGAACTATGCCCATGAACCAAGGTTTAACCAGAAGTGGTTTTTATAAGCCTACCACAATAACTACCTCTGACTTTTTTATATAATGATTTATCTTAAGACACTGGTTATTATTATTGAAAGTAAATAACTATAGAAATAATTCTGAATATTAAACACTCTTTATGGTACTCCAGATTTTTTCCCCAATCTTTGTTAATGTATACCTGAGATTTTACATTGTTGTAATGAATATGGACCTTCCATTGTGTGTTATGCTTTGTGAACTTGCAATTATTCCATAGATTCTTTTTTTAAATAGCTTTAGAGTATTTGCTTATAACACCATACTGTAGCTTGCTTCTTTCCCTGTTGTTGGATGTTGGGACCTTTCCCTGTTGTTTTATAAACTTCTTTCCTATGTGAAGTGACCCCTGATACACCAGGAGAGTGGTGGGGTAAGAAAATATGGGAGAGGCTGTGGCCTGGCTTTTGTTTATGGAGTGATTGCATCTTTAGCCCTGTTTCTAGAAGGAGACTATTGCCAGACTGGCTGTGGGGCAAAGGAATCAACCAAGCCCCAGGATAGAGCCCGTGCTGTGTTATTGGCACAAATAGTGGGGGGAAAAAACTGACCCTAGGCTATTTACATTGATTTTGGGAGCTGGATTCACACTCTAAGTATAGTAGGTTATTGACCCTGGTGGAATGGGCAAATGAGAACAATTTGTTCCAAGGGCCGTGAAGGCAGCTGAAGCAGGCTCTGTGGAGTTCTGAGAGCTTGGTCAGATATCGAAGACGATAAAGTCACCCACCATAACCCAGGCTATCGACAGTCATCCTGACTTGTGTCCTGTCGTTGGACTTCGATGACTCTGGAAGACAGAGTGAGGCTGACGACTGTGCAGCTCTGTTTCACTTAAATGCCAATCATGCATGAGTCATGCTATGACTCTACAATGTCATTGGTCCTCTGCAGATGAAGGATGAGCCATAAGTGGGGAGATCGCTGAGCCAGGAGTTAAGCACAGCTGGATATTTCATCCATGCTATTAGGCCGACAAGTCCCCTTTTCCAGGTTCAATTCTTTTGGGAATGGTGTCCCATGAGACAGTTGGCTCCTCATCATTAGCCTTCTTCTGAAGGGATAAATCGCCTTTAAAAACCTCAGGTAACCAGCATGGTGAGGGAATGAAGGGTTTCTTTTCATCACCTTTTCTGGTTAATTTAGAATTAAACAGACAATCCTTGTAATTTCAGCACTCATTATCTTTCTCAAAGGAATAATACCAATAATAGTTGCATTATTATCATAATTGGTTGAAGGTTTGCAAAGGCCTTTTTCTCACAACTATCCTGTGGCCTGGGTTGTAAAACATCATCCCTGTTTTACAAATGAAAGAACTTGGGCTCTAAGGGATGAGAGGGAGAGATGGAGTGAGGGCTGGATTCAGTCTTTGTCTTCTGACTATCCAGACCAGGGGTGGGGAGCCTGTGCCTTTGAGGCCATATGTGACCCTCTAGGTCCTCAAGTGGGGCTCTCCCCCAACCCTAAAGGCGAGGTTTGGATCCAGTCAAAGGGCAACACTTGAGGACCTAGAGGGCCACGTGTGGCCTGGAGGCCACAGGTTTCCCACCCCTGCTCCAGACTCTGGGTCTTTCCATGGCACCTCTACATTTTCCAGCTGTCATAAATAGAATATTTTGGCTAGCCTTTAATCTTTTATGGTTGGATTTGTGTAGCTCAGGTCCATTATTTTAACCAGCAGCACTCTAGCTAGTTGTGGAATGTAGAGCATATTTGTGATAAAACTAATTTTTGTAGGGAAACCTTGGGAGGGTTTTCTCTTTTATTGAACTAAATTATTTTGTTTTCTAGTCACTTCTTTCTTTTAAAAGTGGCATATAGTAAAAAAAATCACTGAGTGTTTCAGTGGGGTTTTGGTTAATTAGGTCCTTTTAAATTAGTAACTTGCATGGGAAAAGGAGCTAAACAAATGTGATTAGGCTTTGTTGGTAATTTTTAAACTGAAAAAAAAATGGGGTGACTAGCTGTGTAGAGTAGATGTTAAAATTAATTTTAGCATGACTTGGAATACATCATGGAGAATAAGCGACTTTTCAATGAGAATAATGTCTATAATAAAGGACAGACCTGGCCCCCTGTGGGGTACATTTTCAGTCACTATTCTGTATTTGGTGCTTTTCCCTTCTGTTGATTAAAAACAGTAAATACACATTTACAACTTGAAGTAAACATTCACATTCATTATTTTAGGGCCGTCTTTTCGCATATCCTGATACTCACCGCCACCGTCTAGGAGCCAACTATCTTCACATCCCTGTGAACTGTCCTTACCGAGCTCGAGTGGCCAACTACCAAAGAGATGGACCTATGTGCATGTTTGACAACCAAGGTATCCCCAGAACTCCTTGATATCCTGTACAAGAAGTTTACTGTGAAATGTGTAGGGTCTAGGGATTTAGATCTGGAGGGTGACCTTTGGGAGGCCCTGAGTTCAAACCTCTTATTTTCTGGATGAAAAAAAATAAGGCTCAGAGGTTGGGGCTCACACAGGAGGGTTGTGGGTGTTGAGGAGCAGCCCTCAGATGGGAGCCCGGGGCCTCCTGGGACTGGGCATCTCATGCTCTTCCTGTGATGCCACTTTCCTTACAACAACCTTGGGAAGTGTGAATTATGTTATACTTAGACCATTTTGGTTACTAAAGGGAAAAGTCGATTCAGTGAAACAAATCTGTGATTTACTAGCAATTGGTTGAGTTTTCCACTGTGACACAGGTTGTTTTGATGATTTATGCACGGCTAAATATAGCTAATTATTTAATCTGCTTCTTGAATTCTTGAGTGTCTTTATAGGAAACTGAGCCCTCCTTGTCTCCCCCTTCCCAGCCTCCCTCCAATATACAAACACCTATCTGTGATAGACCGTATGTAACTTTATATGATTTATTATTGACTTTTAATATCAGCAAAATCAATTAAGTACACTGTAGAACTTTTACATCTGAATAACGTATTTCATTGTGCTCTCGTAGATCTGAGAACTCATTGATGTGTTCTCACAGGTCTGTCACAGAGGTTCACCCAGTCCTCTAGGGCCTTCCTCTCATGTTCTTTTGACAAGTGTAAGAATATCAGTGGAGACACGGTTTCCCTTTTTTTCAAGACTGTGTATGGACTCACTTTGTGGTGAATCTATTTCTTTGATGGCGTCTCTTTTTTACTAATTCTCCTGCATAGGCTCTTATTAACTATAATTTACAGCCAATTATGATCACTCCATCACCTCATCCTCAACTTCAGTTTTTTGTAGTAATTATCAGTTACTTTCTCTGTGTCTCTTTCACTTTTATTTGGCTCATTCGTCTCTCTGTATATTTTTAAATTTCCTTTCAATCAGTGAAAATCCACCTTCTCTCCTTCCCACCTCTCCTTTTCCCTATTTAGAAGGAAAGAAGAACATTTATGGTCAAGCAAAACGAGTTCTCACATTGGCCATGCTTTTCCAAAATATGTTTCCGTCTGCATTCTGAATCTGTCCTGTCACTTTTGGGGAGGTGGGTAGCAGGTTTCATCCATGGTCCTTTGGGATTGTGGTTAATCGTTCCTGAGTTTTTCAGAATTTTTTGTCCTCACAGCATCGTTGCTATTGTATAAAGTGTTTTCCTGGTTCTTCTCACTTTACTCTGCATCAGTTCACACAAACCTTCCCAGGTTTCTCTGAAACCATCCCCTTCATCATTTCTTATAGCACCATAGTGTTCAGTTACCATTCATAGACCATCATTTTTTCAACTACTTCCCAAATGCTGGGCACCCTCTGTTTCTAGTTTTCTGCTGCCACTGGAAGTTTGTTTTGCTCAGGACCAATGCATCTCTTAATCTGCCCTCCTTTTCTTTCCCTCCTTTTCCCCTGTTGAATGAAATGTATTTCTATGCCTCTGTGTGTGTGTGTGTGTGTGTGTGTACACCTTCTGGTCAGTTCAGATCGAGTGAGGCTCCAGTGTTGCCTGCTCCCCTCACCCCTTTTCTTCTTTTTGCACATATTATCTCTTACAGATTTTAATATCTTTATATTTCTCATTAATCTGAATTGCATTTTCAGTTTAAAGACTTTCATTAAGCACTTATATTGTGTTACGTACTGGGGAAACAGGCAAAATTAGAACAGTTCTAGGGTCATAATGTAGTGCTGGAAGAGACTTGGGAGGCCAGTCCCTGGCCCCTCTCCCTTCCCCCTCATCCATTGCCTTTTTCTGGATTCTCTCATATGAAAATATCTTTTTACTGCACAGTGCCACGTTCTCTCCCTCCCGCCTCCCCACCGCCTTGTACCTATCCTTTTTCTTTTTAACAAGGTACCCTATTTCAGAGGTCGAGGGATCCTATACCACTACATCTCACCCATGTCTGGGAGGTTAAGTTGACTTCCTCATTAGGATTTCCAGTTCATCTTACTAACCTGATTTGTGTACATAGAAATCAGGGTCTTTTTTTTCCCCTTGGAAATTTTATCTCCTGTAACTTTCTGGGCATGGCTACTTCTGTTTTAGCTCTTTTCTATGTTTATAGCATTGCTGATGGATGTAGTTTTTTCTTTCCCTCTTAATTTTTATCTTAAAACTCTTTTGATTAGATTTGTAAACCCCCTTCTTACGCCCTTGCTAGGTGACTCCATCTCTGGCCAGGAGCCCATCATTGTATTTTAAGCTGTGGCTCAGAAATTCAAAAACCAAAGTAGGGACCAGAAGTTGGTGTTGCTTACGTTTCTTTATTTTTAGGGAGTTTGAACATGTTTCAAACTATTATTTACAATGTGTGGTTTTTATTTTGCATGTTTTTATATCCCTTTAGCCATTTATTTGGGATTTGGGTTTTGCTCTCAAATGTTTTTCTCCATCTCTTACAAATTTTAGAAGTTATTTTGTGTTACATTTACCAGAAATGGTTTTCCCAACCCATTTTTCTTCTTCTTATCTCTATTATATTCTTTATTGGAAAGAAATTTTTAATTTTTTGATAATTGAGTACTATGTACCTTGTCCCCAGTAGTTTCTTCTTTTTGCTCAATAAAAAAAAAATTGTACCCCTACAACTGAAATTAATATATTGTTCTATTTTATTCCTTTTTTGTGTATGTTCTTAGTCTACATTCTAGCTAGAATTTAAAGCAGTACCTTGTGTAAAGTCTGTATCTAAGTCCACTTTTCACTGTTGCTAACCCTTTTTTCCCATCAGCCTTTATGCAATTTATACCACCCCTCCCATTTTTTCTACACTTTGTCAAACTCTCATCTTTTTTTTTTTTTAAAGCAATCAGGGTTAAGTAACTTGCACAAGGCTACAGAGCTAGTTATTTCTGGGTGAGGTGATAAGTATCTGAGCCCAGATTCGATCCCCAGGTCATCCCGACACTAGGGCCGGTGCTCTTACTCTCTGTGCTACCTGGCCACCCCAAACTCTAATCTTTTATATGCATTTGGTGTAACATCTGGGGTCTGTATTTTGTGACATTATAACTGCTTTAGAGCATGTTTTAAAATATAAAAGTTTAAGGGTACACTCAGCAGATTCGTTATGATTTTGCCCAGTTCTTACCCTAACTGCATCATTTTATTCTTACAAAAGTTTTTTTAAATTTCATTTTATCTAATTTTTCTGTTTTATTTTTCATAAACTCCTCTAAGAATTTTCCCTGTAGCCATAACTATATATACATATATGTATGTGTATATAAATATGTATGTCCATATATACATCTATGTGAATATGTATAGGTATATGTTTGTGTGTATACACATACACATACATATATACATATGTATTTATATGCATACGTTTTTTTCTTCTGAGCTTATTGTGGCCTTTTATATTTAGGTCACTTATCCATTTGGAACTTGTTGTGATGTAGTGTAACATGATAGTCTAAACCTATATTTTTTTTTGCCAGATTGCTTTCCAATTTTTCCAGCTATTCTTCTGAAATAGAGAGTCTTTGCCTGAGTAGTTTGTGTTCTTGGGGAAGAGCCCTTCCTTAATTAAGCATTTAAAAAAATATTTATTAATTAAAATTTTTTCTTTTAAAAATTTTTTTCTTTTTTGATTATTCTTTAAAATTTTTTTTCCCTAGTAAGCATTTTGTAGATGCATAATTGGACCTGTTCTGTTCGGTGACTTTCTTTGGTGACATTTCAGCATGCATGTTGACATTAGTAAGAAGGCTTTGGTGATCCCTTGTGACCCCATCTTCTGTTCTCCAAGGTGGGGCTCCCAATTACTACCCTAACAGCTTTGGGGCTCCTGAGGATTATCGCCCCGCCCTGGAGAAGCGCTTTCAGACCTCAGGGGACGTGGAGCGCTACAATAGTGCCAATGAGGACAATGTCACCCAGGTAACGCGTCACCCAGCTAGCCATGGCTGTCTCCTCCTGATCCTGGTCAGGCCCTCCTTCCCTCCTGAAGCCTCTCATTGTGACAGAATGAGGCGGGGGCTTCGTGGCCACACTTTGGGAAACGTCAGAGAGTTGTGCCACCCCCAGAAAGGAGGAGAGCGAGGCCTCTTGTTCAATGCTGGGCCCTCTCCCCCACAGCTCCCTGAGACCGTTCAGGGAGTCCTGGAGACTCGTAGAGGCTTGAGTGGTTAATGTTGCCGCTGGTTTGCTTTCTCTCTTTGTGTGTGGGGGTGTCTGGGGGTAAGGTGCACCTGTATCCTTGAGTCACAGAGCAGGAGGGCTGCCTTCTTGATCCCCCAGGGTCCCGTAGGTGAGGCGTGCCCCCTCCCATCCCCCAGAGGAATTTACAGAGTGTTTTCCATCCATCCCCTTCCCGATTCTCATGCTGGGCTTTTGTGGAAGGGACTCCAGGCCCGATGGTGCCTTCTTCACAGAGGTTGTCGTTTGCCAGGATGGGACAAGGGCAGGGCAGATCCCAGGTCTCTGAGACTCCACGTCCCCCTGTCCACGAGTCCTTAGAAGTCACAGGTTCCATTAGTGTTTGCCTAGAATGAGCTGACCCTTTGGCTTCCTGTGTCTCTGTCTCGTTAGGTGATGTAATGTAATACCAAGCAAAGGCAACTTCCCAGGTTCAAAATACCAGCATAGGTGCTCTCTATTTTATTCAGTAACAAACCCAGAACAGAGAAGATCGAAACATGACATCATTCCAAATACAGCATTTACTAAGTGTGATTAAATAATCTCCAAGTACTACCCCACCCCAGGACCTTCCAATCATTCAATCAATTACAAAGTCTCTGTTCTAAATACTTCTCCACCCCTAGGCTATACCTTAATTAAGTCCACCACAAAGCCCCTTTTCTCAAATGGAGATTAGTTTCCAAACATAAGGTCAAAAGTTCCCCACCCCTGGATCACAATTGAATCTACCCCAGAGTTACATCAAGTTTAAACACAGCACTTAATACCCAAATGGAGGTCTTTTCTTCATCTTGACAGGAGGCAAGTTCTCAGCAATCTTAGTTCCTGGGGAGACAAGGCTTAGCAAAGCCACAAGATACATTGCCAGTCCCTTCATGAATTTATCCTCTGTCTGTAGAACAGTCCTAGAACCCCTGAACACATTAGCAAAGCCCTCTCCCAGGATTTCTGTAAACATACAACAAGAAAATCCTTCTTCAGGGCTTCTGAACCAACAGAAAGGCTCCCAGACCCCTGCAACAACAGCACTGTCCCTCACCAGTGGACAGTATTCACTCTGTCTGCAGGACAGTCTCCAGACCCCTGCAACAACAGTACTGTCCCTCACCAGTGGACAGTATTCACTCTCTGTCTGCAGGACAGTCGCAGGCCTTCTTAGCGAACAGCCAGGTTCCAGGACTTCTTCAACAAAAGGACAGTCTTTCACCAGTAGACAAATCTGGCAAAATAACATCAAAACAGACAGACAAAGTACCAGCAAAACAGCCATGTCTCCTCAGTCCTTGGCAGCTCAGGGGGCAGGTCTCAAAAGTCCAGGGCAATTCAAAGCGGCCACCAGCAATTCTCTTAGTCTCTCTCTCCACGAGGTGCTGCTTCCAAAAAGATCTTCCGCCTCTCTCTAGTGTCTCTCCAAATCTACATCACCAGCTCCTCCCAATTCAGGACTTTCTTTTCACATCAACAAGCCCATCCCACAGGTGGGATTAACAAACAAACTCTGGGTTTTAACACAATCAATTTGAAAACCAAGCCAATACAGGGGAATCTTTAATTGCCATTACTATCACAGGTGAGAACGTTCTACAACATGGTGCTGAATGAAGCAGAGCGCCAGCGCCTGTGTGAGAACATTGCCGGGCACCTGAAGGATGCCCAGCTTTTCATCCAGAAGAAAGCCGTGAGTGACCTTTGTATTACGGCCGCTGCCTGCAGTGGGGGGGCCTTGCTTGTGGGGAGGGGTAGAGGCAGGGCACAGGGAGCTGAGGGTTCCACGTTCTGTTATCTGATGATCAGGGACCCTGGAAGACAGTGTATGCACCACCCCACTAATCCTCAGTCATGATTTCTCTAAGTTCTTAAAATCGGAGGAATTCTCTCCCACTGTTTTAGTTTGGCTGCTGCCCCATATTACCCAGGATTCTGAGTGCTGCCTGATAAACATAGAGGCTTGGCCACAAATTTCATAGATTATAGTCAATGGGAGCATGGTTTCTACCCTTGCATCCCTAAAGAATGTTGGTGGCTGACCCTTTTTAAGAAGTTAAGTAGAAATTTACTGAGGTGGAAAGAGCTGCATTGCCCCTGGAGGAAGTTAGCTTAGTTTGATGCTGTTTTCTCAAAGCATTAAAAAAAAAATAACCTTAAAATAAAATGCCTGAGGTGATGAAGCCCTCCTCCTCACTTCTGGTCACTGGTCGCCTTTGACATTTGTTAGCAATTACGTAACTGATGTAAGCTCCCATGCCTGTTCTCTCCATGGATCATTCCAGGCCTCAGATTATAGAGAAAGCTGGCCATGTTCTTTGGGGTCCTTTCAGCTCGATCTCTATTCCTAAGCCTTCATCACTGCCCCTCGGGAGGGGATGTGTAGCCCCAGAGCCTTGATCTGAGATGTCTGTGTCTACATCTGACTGCTTCACTACAGGAGTCTGACCCAAAGCAGCAGAGTTATCCCTTCCACATCACAGGAGTGAGGGTCGAGTGGTGCGGTGTTCCCCAAGACCTGGGAAATCTGCATGCAAATTTTGACCCTCCCTTGGTACCAGAGAAGCAATCAGAATTTTTTTCTTTTTTGGGGTGGTATTTACAGCACCCTGTAAAATATGGGTTATTTGGTCATAGGCTCTGTGTCATCTGCCAACCTTCAGGTATCATCTGAGGCTTCTGCAAAACTCCCCCCAAATTCCCATTTAATTTCTTATGCTGACCTAAGATATATTGAAACCATGATGGGGAAAGTTGAGTTGTGGAAGGGATAACTTTGTATTTATTTGTTCCTGGGCCTCTGCAGTAAAGAAACTCCATTGCCTCCTGGGGCTATATTGAGGCTCTTGCTGGGAATGTCTCCATTAGGACTCCGGAAAAATTGGTGCTCCCTCCAGAATCCCCATTATCCATGTAATCCTGGGTTTAAGCACGGTCTGGAGGCAGCCCTTGTACCCATTCCTTACTCTGGTCTAGGGGCTGTATTGTGGGGCTTTGTCTTGTACAGCTTTCCATTTATTTTAATTTGATTCCAGGTAAATAATTTCTATGATGTTGATAGCGACTATGGATCCCGGGTCCAGGCTCTTCTGGATAAATACAATGCTGAGGGACATAAGGTAAGCCCTAGCATAGTCTGGTGGTCGAAGCATAGCACCTGAGGTTAGCAGGTCTAACTTTAGCAGCATTGCCCTAAATGTTAGCACATGGTGAGATAATTGATAAGGAAAGAAGGCCTACAAATTGGTCAACTGTAAATGAGCTCCAGTTCAAAGCAATTTCTGAATTTCTGTTCATTTTGTCATTACCATCCCATTTGACTCTTCTGTGACTAGATGTGGCAAAAGTATAGGTTCAGCAAGGCCCGAAATGGACGAATGGTCCTGTGATCAGACACCTTACCACCTTTTCTTGTACCCAGTTTTCTAACATGCTTGATAGGTTGTGACAGATCAGTCACTCAGAGTGTTGGCTTTTGGTAATCCTTCCCTTTCACTGCTGGACACCAACTGGTGTGATCCTTTAGCTCAGTCACTGGCTTTCCTACCCTTAACCTACTTGGCAAACAGATTCCAAGCAGAGGCTGAATTGTTTCCATTGGTCACAGGGCTGGGCTAAATGCCACAGACCCAGCCACGCTTGGACCATGTGATCATCAATTTAGGATTCAAAGAGCCCTTAATTGTCTCTCTAAGCCACTCATTTCTACAAGTGAGGAAACTGAGGCCCGGAGAGGTTAACTAGTTTGCCCAAGGTCACACACAGTAAGGTACGGGACCTTAGAGGAGAATGTATTGTCTTAGTATGGTGATGTCATTAGAGGGAAATACAGTGGCTGCTCTTACATGTTGCTGTTAAATTTTTTTTGTTCTTTTATGTAGAATGTGGTTCGAACCTATACCCAGTCTGCATCTCATTTGGCTGCTAAGGAAAAATCGAATCTCTGAGCTCACCAAAAGGATTTCTCCTCAGCTGAACAGTTCAGATTAACCCTTCTGATCAGTCTCCGCACAATACAGCATGTCTGTGTGCTGACGCGCTCACATAAAGGCCAGGTTTTATAAACATATTCACAACAGATAGTGCTTATTACTCATTAATGCTTTGGACCCAGGTTTAGAACTTGGGGAACATAATTTTTCATGTTTATGTTGGAAGTGAAGGTTAATACAGTCAGTGCCTTTTAAAAATTGTGTTTGGTGTGGACAGTTGATTTCATGTGATGTAACTGGAGGAAAATTATTTAGTGGAATTATCAGTTTATCTGATAAAAATTATCTCATGAAATTGATGCTCTCATCTCACCTCATTGCCTCTTAAATAAGAAGAAAATCATTTTTTGGATGGATCTTTTTAAAAAAAAAAATCAGTTTCCTAAAAGGAAAAACATTTTCTGGAGCGTCCTTTTCAGGAAATTATTATGCCTTCATCATGTATGTTTGCTTCATTGTTTCTGCCTGGAAATTGTTATCTTCCATTCCTTTTACCTTGGAGTTATGTTTATATTAATGCAGTATTGATTTTTAAAAACATTGATTTGTAATCATATTTGCATTTTACAGTAAAACAATCTCTAATTAAGAAAGCAAGTGGTGTTTGGTTTCTTCTGGTGTGACTTAGTGGATATTAAAACTTGCTAACTGCAGCTGAGTCTTCACTACAATTCACTAAGCATTTATTAAGTGTTTGCTGTATGCCAGGCAGCATCCAGCTCCTGTCCTCAAGGACCTTACATTCTACTTAAGTCTCTTCCTCCAACCTCCAAACTCCCTCCTTACTTCCCTCTCCCCGCCCCCCTTTGTTTTGGAGTTTCCTTTAACTTACTGATGCCTTTTTTTCTTCCTTGAATTCTTCTCCTTTTTTCTTCCTCTCAGTTAAGTCCCCTCTTTGCCCCTTCAACTTCATTTCAATTTTTTTTAATTTTCCATGCCTTTTTCTATAAAGGATGTCTTTACCTTGCTCTTTCCATGAACTCTTCGCCCTTTCTGTCTCTTCCTAAGCTTTTATTCTGATTCATGGTCTTGACACTCACTCCTTTACCCTCTTCACACTCCTCACCAAACACATGCTCCCGATGGGCCATTTTGAATTTCCACTGTTACTCTCTACAGATCCTTCTCCTGGCCCTCTGTTCCATTGTGCCTCACTCTTAGAAACATCCTCTTCTAAAAAAAAAGGGAGAGAGGAGAAAAGTTTTGCTCCAGGGAAGAAATTTCCTTATGTCCCTGATCACAAAGCCCAGTTCTGCCCCTTGCCCTCCCTGTGGTCAGTTGTTCAGTTCTGTGCCAGGCTCTGTCCTGTGCCCTGGGGAGATTGAGAAAGACAAAAGACAGTCCCTGGTCTTGAGGGGCTTATGATCCAAAGGGGGAGACAAGAAGCAACAAACAAGACATAGACAGGATGAATTAAAAAATAACGGAGGGAAGGAAAATTCAGTTAAGAGCCTAGAGCTCAAGCAGAAAAAATCAGTAGGAAAG
>NW_027185804.1:24034825-24036497 GCF_028583685.1 Petaurus breviceps papuanus
GAAAGACATCAAAACAAAAGACAGGAAGGTCACGAAATAACTTAAAGTCAATAACAATATATTGCAAGACAATGGAAATTGAACCAATTTCTAATGAGGCAGAAGACAATGTCTACTCTCAAGAGAGTATGAACCATAGCAAGAGGGTCCCAAATGATTCAAGAGACAAATCAGCTTCTTATCACCTCCAGGATCAAATGTAAAATCCTGCTTAATATTCAAGGCCCTTAACAATGGCCCCTCTCCACATTTCCTATCTTCTTACACCCCTTCTCCTCTCACATACTCTTTCAACCAGTGACACTGGCTTCTTTTGCTGTTCCTCAAACAAGACATTCTTTATCTATAAACTCCAGGCATTTTCCTTGGCTGTCCCCATGCCTAGAAGGGTCTCCCTCCCCATCTCTGCCTCCTGACCATCCTTCAAGTCCAACTAAACTAGCGTCTTCTACAGGAAACCTTCCCCAGGAAACCTTCTTAATTCTAACGCCTTCCCTCCTAAGAGATCGGTTCTTTTGAGGATTTTCAGCAATGGCTTGGCCTCAGGATTGGTCGTCATATGCTAAGGCTAGAATAATGTCATCCAGTCTCATTTATAGTTTCACCGAACACAGCATATTCCTGGTCTGGCTTTCATCTACTTTGACAGGACCAATCTAACACATAATAATAGCAGATTACTGTGTCTCCTTGTATATTTGGAAGTAATGCCTCAGGGAAGGAATGATTCAGGATCTCATAGTAGGAGGTGACCTCAGAGAACATCTGGTACATGAACAGGACTCCCCTCTCACACATCCAGAATTAGCATCCATGGTTGTCCTGCCTTTGTTGAGGACAGTTAGTAAAGCTTCAGTGGAAGGAGAAGTATACATCGTGCCTTTTATTATAATGTGCTTTAGCTTTAGTTTTTTGGGTTGCCATATTACTTCACTTACTTGTATTAGGTTTAGAATTTTTTAAGATAAATTTTTTTGTTTTTTTATATTACTTTATTATTAATTAAGATTAAGATATTAAGATTCCCAGATCCTTTCATTGTTTTCTAGTCATACTTTGCCATCTTGTACTTGTGATATTGACCTGTTGTTGTCTTTACAATTCACTTTTACTTGCTTAAAGTGAAGCTGACATTTTTACCAGTGGCTTAGATAAAGGTGTGAATGGCATACTTATCAAATTTACAGATAAGAAACCTAGGAAGGATGGCTAATACAGTGGATGATGGCCGGTATCCAAAGAGATCTTGAAAGGTGTGTATAGATTGTGCCATTTTGAATAAGATGCAATGACAGATGAGTGTAATCTCATATTCAAACTTAAAATATTAAGTGCATCAGAAGGGATTTAGTGGACTATGACAATATTAGTCAACATCGTGATTTGGCAGCTGAGAAAGGTGATGAAATTTAGGCTCTTTTGAAAGGCAGCATTGGGTAGCGTCCTTGACAGACTACGTAAGTCCTGTATTCATTTCTGGCACTCCATTTTAGAAGGCCATTGGTGAACTGGAGAGCTTCCAGATGAGGGTATCTGGAATTGTAATGGGCCTTAGGGTCATACTGCTTGAAGAATGCTTGGAGGAAATAAGAACATTTTGCCTGAAGAAGTCTCAGAAGGAAGAGGAAGGAAGGGAGGGAGGGAGGGAGGAAGGAAGGAAGGAAGGAAGGAA
>NW_027185804.1:24036507-24092675 GCF_028583685.1 Petaurus breviceps papuanus
GAAGGAAGGAAGGAAGGAAGGAAAGGAGGGAGGGAGGGAGGAAGGAAACTTCCTATGGGCCAGGTACTATGCTAAGTGCTTTTTCAAACATCTCATTTGTTCGTCACAACGACCTTGTGAAGTGGGTGCTATTATGATCCCCATTTCACAGGTGAGGAAGCTGATGCAAAAAGAGGTTAAGTGACTTGCCCAGGCTCACACAGCCAGTAAACGTCTGAGTCCAGGTCTTCCTGACTCTAAGCCTTAGAGCTCTGTCTACTGTACCACCTGGCACCTACACAGTGAGTTCCCTGTCAGTGGTAGGATGCAAAGATAGGATGACTGCTTGGGTATGGATGCTTTTTGTTTAGAATTTTTGAACAAAACTATTAAGGGGTTTTTAACCTTGGGCTCATGAACATGTTTTAAAAAATATTTTGATAGCTGTATTTCAATATGATTGGTTTCCCATGTAATCCCATGTTTTTTATTTTATGCATTTAAAAACACTTTTTTGCGAAGGGGTTGATGGGCTTCTGCAGATTACCAGAGGTGTCCGTGACACAGTGAAGGTTAGGAACCAATGGACCAGATGGCCCTTGGAGCCCCTCCCCCCTTAGCTGCTGTAACTTTCCCTAATGGGTTGGGTTATTTCACCCATCCCTTCCTTTGCCAGCAGGCACGCATGAGAACCTGCAAATGCTGCCTGTTTCTTCCTCTCCTCTTTCTTTCTACCCCTTGGAGAGGGGTTGAGCAGGAATACAAGAGGGCACCCACAATGTGCAAGTAGACATGTATTGTTGGTACCTATAGGAGAAGATCTTACTCTTCAAAATGCCATAGATGGAAGGCCCATGCCAGAGAACACCAAACCGGGGCCACTGGGAAGGAGGGGGAAAGAAGGAAGGCCTTGTGCATGGAGTAGGTCCAGAGATCACGGTGCTAAGGAGGACGGTGAATAAGCTTCAGCAAGACTTGGAGAGCTGAGTCAAAGACAAGGGCTGCTGGGTCGGAAGTTACGTTGCTGTGGAAGTGGTGAGGCTGCAGACAAAGGGGGGCACCTAGCAGAGCATTTGTGGGCTGACTGCCCATCGGGTAGCATGAATATATTGTAGGGTATAATATGTGAAACATATCGTATATCATATATAACATTATTGCACATTACATATGATACTGCATTGTAATGTATCACATGATACTATTATTATATTATACAGTATATAATGTGGGATGTCTCCTACATCCTATAATTGTATATGTGTGTATCTACTATAACATGATTGGTTTCCTTTGTAATCCTATACATAGCATCAGATCCACCTGACAACATTGCCCTGAGAAGGGCTCCTTAGTCTTCCACAGAATGCCAGTAGGGGTATGGGGTTTCTGTAACACACAAAAGGCTAAGGACCCTGAGCTCGTCCCTTCAGTTTTCAGATGAGGTCACTGATCCCAGAGTGGTGATAGGACAGAGACCTCAGAGGTCATCTAGTCCAACCCCCTAATTTTACATTTGAGGAAACTGAGGCTGGCCTAGGGAGGCTAATGTTTCTCCTTCCCTCCCTCCGTATCCCCAGAACTTCCTTTATAAGTAGAGCTGTCTCTGGGTGGAGCAGGTTGCCTTGGGAGTTGGTGAAGTTTCTCCTCCCTGAAGGTCTTCAAGCAAAGGCTGGAGGGGCATTTGGTGAGTCCACTGTAGTCAGTCAGTCAGTCAGTCAACTAGCATTTATTAAATGCCTACCAGGTACTGTGCTAGGTCTCCTGTGCAAAGTGTTATAGAGGGATTATGGTTTAGGAGTAGGTTGGATTAGCTAGATCTGACTCTTTGGTATCCTTCCAAAACCTGCCATGACCCAGTGACTCACCCATTCATTCCATAGGACTGAGCATATTCCTTAATATGAAAAAAATGTAAAGATGGCCAGGACAAAAACTTCGGATGCCATTTTCCTCTCATTTCATGATCCCTATGACATCTTTAATTCTCTAGGACTCTGAGTTAGGATCAGATAGAGGAAGTTCTTCATTTGGTCCTCTGAACATTGATGAAATCTCAGATTGGGATAAAAGAAAAAGAAGAAAAATCCCTAACAACTGTTAAATTCAGTATTTAAACACAAAACAACTATATTAACCCATAGTCCTCGAAAAGTTATCAAAACCCATCATGATTTTAGCGTATTACTTTTGAGAGTAACTCACAGAAACGTTTTTTCACATTAAATATTTTATTCACATTGTTTACAAACTGTATCCACCTGGAGAAAAAAACACATGAATCCAAAAATAGATTATTTTACAGTTATTCACATTTTTCTTTTAAACATATTAGTTTTTGAGGTTAACCTTTTGACCACTGGTTTTCAACATTCATCATGGCTCTGAGATGCCTCCCTCCTTCCGCTCGGTAACCAGAAGACATAGTAGAAACCACAGAGTTGTGGGTCACCGATGATGAGTAAGAAGCTGTCAGTGTAGATTCGACCTCACTGAAGTTTATTGAGATAGTATTCCTTCACTTTCACTGTTTTTGATATGGCAATCTTGACTTTTGAGATGGTGGAGGAGGGAGTTGAATCCGGTAGTTAAAAAGGAATAAAACTGGTTCACCCTTTGCCTGTTGATTGATGGGACTTTTCCAGTTATGTCAAACTTCGATGTTTGTGCCGCAATAACATCCAAAAGAGAATTTTCCCTTTCGGCACTTGAGATCTCCCAGTCTGATTGTCGTAGGAACAGCAGTGATTTTTGGTAGGGGGGAGAAAGGGAAAGAAGTGTTCTTCAGTTCATTAACCCCTTGCATACCCTAGTTCTACTCCTAGTCAAAATTGGGGAGGAGAAGGGGAAATCTCAGCAACAAATATTAATAAAACAAACAGTAAAGATCTAATATGTTTAGAAAGATGCTTAAAAGTTTACTCAGTGACTGGAAAGATGATTGAGAACCCTACTGACCATCTATGCTGAATTTAGTTTGTGTCCTGGATTCATGGCTAGAACTGAATTTTTGTAAAATTTATTTTTCAAATAAGAAAATTACCCGCTATGATAATAATAGTTGATGTTCAGATAGCACTTTGAGGTGACAAAGTATTTCATCTGCACAAACGAATGGGGTCCTCACAACAACCCTGTGAGGTAGGCAGGCAAGGTCTGATAATCCACATTTTACAGATGAGGAAACTGAGGCTTGGAGCAGCACGACATGGCTGATGCCTCACAGATAAAAAGTTGTCAGGTCTTCTGACTTGTCTTTCCATCATCAAGTCGTGCCGATTTAGATCACTGCCCAACTAACTTCAGTCATTGGAAATTTAAATTACTCTCACCTGTTGTTCATTGTTACTGATCTAGACTAGTACTTGGTTCTTTGGGATCTGCCTGGGAGCTACCAGTCAAAACTTCCAGAAGAGGAGCAGTAAGTAAGTGACCAGTGAGATCTAACTAGGAATTTTTATAATGCGGTGGGGTGGAGGAAAGAGCTCCCTCAGGGTACAGCTGCCAGGAGGGAAGGAGTGGACACTGCTAAAAGACTGGCCATTGCTAAGGAGATGGGGCTGATGAGGAAGGCAGGGGAATGGGGTGGATGCCCAGGTGTAAACGTTTAGGATGAGGCCACTATTGAGGCTGAATGGGGAGGAGCCCACCTGGGGTATGACCAACTCTTCAGGGTGGCGAGGTTGGCACTTTTTAGCCCCCTTGAAATCTCAGCATCCTGGGTAAAAACCCTGGCTACCCCCACCCTAAGGTGGGGCTTTGAGTCAGAGATTCCAGTTGTCTTTGTTTTCCTTAAGTCTTAATGAATTAAAAATGATGCTTGATTGAGCCACAGGAGTCAACTCTTGTAAAATAAATTTATACTCCTCCCAAATCATCCCTCCCCTTCAAATTAGATTTCAAATAGCCTAGTGGCTGTAACTCAAAACAGTCAGTAACCTGTCCGTCCAGATGGAAACTGATATGGAGAAATTTCACCAGAATGTATTGGGGGGGGGGAGACTTTCAGATGTATGTCACAAGATGATTTTTTTTAAAGGAGAGAAAATCCATGAAGTGTGATGGATGAATGAAGTCGGTCATAGTTTGTCTTCTTGCCAACCGTGTGCATTTTTCCCAAATTTGTACACTAACCTTCTGTCCACCCTTTCCAAAATTCCTGTTTTGTAGTAGTATCTGAAAAAAAAAAACAGAAGGGTAACTGGGGAGAGAGTCACACCAGAGGGGAAAAAACCCAGCTCATTACCTGTCTGGTAACATTCCCAAGGTCAGGTGCTCTCTGATAGGTTAGCTTTATTTAGATTTCATCAATGTTTTCTTACCCTGCACTTGGCTTACACAGAAAACTTTCCCAGATCCGTATGTAATTGAACTGCCGACTGAGTCATAAATGTGTGTGTTTTTATTTGTGTGTTTGCAAGTTAGTCTCTGTTGGAAGATCCCTTCCCTAAAGGCTCCCAAGGATGAGAAGCCAGGAAGATCTTTTACAAGCCAAGAGAGCCAGAAGCTGGGTCTCATGACCTTTCCATTCTTGAGTGAAAATGCCAGGAAAACAGTCATTCCCAGCTTATGTAACATGCCCAGAGGCAAGCGATGGGGCAGGATATTAACTTACCTCAGGGCTCTGCTCAGCTTTTCATAGGTCATGCGATCATTTTTCTTCCTTTGTCCCCACATCTTGGCCAGGGCTTCTGATTTCACCACCCGAAAAATACCCTGTTCCCGATCCTCCCATTCCAAAATGCCACAATTCTCCTCAGGAGACAGGAGGAGGTCTCTCACAAATTCCCACAGGTGAGAACTCTGGAGGCCTTTGGGAGAGGGGAAAGGCAAAAAAGTTAGATCTTCAATAAATACTCCAGGGGATAGGTAAGCTTGTGGATGTGGAGTTCCCTCCCAAGGGGCCCATCCAGAGCCCATTCACCCCTTCCTATCCTGCACCATACTATGGCTTCCTATAAATTTGCCACCCAACGCTAGAGGCCTTCCTTGATGTCTCCTGACTCTTTCTAATCTCTCCCTCCAATGAGCTGCCAAAATGATTTTCCCAAAGCCCAGGTCTGACCATGTCACTCCCCTGACTCAGTAAACTCCAATGGCTTCTTTTCTGTTTGTCATTTCAAGACCTTCAGAAGCTGGCCCCTCCTTACCTCCCTAACACCTCACTGTCCCCCACCGCCCATATTCTGTGATGCAGAAGTGCTGACGCTTACTCCTCTAATGTGACCCTAGAATGCTCTCCCTCTGCATCCTGCCTCTGGGCTTTCCCAGCTTCCTTCAAGGCTCTGCTCTAACCCTACCACTCTAAGGAAGGCCTTTTCTGGCCCTTATCACTAGCAGTGCCTTCCTTCTGAGATTACTTTCCATTTACATTCTATGCGGTTGTAGGTTTGTAGTTATTTGCCTGTTTTCTCTTTGCCTTTCTTTGCATCTTAGGCTTAGCCTAGGGCCTGGCATATAGTGAGTGCCTTAGAAATGCTTGCTGAGGGACTGATGGTGGTGTGCTCTGTTGGCATTTCATCTCTCACCATGATACCAGCCCAACTTTTCTTTTCATACAATTCCTGGATCACATATGTGTGCCAATGACGCGTGTAGTCATACTGGAGAAAGGGGAGGAATATGCTTTTAAATTTGATTTGGAACTCTCCCTTTACAAAGAGCTGAGCTGACCTTCAGCGTTCTCTGTAACCAGCACGACTTTAAGGAACCAGCATCAGAACTTAAAGAGCATGGGTTGGATTTGAAGATAGATGGCTTGGATGGCATGCTGACTTTGCTTTTAACCAATTGTGTGGCTGTGGTCACACAATTGTGTGGTCACTTATCTCAAGACCATGGATTTAGATCTAGAAGGAACCTTAGGGGCCACCTAGTCCAATCCCCTCACTTTTTCAAATAAGGAAGCTGAGGTCTAGAGATCTGAAGTGGCTTCCCATCATCTCCACCCAGTGCTGGCCAACTGCCATGCCAAGCCTACCTGCTTGATGCAGCAGGGCACCTTGAGGGTGCTGGGCAAGGCAAACCACTGCCAAAACCTCGACTACCTCCTGATTCCAAATCCAGGCCTCTTTCCACCAGATTTTCACTGATCCACATAATGCCTGTGTTGGAAGGGACCTCTGAGGCTATCTTGTCCAACTCAGCCAGGTCATCCAGCCTGTGCTTGAACAGCTCTCGTCTGCCAGGGCGGCCCAGGCCCCTTCGGGAGAGCTCTCCTGGTTACAGAGTTTTTCCTTATACCAACCCTAACTTGACCAGCTTCAGACATCTGAATTCCGGTGAGGCTAGAGGGTAAGATCAAGGGGATTTGAGGATATTCCCCTTCCGCATGAAGCTGCCATTACCAATGAAACTTACTTGATCTCCCATGGTTGTGGCTCTCTTGACTTTTTATGCTTCCTACTTTCAAACACGATGAGTCTGCGGCTGAAACAAAAGCCAAGAGGTGAGCGTTAGGAAACACTGGGGAGAGGAAGGACCCCTGGGGATCACTGGGTTCACTCTTTCCCTGTCCAAACTAGCTCTGTCCACTCCACTCCTGCCTCAGTGCACTGAGGTGTCCATAGGAGGTTAGGACTAAGAGCCAAGGCGGGGAGGAGCAGAAGGAAGGACGAAAAAGGGGGAGGGGAGGGGAGGTTTGTTTCTCTTTCTTACAGTGTTGAAGAAGGACCTTTGGAAAACATTTCTAGTAGGTCCCTGGGGAATTTCTAAGGCCTGGTAAAAAATGTTCTCTGATTTAGTGCTGGTCCTTGGTGGGGTCCAGTGTTCTGCTAGGCTCTGTGGGGTGGGAGGGCCGGGGACTGCAAGGAAGACACAATCCTTTGCCTTGGAGAAGCTGAGGGTCTTTGAGGAGGCCTTAGTAACTCTTCTGAACAGTAATAATAGAGTGAGTCTCAAGGCGGGGAATTCTCCTCACTGTCTCTCATCTCCCATATCTAATCTGCAGTCAAGGTCTATTGATTTCACATTTGCGACATCTCTCCAATACACCCCCTTCCCTCCTCTGACATCACCACCACCTGGGTGCTGCCCTCATCACCTCAATACCCTCGGTGGGTCTGCCTGCCTCAAGTCTCCCCCAACTCAGCAACTAAAGTGAATTTCCTAAATCACAGATCTGGCCATGACACTCCCTACTCAATAAACTCTACTGGCTCCCCATGGCCTCCAGGATCCAGTACAAAATCTTGTCTGGCGTTTAAAGCTCTTTATAACCCAGCCCCCTCCAACCTTCCCAGTCTCCTGGCACCCTGCTCCCCCACATGCACTCTTCACTCCAGTGACCCTGGCCTTGAAAGAGATGCTCCATCTCTCCGGCTCTCCCCCAGTCCTGGAGCCCTCTCCCTGCTCACTCTCCTCCTTCTATCTTTTCTGACTTCATAATAATAAATAAATAATAAACTTAACAAATATTTATTAACTGACCCACAGGAGATGATTCATTGCCAGATGAACGATAAAGAAAATAGCTAAGACAGGGGCTGGGGATCGGGCCTGATATTTTGCTGGGAGGGGAAATTCCAGGTGAGAGAACACTCTTTACCAATACACATCAGGGGAAAGGGACTAAGCATCTCTCCAACACCTACTATGTGCCAAGCGCTGAGCTCAGCACCTTACAAGTCTCGTTTGATGCTCACGACAGCCCTGGGAGGTGGTTGCTAGTTATTATCCCCATTACACAGATGAGGAGACTGAGGCAAACACCAATTAAGTCACTTGCTGAGGAAGCTGGATTTGAACTCAGGTCTTCCAGGACCAGGGCTCTATTCATTAAGTGATGCCCCCTCTCACCCCCAGTTACAGCTATTGCATCAGCAGCAGAACTTGAACCCAGATCTCCCTAGGTTCAGAGCTGGCTTTCTGATCCCTCACTGTTCCATACTGTCTCTGCCCAAGCTTTTGAGTAAGGACCTTGTTGTCTTTTCCCTTTGGAGGGTGGTGTTAGAAGTGACAGCAGTGTGAGGGAACACTGGCTCCCTAATAGGGAATAAATAAATTATATAAAAATTATATTAAAAAATTAATAAAAGGATTTGTTCTGTGAAGTTTGGATTCAGTCAAAGGGCCGCACTTGAGGACCTAAAGGGCCACATGTGGCCTTGAGTCTTTGTTCCAGTGGGAGAGATCCTAACTTTTCTATGCTTAAGAGATAGATGTTCATTAGGAGTTATGGTGGGCAATGGAGTCCATACCCTAGTCAAGGCGTCACCCAATGATTTCATCGATCTTTGAAAAATGGAGGACAAACAGCAATAGCCCTATAGTCCCGTAACCTGGAAATGAGCTAAGTTCTGTTTGACCATTTGTCTTTGTCAACCCAATGATTAATACAGCTCTTGGCGCCGAGCAGTCTTGTAATAATTACCCGTCTACAGTTAGGTTAGCTATAGACTGAAACGATAGGGAAAACCCACATTTATATATTGCTTTATAGTCACAAGCATGAAATTATGAGGGAGAAAGGGAATAAAAGATATTATGATATATATGTATATTATATATAAATTATATATTATAAATTATATATAATCATATAAATATATGTAAAAGAAAATCGGCTGGTTGTAAGGACAAGGATGACTGATGGGCACTCCATGCCAAAGTGCTACATTGGTATTTCCAGAATTGGGAAGGAGGGGGTACAGTAGACGGAGCACTGGGCCTGGAGTTCCAATCTACTCTCAGAACTGTACTAGTTGTATGCCCGTGGGTCATAAGTCACCTCCCTTGTTTGCCTCAGTTTCCTCAATTGAAATCAGGACAATAACACCTCCTCTTAGGGTTGTAAAGATCAGCTGAGATGACTGTAAAGCCCTTAATACAGGGCCAGCCACATCGTAAGTGCTATGTGAATGGTTATCGTTCTTATTATTGCTGTGATGATTTCAAGAGAGAGCAAGAAAGACCTCTAGCACCTTCTCCGTGGTCTGACCTGTAAGGAAGGTCAGAGCTCCTTGAGTATAACCTCTCCCCCCCTTCTACAGATGAGGAAACAGAGTCCCTCTGCCACAATCTCTAATTTATCCCATTTGTAGCTTGTCTAATGTAGCACTCTGTTAAGTCCTCTCCCCCTTTAGAATGTCAGCTCCTTGAGGGCAGGGACTTTCTTTATACTCCCAATCACTTAGCACATATACTAAGATGACTGCATGTATATAATCGATAGCAAATTGCTTTCCTTCTCAAGGAGGGAGGGAGAGAGAATTTAGAACTCTTAAAGAATATTAAAAATTGGTTTTAATTGTAATTTAGAAAAAATAAAATTTAATGTAACAGGGCATATAGTAAGTCCTTGATATATGCTTGGCGACTGACCGGCAGACCCAGGGAGGTTGGACCCCATGCTGAGGGCCATAAAGGTAGGAGCATGGGGGTGGGTGTTCTTCCCGCTGTCCCAAGGTGCTTCTAAACATGGCCCGCTGGATGAGCCGGTAGGGGGCGCTGTTATCGACATTGCCGCAGGGAGTTCTCACACCCCATCAGAAAGCAGAAAGTATTAGAAGGATAGAGAGTGGTCATCAAACCCCTGGGAGCCCATAAAATTGTCAAAGGAATGAAGTGTAGACAGAGAAGAGGGCCCAGGACAGAGCTTTGGCTACCTGAGTTTAGGTAAAGCAAGTGATGGAAGGGAGGGCATTTGGAACTCAAAGTTTTAAAAATGAATATTAAATTGATTTTACATGTAACTGGGGAAAAATAAAATGCTAAATAAAAGCTAAAAAAAAAAAGTAAATGGCGGGTACAGAGGGAAAGTGCTCAAAGGCTGGCAGTCCTCTGATCCAAAGTCCTGCCCCTTTGCCTGATCCAAAGTCACACTTCACCAGGCCAGAGCCAGGCTTCGTGGCTGACCTATCCAGTGTTTGATCTTTTAATAAAGTGAAAAACAGCTCAACCATAAAGATAAACAAAGGTGAATGATTAACCTGGGGACAGATAATAAGTTGTGCTGATTGCTATGAGGGAAACATGTTTTTAAAAACTTCAAATACTTCCATTATTTTCTCAAAGATGAAAATATATATGTACATGTATATATATGTATGTGTCATATATACACATATATGTGTATGACTTATCCAGTGTTTGATCTTTTAATAAAGTGAAAAACAGCTCAACCATAAAGATAAACAAAGGTGAATGATTAACCTGGGGACAGACAATAAGCTGTACTGATTGCCATGAGGGAAACGTTTTTAAAAACTTCAAATACTTTCATTATTTTCTCAAAGATGAAAATACATATGTACATGTCTATATATATGTCATATATACACACATAAATGTGTATGTGTACACATATATAAAATATAGAATGAGGTAATAAGCATTTATTAATTACCTACTATGTTCCAGGGACTGTGCTAAGTGCTTTACAAATATTTCATTTGATACTCACAAAAACTCTGGGAGGAAGGTGCTATGATGATTCCTGTTTCAGTTGAGGAAACTAGCTCACACAGCCGGGACATATCTGAGTCCACATTTAAAATTAGGCCTTCCTGATTCCAGGCCCAGCACTTTATGCGCCGTGTGCCTGGATGCCTGGTACATTTACATGCATATATATATGCAGACATGTATGTGTTGTTGTATTGTTTTCCAGTCATGTTCAACTCTGTGACCCAATCTGGGTTTTTCTTGGCAGAGATACTGGATGGATGGGTTTGCCATTGCCTTCTCCAGCTCATTTTACAGATGAGGAAACTGAGGCAAATGGGTTTAAGTGACTTACCCAGGGTCACACAGCTAATAAGTGTCTGAGACTGGATTTGAACTCAGGAAGATGAGTCTTCCTGGCTCCAGGCCTGACACTCTATCTACTACATCATTTATATATGTATACACACACTCACATACACAATGCATGAACCTAACAACAATTACTATCATCACTGCAACTGTTTTTCAGTTGGAAAAGCGCTTTCCTCACAACATCCTCATGAGGGAGGTAACAATAATTGGGAGTGTTTTTTTTACAATGCTTTAATGTGTTTAAAGTGCTTTACTTGTTGTAAAAGCTCATTCTACCCCTTACAAAACCCATAAGGTATTATGATTCCTACTTTTTTATCCTGTATATATCTCGTTTGTCCATAGTTGTTTTCAAGTTGTCCCTCCCATTTGTTGACTGGTTTTGTGCTCTCCTGATTAGAGCCTTTACCAGCTCCACCATGCTACCCATCCCTGCCACTCCAGGCCAATCTAGAGCCTGGTCTACACATGCTATTCTCCATCCTGTGGTTTGATGGGCTCTCCTATTTGGAAAGGCCCTCAGTGGTCACCTAGTAAAACTCATGTCTGAGCAGGGCCCCCCTCTACAACATTCCACTAATTGGGTATCCAGCCCTTTCTTGAAGATTTCCATGACCTCCAGCCCATTCCATTTTGTACAGCTCCAACATGTAGAAAGTTTTTCTTTTACTCTGAGTCAACATCAGCCTCTCTGTAACACCAAACAAAACAAATCTGACCTCACTTCCAGAGGACAGCCCTTCCAATATCAGAAGACAGGTATTATTTTTTCTTTACATCTTTTCTAGGCTAAAAATCCTCAGCTGCTTCAACTAATCCAACTAAGTCTCTGGCCCCTGACTGCCCCGGCTGCCCTCTTCTGGACAGGATCCATTTTTGTCAATATCCTTCCTAAATTTTACTGCTGAGAATTAAACACAGCACTCCAGAAGTGGTCAGATCAGTGCAGAGGACATTCACATGATTACCTCCCTCATTCTGGACCCCTTTTCCTCTCTTAATGTAGCCCTTTTGGCTGTCATGGTGCATTGTTCACTCATATTGAGTTTGAAGCCCACTAACACCACTAAATCTTTATCATTTAAGCTGAGCTCCAGCCATGCCGCCCCTGCCTCCATCCCCCTTCTGCCCAAGTAATGTCTTCAATTGGAAACCATTGGTGACGACCCTGAACTGTAACTAGAATACGGTTATATGGCCAGGTGTGTGTGTGTGTGTGTGTGTGTGTGTGTGTGTGTGTGTGTGTGTGTGTGTGTGTGTGTGAGAGAGAGAGAGAGAGAGAGAGAGAGAGAGAGAGAGGGAGGGAGGGAGGAAGGGAGGGAGGACCAATGACATCATGAGGCTTACGTCTTGATTTGTATGAACTGGATTTAAGTGAGGCAGAGCTAAGCAAAGTCATCAGCCTCACTCTCTCCTTCAGAGTCATCAAAGTTCAGTGGCAAGACAAAAGTCAAGACAATTGGCCATGGCCCAGGATGCAGGGCTATTCTAAATTAAGGTCTTTCCCAGATCTCAGTTTGTCTGAGGCAACACACATTCAATGACTAAGGGGTAGGTAAGAACTTAGACAAAAGATGGTCTAATTTACCATCATGAAAATATTAATCTAGGAGGGGAAGGTCCTCAAAGTTTCTGGCCAGAACAGAAAACAATAGCTATTTATTTTATACTCGTTCTGAGCCATCAAAATCGAAGTGATGACCCAGAAGCTTGGTCTTGGGGGCTATGGCTGGCCTTTCAATGAAAGCTAGAGTGATTTGAGTTTGAAGGCTAGCTCCATTTGAAACACAGTTGGCTTTTTAAAGGCCTGTTTTTTCAGAGCTATGTTTCAAGAAATCATTTTTAAACACTTGGCAAGAAAATCACTGGGAGGCTTAGGATAATGTCAGTCCTCAATTAGTTGAAGCAGTCTTTGACATTCAGCTATCATATATGAATTGGAAGGGCTTTGGGGAATGTCTCCTTTTGGACATCCCATTGGCAGTCTCAAACTTAATAGTGTAACTTGTACCTGCTAGCAATAAAGCTTGCCCCAGGCTTATTCATCAGGGTGTACTATTCAATTAAATTCAATTTTACTTAACAAGGTTTATTAGTGCCTACCCTATGCCAGCTTGTTAGTGTAGGAATGGCTGGCCAGTCTTGGGAAGTAGTGGCTGAAAACCTTCACTCTATTGGTAAATATTCCTAGAGCAAATAAGCTCTTTTTTCAATTGTTTCAGTGCTAGGGCCTTGCTCTGAAATTACTGTGTGTGGGGATAATAATAAAAATAGTTACCTCCCAGGGGCATTGTGAGGATCAAATGAAATAATTTTTGTAAAATGTTTTGCACAGTGTCTGGCAAACAGTAGGCACTATATAAATGCTTCTTTTTCTTGTCCAGGTGTGTCTGACTCTTTGTGACCCTGTATGGGGTTTTTTTGGCAAAGATGCTAGAGTGGCTTGCCAGTTCCTTTTCCAGTAGATAAAGACAAACAAAGGTTAAGGGACTTGCCCAGGGTCACACAGCTAGTGAGTGTCTGAGGCTGAATTTGAACTCAGGTATTCCTGATTACAAGCCCAAAGCTTTATCTGCGGAGCCAATTAGCTGCCTCCAAATATAAATGCTATTATTATTAATTTTTATGTAGTTTATATATGTATATGTGTCCATGCTATTTCTCTCCCTCAAATGTAAGCTCCTTGAGGCCAAGCATAGTCCATTTTTCGTCTTTGTACTCCAAGCCTGGGAAAGACTTTAGTTTAAAAAGGCCAGGTTTCCCACTGCATCCTGGGCCATCTCCAGTTATCCTGACCTATATCTGACCACGGCCCCAGATGACTCTGGAGGAGACAGTGAGGCTGGTGCCCTTGCACAGCCTGCCTCACTGTAATCCAGTTCACTTGCATGTCATGACATCACCTTCCTGATGCCATGGTCCTCTTGGAGAATGAAGGACAAACAATGCCATCTCCAAGCACCTGGATAGTGCCTGGCTCCTCCGATGGCGGGTGCTTAATAAATGTGCAGTGATTGATGGCGTTTGGCTGCCTACCTTGTCCTGTATCTTGGTGTGCTCATGCTGGATCTCCCTGAGGAAAATGGCACCTCCTGGAGGGTGCTTTTATTTTTGTGATCCCACTAGCCTGCACAGAGCTTTCACGTTGCAAGAGTTGCATAAATATTTGTTGAATTGGAAAATGGTATTCTTAATAGTACTTATATATTATATACACACACACACACACACACACACATATATATATATATATATGTATACACACACACTAATAGGAATGATCTTAAGGACTGATGTTGGGCTGCAGGACACCTGAAAGCCACAAGCTGCCACACAGAAAGCATTTGTATTGGGGCTCTATCACATGTTTGGGAAACAATGTCCAAGACTGTATAATTGGGTCAGATAGAGTGCTGAACTTGGAGTCTAGAAGACCTGAACTCTTACCTCAGTCACTTACGTGCTATCTGTGTGACCTTGGGCAAGTCACTTTAATTTCTGTCTGACTCAGTTTCCTCATCTGTAAAATGAGGTTAATAGCCTATTTTCCAGGTTTATAGTGAGTATCAAATGAAATAATAAATGTAAAATGCTTTGCAGACATTAAAAAGTGCTATATAACCCTGTTATTATTATCATTATTCCTGTTGATGAGAAGCAATCTCTCTGCTCTGAGATCCTTCCATGCTTTGGGCCAAAGGTCTGACTCTTCATGTCCTGTCTGGTCCAGTGCTCATTTATTTATGTTTCTTATCTTGTCCAGAAACCAAGTGTCCCTCTCCTCCCCAGACATGTGTTGCTTCTAGTCCAGCCAGAGTTCTTTTCCCCAAGCTTGCCTAATCTTGTCTCTTCCTGGACACCTACAGTTCCCGCTCTCTACGAGTTTCCCTCATTTTCCAACTCCTCTTAGTGTGTTTGTTGTCTTACTCACTTAGAATATAAGGTCCTTGAGGGCAGGTACTGTCTTACTTTGTATTCTTACCCTTAGCACTTAGTTCCTATGTTTAGTATATAATAAAGTACTTACTAAATATGCGTGTGTGTGCTCTCTCTCTCTGTCTCTCTCTCTCTCCTTCTCTCTCCCTCTCTCTGTTTCTCTCTCTCCCTCCCTCCATCTCTCTCTCTCTCTCTCTCTCTCTCTCTCTCTCTCTCTCTCTCTCTCTCTCTCTCTCTCTCTCTCTCTCTCTCTTTCTCACACACTTACACCTACCTATCCACATATCTATCAATCTCTCTACATCTATCATTCTATTAGTCTATCATGTAACTATCTAATCTCCCCTCCTAGGTGCCGTCTGTTTGAGGACCAAGACTGTGTTTCCCACCTGTGGTCTTTCTCTCACTTTGATCCCCACAGCCCAGTGTCTCACTCAGAGGAGGCGGCCAGTGAATGAACAGATGACTGAAGCAGAGGAGGAAGGAGAAGGGCGAAAATGAGGAAGCACAGTGTAGCGGAAAGAGCAAGGCCGCCTCAGAACGGGGCATTCTGGGCTCAGGCACTGTGTGGGTTCTAGAACCTGGGCTTCCTGCCCAGTTGGCCAATCACTGGCTACTTCAGTTTGAGCAAAATACATTACCTCTCTGAACTTCAGTCTCTTCATCTGTGAAATAAGGAGCTTGGCCTAGGTGGTCTCTAAGGCCCCTTCCAGTTCTAACATTCTGCGAGTCTGTGGGGACATGCAAACGTTGACCTTGATACGTGGCATCTAGGTATGTAAATAGCATGTGCTTCCAGAGCAGTTAAGAGCGAGAACACCTGATTAGTTACCAGCCCATTCCTAGAGGAAGGCTGGCAGACACTGATATGACCATTTTGCAGATGAGAAAACTGAGACCTATAACAAGGGTAAGCTCAGGCTCTCAGTGAATTGAGGGTAAAGCGTCATTCTCTTGGCCCACTATCCCAGGGCTCTGGGTATGACTAACCACAGTTCTTAAATCCAGGGCTCTCAACTCCAAGGTAGGTCTGGCAGCCGGGTCTATGGTGAGAGGAGTCTGGGTCTGGGCTGCTCACTCCTTAACTTCCTTCCCTAGGGGCTCAGCTTAAGGGTTGCCTTCCTCAAAAGGCCTCTCCTTTGTTTCCTCAGATGTAAACCTTCATCTCTATCATTTTGTAATTGTACTTATCTGTCAATAAATCCTTCTGTCCCTCTTTCCTTCTTCAGAAGAACTCAAGCTTCCCGAGGGCAGGGACTGTGTTGCTTTTATATTTATTTCTTTAGTGGCTAAAAGGGTGAGGTTTTTCTAAAAAATTATTTTTTCTTCTGAAACTGTGATTTCATCAGTTTAGGGACTTCCCTGCAAGGAAAATCCCTCCGTGATACAGATCAGCAACTCTTTGTGCCTTCCCCCCTCCAAACAAATAAATAAATAAATAAATGTAGTCTGCAAGACTGGCTGAAGATTGAATGAATGAATGAATGAATGGTTTCTACTAGGCTATACTTCCTCCTATCTGGCACATAGTAGGCACACAATAAATGCTGGGTGGATCAATCAATCAGCATTTATTCAGCACCTCCTATGAGCCAAGCACCAAGTTATTGATTGACTGATGGAGCCTTGCATATGGATGACAGTTACAATGGGAAGTCAGGACTAGCCCAGCTCTCAGGCTCCCCTTGCCTCTTGCCTCATTAGAAGGCTCTCACCTCAGCCTTGGGTGCAGAAAGGAGCTTGCCTCCTGACCCAGGTTTATGGTATAGGGAATGCTGAGAGGACAGAGAGTCACTTTTCCAAGGGGAAACTGATATATACAGGATACAGCTCTTTTGGAAATCACAATTTGGAAAGCACAATTCCAGGGTTTTGATGGCTCTGTGTTAAATCTAAGGATAGTAAAAACTAACCAGAACTTAATGGCAGTAACTAGAACTTTCAATTAATTTTTAAAAAATCATTCTATTAACAGAAACCACTTATAGGATAAAAAGGCAAATCATAAGAAATGTTTACATTAGCTCCTCTGCATGGAGTCAGGGAGACTTGGGTTCAGGTCCCACCTCTGATACCTAGTGGCTCTGTGCCCCTGAGCCAGTCACTTGACCTCTTCATACTTAGAGCACCTATAGGTTGCATGGGTAGTAGGTGTTTCCTTGACTTACAGATGCATTGCTGATCTTGTCCATGTTGGGAGTTCACATACAAAGGAATTTCCTACACTGGTGAAATCACAGGACTGGCCCAAAATAGGGAGGTTATTACTATTATTCCTACTTATTACTTCTGATATTGTGTCATGACATGGAAGCAGAACCCAATCTACAATAGGTCCTACCAAGCTAGAAAGACTTTGAGTCTACCTGTCACTTGAGACCCAGATAAATTAAGAGAAGGAAACTGATTGCTAGAGGACTGGCCATAAGTTAACTTTTTTTAGGGGTGGAGGACTTAGCAATACCTTCCTTCCTCCCTTTTTCCCTTCTTCCCTTCCTCCCTTCCTCTTTCCTTCCCTCCCTCTTTCCTTCCTTTCCATCTTTTCCTCCCTCTCCTTCCTTCCTTCCTTCCTTCCCTCCTTCCTTCCTTCCTTCCTTCCTTCCTTCCTTCCTTCCTTCCTTCCTTCCTTCCTCCCTGTTATCCCAGACTCTTAGGGTTAGAAGGGACATCTGGTTTAACCCTTTCCTGGATATGCCCAGCATACCATCTATAACAACTGTCCCAAATGGTCCTCCACTGACAACTGATGATCTTCAGAAAGATTCTCTCTCTCTTTCTCCAATTCCCGAGGCAGCCCACTCTATTTTGTTGTCAACTCTAATTCCTAGATAGTATTTAGGATATGGGTTCTGAAGTCCTCAATGACCTTTGGGTATTACACACATATTAAATTAAGCAGACTTCATTCACTAAGGTAAAGAAGTAAACTTTGGCATTTTTTTTAAGATTTTCAGAAAGCAGGGTTGAATAAACAAAAGAGAATTTCTGTTTAAGCTTCAGTTAACTAGAGAATGAACCTTCTCTTCCTCTCACACCGCCCCCAACCCTTCATGTACACATATATATTATAACCTACTTAGCCTAGATCTAGGCAGTTTAGAACATGTTTACTTACAGTCTTTGATTGAGGCCTTGGTTTCATCAACATCATTAAAAAATGAATAGCCTAGGGAACAAAAAACAAACAACACAAAACCACAAGAAACAACAAACAATTCAGGCTTGATTTGGCAACGACTCTAGGGTCATGAAGGACTGGTCTTTATAGTATGGGAGAGGAGAGAGGAGAAGGGATCACAGAAGATCTCCATTGATGGGACACTTTTATGTAAGCTAGAGGAGGTCACTTGGGCCTAATAGGTCCATTTTTAAACCATTCTATACGTGTGACAATAAGTCAAATGTCTGTGACTTTCTGGTTGGGAATTCCTTCCAGCAAAGCAGGCGGCAGCCTCTCTATAGCTTGGTAGATGAGTCTTGGTAGAAAGTTTCTTGAAGCTTAGAGAATTTAAAATGACTTGCTCATGGCCACTCAGAAAATTTCAGTGTCAGGATAGGCTTCCTGGTTCCAGGTCCAGTATACTACTCACTATTCCATACTGCTTCTCTAGACAGGTGACAATGTGTCATTTTCAAAGACTGTTTGAAAAAGTTTCCCTAAGCCATGACTACATAACAGTCCAAGTATAGCCTCAGTGTTAGGTATTGGTGCTTAATAATGTTGGTTCAATTAGTTTGGGCTGAATAGATTGACCCAGGAATCTGGAGACTAGACCCAGATCAACCATTAATTAGTCCTGGGTCACTTCTGTTTGCTGCATCTCAGTTTAGCTACGATATCCAGGAAAGGGTTAAATTATATGGCCCTATCCATCTATTAGAGTCTGGGATAACAGGAAGGAAGGAAGGGGAGAAGGAAGGAAAGAAAGAAGCATACTCTGTGTTTCCTTCTATCCTTAAAGTCATTTTAAATACTACATCATGTGGAAGGGGAGTGGCATAAGCCCCAAATACTAGAGGCAGCAAGGTGTTGTGGAAAAGACCCACTGGATTGGGAAGTAGAAAACCTGGGTTCTAATTCCAACCCTACTACTTACTATATGTGAGATCTGAGAGCAAGCCTGTTCCCCTCTCTTGGCCTCAGTTTCCCAATCTGCAAAGCAAGGCAGTTGGGCTAGAGAATCTCTTCATTTTCCTTTCAGTTCTAAATGCTATGATCTAGGACAATGTGAGCTTACAAAATGGCAGGGAATGTGATTGTTCCTGATGTTACATAACTAGATTTCATTACCTGAAGACTAATCATTTGTTCCATCTAGACTTTGACTACAATATTTGCTTTTGTGCAATTCTGGGTATCAAAGAACAAGGAAAATGTGATAGGCAGACAGGACTATTTTCAAGCTATCTCTGTCAAAAAGTTTGCAGATGGAGAGTCATTTACAGGGTGACCCCAAAGTCTTAAAGTCCCCAAAGACTTTTGGAACACTTTGTATTGAGATGCAGTCTGGGAGCTTGATACAGTGGAAAGAATATAGATTTGGAATTAGAATATCTGAGTTACTTAACTGGGCCTCACCTTCCCCATCTGCAAAATAAGGAGATTAAACTAGAACCAGAGGTGTCAAACTGAGGGCCATGGGACTCTTGGCAAAACTCCTCAACCAGATTTAAATTGAAGTGGGGAAAGTTTAACAAAAAAAATAAAAATACAATAAACATAGATAATGTCAATTTGTGGTTTTCTGAGTCACTATGTGGGATGCAGGAATCCAGGTTCTGTTTAGGTTTGACGCCACTAGCTGGATGGCTCCCAAGATTCCTTGCATCTCTATGATTCCAGAAAGATCTGGATTCCTTTCCTGAACTGAGTGAGCCTGGAGAACATGCACACAGCTTCTAGGGGCCTCAGTTGCCTCCTCTGTCAAATGTGACTAATAAAACCGATTCCATCAGCTTAGATTCAAGGGACTCCTAGTGAGAAAAGTGCCTCCACCAAAGTCTGTGACTTGCCAGGAGAGTCCTGAATTACATACAGATTCTGTGACTTGACCAAGGTCACACACCTAGTAAATGTCAGATTTCCTGACTCTAAACCCAGCCTACTATCTATTATGATGAACTGCCTGTATGATTGTGCTTGAACTCAGTAGCTCCCAGAGATGTTGGGAAAGTATAGAGAAATGAGAGATGAGACATGAGAATGCTTCGAAAAGGGGAATGCGATAATTGATGACAAAAATAAGGTTTGTTGTTCACCAAACAAATACTTCCCATTTGTACAAATCTTATAATATTTCTGATATCCATCCAGTAGAAAATAAGCTCTTTGAGGGCAGGGGCTAGTTTTCATTTTATTTTTGTAACCCCAGCACCTGGTACTGTGTTTTGCACATGGTAAGTGATGGCAGAATTGAATGGAATGTAACACTGGCAAAAAGGACCCTATTATGTAACTACTGAGTGGCAGCTAGTTGACCTAGTGGATAGAATACTGGACATGGAATCAGGAAGACCTGAGTTTGAATCCTCTGTGACTCTGGGAAAGTCTCTCTGTGCCCCTATTTCTTATTTGTAAAATGAGGGTAATATAGCCTCTTTCCCCCAAGGTTGTTGAAAGGATTGAGTAAGATAATATATGTAAAATGCATTGCAAACCTTAAAGCTCTATATAAATCCTGTTATTATTTTTTTAAATTAATTTGAGATAGCTTTAGCTTTTCATTCATTTATTTATTTCTGAGTCTTAGGATTCAGTTTTTTCTGCATCGGAATCCTGATGGGCTAGAATTTCAGGAGGTCATCTAGTCCATTCCCCTGCCTCTGGTTAGGGAGGGAAACACTCAAAACTCAGGATAATGTGATAATACTAACAATAATAGCTAGCATTTATATAATGCTTTAAGGCACGTGAAACACTTCACAAATACTCATTTTATCTAGGGCTTGTTTCCATGTTACTTAAAGACACGGGGTTGAGGACCTTTCTCAGACTTTGAGGAAACACCAGCCACATTCTTTTCTCTCTGATGTCTGGGAGGGGAGATCTGTTACTTGACACATTTCTCATCAATTTGGACTTGGAAACCTGAGTCCTAAAACTTAATGGTACTGTCAGCTAGGTGAACTTGGACAAATAATTTCCTTCTCTGTTTTTCTGTTTGCCCACCTGTAAAATGAAGCTCTTTTAATAAAGACAGGAGGTTAGGTGTTTAATGATCTTAAATGTCTGGCACATAGTAAGTAGATGCTTAATTGATGTTTGTTGATTGAATTAAGAAACATTCATTCCCCAAAAGGTTATTGTTGAGTAGATTTAGACATGCTCTTGGTGCCACCTTCTGGCAGTTTGGTATATGAACACACTGGGGAGGAACCAATTAACTGGGATGTTAGGACATAAGAACGGGGTCCTGGCTTATTCAATGGTTTGGTTAACAGAGATGGGAGAAACCTACTTCATTCTGGCTTTGATGCTATGAATTTCTTTCAAATATCTACTGTGCAGAGACAAATCTTTCTTTGTTATCTGCCGATCTCAAAAGGCCTCCAGGGATTACTCTTAACTATGAATTCTCGTTGTCTGGTCCTATAGCTAAAGATGAAGAAAATGATTGGGCTGCATCCTCTCTAGTTCCAGGCAATTCCCCGGAAGGATTATTTTCTTTTCATGCTAAATCTGAAAAATATTCTTGTTTTCTCGTGATTTGCCCACTTCTCTTGGAAGTAGAGTGCTGTCAAAAGATTTCTGTGATATGAGTTTTTTCTGCATCGGAATCCTGATGGGCTAGAATGTCAGGAGGCAATCTAGTCCATTCCCCTGCCTCTGGCTAGAGGGGGAAAGCACTCAAAACTCATGCTAACAATAACTAGCATTTATATAATGCTTTAAAGTATATAAAACTCTTTATAAATATCTCATTTTATCCTTGTAAGAACCCTGGAAAGTCCATACTATTATTATTAATCCCCATTTTCCAGATAGGGAAACCGAGTCATATGGAGGTTAAGTGACTCACCCAAAGTCATACAGCTAATAACTGTCTGAGACCAGCTTTGAATTCATCTTCCTGATTCTAGGTTCAGCTACCAGCCAGCTGCCCCTAGAGATACTTGGCTTGGGAAAACTAGGGTTAGGGTTGATCAGAAGTCAAGATGCCCTGCCTCAGATACTTACTAGTTTTTACCCTGTGTAACTCTCTCAGTCTCAGTTTCCTCATCTGTAAAATGAGAATAATAAGAGCTCCTATCTCCCAGGGTTATGGTGATGATTAAATGAGTTAGCATTTATAAAGAGCTTTGCAGACCTTAAAGTGTGATATAAATGCTAATTATTATTATTAATTGTAGAATCATGGACCTTCATTATCCTCATTAGTTAACTGAAGAGGGCAACTGGACATCACAATGTCAAGGTCAAGGTATAGTGTGTCCGACTGTGGCCGATCAAAGCAATATGAGCTTGGAAGCTTTTACCATAGGTTGGGCACAAACAGTCCTTATGAACATTTGGGAAGGAATATTATTATTAACCAAAGGACCATGGTCCTAGAGGTAGGAGGGTCTCACCCATCTAGCCCAACCCTTTCATTTTACACATGGAAAATGAATGACTTGCCCAAGGTCACACAGCTGGTCAGTTGGAGCCTCACACCCCTAAACACTGACCTTGTGTGCGGATGTTCTGCAGGATGAAGTACAGATATTCCCCGCAGATCCCGGCAGCATCCACAAACTCCTCCTGGCTCATGCTGCACAGCTGAAGCCCGCTGATGTTGAAATGACAGAAGGAGATGGAATTGGCATCCAACTTGTACTGGTCACAGCAGAACTGGAGCCACTCCCAGACATGGCGCTTCGTCCAGTACTCTGGGGGGACAGATGTCCAGTAGGAGTCACAGGCTAGAGGACAGAAAAGGGAGACTCAGAGGACAGCTCTTCCTCTCTACGAACTTGTCCCAGTGGCTGGCGGATTCAGTTAATAGCCCTGCCTCTCTCTTATCATTCCCCCCTGCCTTCCCAGACCCCTCACCACAATAAGTTGCTCAGCTGTGGAGCTAGGTCCAAAATAGTCCTTTATAAGGGAAGGCAGAAAACAAGAGAGGACTGGGTGGTCTGAAACCAAAGGCCAAACAGAGTCACCATTGTATCAAAGAAATAATTCCTAAGGATTGTGTCCGGGTCAAACTGTAAACAACATTCTTTCACACCTCAAAATCGTTTGTTTGTTTTTTTCACTTTACAAAATGTTCCCATTAGGGCAAGAAAAGTCCCTTAAACCAGCTGTTTAAGGATAAATTCAGTTAAGCCAGGTAAAAGGAGGGGATGGACAAAAGCTCTGAGACATAGTAAGCTCTCTCTTCCTGGATGGAGAGAACTCACCTGGAGGAAGGAAGCATGTGGCAGCTGGTATTTTCCTATTTTAATTCATCATTCTGACTAACAAGGTGCTGGGCTCCGTAGCTGCTGCTCTAAGATTCCTTCTCTAAATTTCAGTGCCTTGGGTCAATACACAGGTTGCCCAGTCCTAGTTATAACTCTGGATGGAAGTGAAGGCAGGGGAACCGATTTGTGGGCAATGGAATCCTGCCATGGGCTCAGAATCCTGAGGCCCATGTCTAGTATAAAGTACAGAATGATTACTTTGGGAGGAAAAAAAATAAAAGGAATAAGAAAAAAGGTACTTTATTTTGCTTTAGATGTTCTCGGGTTCTGTTCTGGGATATTACTTAATATTGGCAATCTCTTCTTGGGCTTCTCTTGCCAGTTTCTGCCTTCCCTTACCACAATCATTCTCTGGTGTGCTGGATTTTTCCTGGATCCCTCACAGACCCTATCTCACCAACAGCAGATGTCTCTCAGAAAGGAGAGGTGGGAACATTGGGGAGAGGTGGGTAGATAGGTCAACAGGGGACCTTTGCTTTGTTTCAAGGGACTTTTCCCTTTGGAACCCTATGCACTAAGAGAAGCTCAGTGGATTCTGGGATAGGGAGGCTGGGAGCTGTCAGGATTTGATCAAAGGTAGAAGCCAAGTTGTCAACACACCCATAATGGCCCAGGGAAGGAGGGAGCCAGGAAAATCAGCAAAAATGGGAGGCCCAGTGCATGCAGAGGACACAGGAGAAAGAAGGGACAGAATGCTCAGCAAATGGGCTGTAGGAAGAGGCCAATGTATCTCTGTAGTTCAGACTGCTTAGAGTCCCTCCTTGTTAATCACCAAAATATTTCGGCTGTGCCTGTCTTCAGGGATCAGCTAGTGGTGGATAGAGCACTGGGCTTGGAATCAGGAAGACTCGTCTTCATGAGTTCCAGTCTGGTCTCAGACACTTACTGGCTGTGTGACCCTGGACAAGTCATTTCACCATTTGTCTCAGTTTCCCTACAAATAAAACATTAAACTAGCAAGCTAAGGCTCTCAAGGAGCTCACACACTAATGAGAAAGATCACACATTTGGGAGGTTTTAGCTACTGGGCAGATGGAAAGGACCTTGGGGTTCGGCAGCAAAGCAGACAGGCAGGTCTCTTCCTTACTATTATTTTCATCGATAAAATCCTATCTCTTTCCGATGCTGAATCACTTGATGTTGCCAAGGACTTTGGTGGGGAGAGCTTTCTTTTCAGGGTCTTTATAGCTAAGGCTGCTGACGAGGTGGGGCTGAAGCACCTGTGGAGGGAATGGCTGGGTCAGGTGTTACTTTCCTGGGTGATGGCTGTAGTGCCTGGGCTGAAAGCAGGACCCGAGATCTTGGGGTCCCTTCTAGTCCCAGGAGTCTGGGTTCAGCCATCCTGGGCTATGACTTGCTAGGGTACATGCCATCTCTCCCTTAAGGTGCCTTGATTCTTCAGCTCTGCTGACTCACCTGCCCATAGGTGGCATCTGGTGGCCACAACCAGCCTTTCCTCCATAGTGATCACTTGCCTAGATGATGACTTCAGGTGCTGAGCTAGAAGCAAAGCTTCTGATATTTCCACAGCTCTGGACTGTATCCATTGGGCACGGAGAGGGAGGGAGTGGTTGAAGTGGTTTGACCAGCCTGCCTTTTACCACTTCCTGCCTCTTCCTCCTTTTTCCATATGACAGGTGCTCAAGAATTTAAAGACAGACATTATGTTGATGCCTCTCCTCCCTTAGTCTTCTCTTCTCCAGGATAAAGAACTCCAGTTCCTTCAACCAATTCACATATGGCATGAACTCAATATCTTCCACCATTTTGGATGTCCTCCTCTGCACAATTTCTCATTTATTAATATCCTGCTTAACCTTTGACTCCTAGAACTGAGTACAACAGTGCAGGTATGAGCTGCCTGGGTTGCCTATGTGTTCCTCCATACTATAATTGTTGGTCTCCACGAGTTCCTCAGTCCCCAAAATTTATCACATGGTAGCCAACTTTCTGGGGGCATCTAGATGGCTCAGTGAATCAGAGCCCTGGGACCTGCAGTCAGAAGGACCTGAGTTCAAATTTTACCACAGACACTTACAAACTGTGTGACCTCGGGTAAGTAATTTCACCCTGTTTGCCTCAGTTTCCTCATCTGTAAAATGAGCTAGAGAAGGAAATTGCAAACCCTTCCAGTATCTTTGCCAAAGAAAACCCCAAATGGGGTTGCAGAGAGTCAGACACAAGTACAAACAACCAAAGTGACAGAGCCTTGATGAACTTAGGATGGTCATCAGACAGCAGACATAGCTACAGCAGCTAACGGAACCGGTGGATATATAGTTTTGGATTTTGCTGTCAGAAAATCCTACATCAGACAGTTAGATTTGTGACTTGAACAGCAAATCACTTAACTTCTCTCAATCTGCCTTTCTTCATCGGTAAAATGAATAGCACCTGGGCTTTGCAAACCTGAAAGCACTAAGGAGATTCTAGTTATTTGTGGTTGTTGTGGCGGTCGCTCCCCATACTCATAGCCTGCCCATTTTGGTAGAACCTTCTCAAGCTTCCACTCTGTTAGATTTGCCTTTGAGAACCCAGCCCTTCCACACACCACAAAGAGACGTGTTAGAGAACTTTAATAGAGGGGTATATGGGCTTACAACATATCTTTTTAATGAATGAATACGTAAAAGATAAACAATAATTAGTGGTAAATAGCAATGATTGATATTGATCTGCTTAATGCTTAAAGCATCTTTCTTTATCCTCTCTAAAACAGCACTTATGATGTGCTCTGCACACAGAAAATAAGCATGGCCAGTCCCTTGCTGCTTAGGGACTCAAGTTTCCTTGCCTGGAAAATGGGAGTTGGATGACTTGATTTTTGAGGTGACTCCCTGCTCTAGATTTTGTGATTCCATTAACAAAGGCAGCTCATATCCTGAAGCGCAGGAAGCCGGGAGCTTGAAGACCTAATGTCTAATCTTGTCTTTACCACCAATTAGATCCTGGGCAAGTCATTTCCCAGTTCTGGATTTCAGTTTGCTCTCAAGTCAAATGAAAGCATTAAGTCTTGGGTGAGGAATTGTGGGGGGAGACTCATGCAGAGCATCAGCTAAGGAGGGGAGGGGTGGCAAACCGTGATGGGTCTAGGATTTGAGTCCAGCTCGGCTGTTTCTGTGACCAGAGGCAAGATGCTAACCTCACTAGGCATCTCTCTAAAATGAGGGAGTTGGACAAAACCAGAGGTGTGGAACACAAGGTACGAGCTGAACCAGATCAAAATGTAATTGGAAAAATACAATAAAATGTAGATAAAATAACATTTGAAAACTAGGTCAACATGCAGCCTTACGTGTGGATGAGTGGTCCTGGTTTCTATTTGAGTTTGATACCATTGCCCAAGACGATTGCTGACATCCCTAAATCTATGTTCCTATGACCACTAAGGTCCTTCATGGTGCTACTATCCACAGCTGCTAACACCTTCTTCCCCTTTCAAGTTACCTACATATGCTTTGTGTATATCTTGAATGGTCAGCATAGTGCATAGAGTGCTGGGCCTGGAGTCTTCCTGAGTTCAAATTTGACCTCAAATACTTACTAGCCGTGTGACCCTGGGCAAGTCACTTAACCCTGTGTGTCTCAGTTTTCCTGTCTACAAAATGAGCTGGAGAAGGAAATGGCAAACCACTGCAGTATCTTTGCCAAGAACACCCCAAAAGGGGGTGGCAAAGAGTCGGATATGACCGAAATAACTGAACAACAGCATACAAGCACATGCATTTATCTATCTATCTTATGTTTACATGTCTTCTCCATTAGAATGTGAAAGTAGGGATTATGCTTTTTTTTTTTTAATTTAGTTTTGCTTTGTTTTTCTTGGAATTGTTAGCTCTTAGGAAAGTGCCTGACATATAGTGAACATTTGTTGACTAATTATGGTTCATATATCAAATACATGCCATAATTAAATCAGTAATGTTGTTCCTGGAAAGGTAATCCACTCCCTTATGGTCCTACTTACCTCTGTGAAATTCAACATCAGAACCAAAATGCCCCTCCCAGGACACCATTAGAACGTAAGCTCCTTGAGAGCATATTCCCAATGCTGAGTACCATGCTTGGCATGCCTGATAAATGCGTTTTTATCCATTCATTCACATCTTGCACACCCCCCCCCCCCCCCCCCCCCCCCCCCGCCATGGAGAGAGCCAAGAGAAGGCATTATAACTTGACTTCATTGAAGTCATTGGTGGGGGGGAGGGGGGGCATGTTACCACCCATGGAGGTTCAGCAGGAGGTCCCCAGGCCCAGGCTTATCAGTGTTTGTTCTCCTTGGAGGAGTCCCCTTGAGACAACAGCACTCCAGAGCTAGGGGTGTGCAGTTTCTTCTCCTCATTTCTACCTGAAGGTAACCTAAAGGGCCCTCTGGCTTTCCTAGTATCCTGGCAAAGCCGTGTTTATTAACCTTGAAATTTGTTCAGTAGTTGGTTCTGAATCTCTGCCCTGGCTATGATAAATATCAATGCTGTTGGCAATGGTTTCTTCTTTTTCATAGAACAATTCCTGCCGAGTATCCCTCCCTCCCTTTGGCCTGTTTGCTTTGGCCTTTTAAGAGGATCAGATTATTTCTGGAAGCCAGGGAGACTTTACAAATTCAGAGAAACGCCTGGGTGGGGAGCGGGAGCTGACAGTGACTGTGTGAAGGTGTTGCTGGCACAGGGGAACCTTTTTCCACAGCCCAAGCCTTTGAACCCTTACTCACAGAGCCTGCCTTGTATATAATCTCACTTGTCTTGGAAGGGGTCAGAAAGCCAAATCATGAGCAGGAGGGGAAAAAAAAAACAAACCCCACAATGGATGTTGGTAAGAGTCACTCAAAAAAAACAACAAGCCAACAAAAAATAACTCAACCAACCAAAAGAGAAAACTGCCATATAATGGACAACCTTTTATTTCGGAGATTCTTAACCCGGGGTCTGTGACCTTTTTTTATAACTACATTTTAATATGATTGGATTCTTTGTAATTCTGTATGCTTCATTTTATGCATTTAAAAATATTTTTCTGAGAAGGGGTCTCTAGGCTTCTCCATATTGCCCAAGACGTCATGACACAAATGAGATTGAAAATTCCTGATCTATTTCTGCTTATGTAGGGAAAGGCAATCACTGACCCTCCCTAAGTGGGGGAAACAGAGAGACCAGCCCCACACACTAGCAAAAATTAGGGCTCTGGAAAATAATAACGTTTCAATAGCACTTCAAGATTATAAGTTACTTTGCATAATTATCTCCTTTGATCCTCACGCCAACCCTAGAAGGGAGGTGCTATTATTATGCCCATTTTATAGATGAGGAAACTGAGACAGACAGGTTAAATAAATTGCCCAGGGGCACACAAGCAGTACATGTCTGAGACAGGATTTGAACTTGGGTCTTCCACACTTCAGCTCCAACGATGCCACTGAATTGCGCCTAAGATACCTTAGAAGCATAGTGTCAGATTATGAGATAGAATGGACATCAGAGTCATCTGGTCCAGTCCCCTCTTTTTATAGTTGTAGAAACCGAGGCCCATAATATAGGTTAAGTGACTTGCCCAAGTCATACAGATAAGTATCAGAGATGGAATTTGAATTGGAGTCCTTTGGCTCCAAAGCAAACACATTGAGTGGGAGGGCCCTCAGAACACAGAACATCAGAGCTGGGAGGGAACTCAGAATATATAATATCAGAATTGGAAAAGGTCTTGATTCTAACCCTTATTACCTGTGTGACCTTGGGTAGGTCAATTCACCTCTGGAGGCTTGATTTTTCTCATCTACAAAATGATTAGGTCATTTTCTGAAGTCACTTTTAGCTCTTGATTTATGGTTCAAAGATCTGAAGAACACAGAATATCAGAGAAGATATTTTCGAACCTAGAATGTTAGAAACAGGAGGGCCTTTAGGGATTCTCCTATCTAATTCCTTTGTTTTTATATGTGAGCAAAAGGACTCCCCGACGGGGACAGTGACTTAACCAAGGTCACAAAGTTAGCAACCTAACAAGAGAGATCCCAGTTCGGTCCAGCCCCCTTTGCAGGAAGACAAATCAAAAGAAGTCCTAGCTTAGTTATCTTAAAACGGATAGTGGTATAGACCAAATGTGAGAATAGCTTCCCAAAAAATTAGGTAAATTCACAGGTGGCAGGTCCCAAAAAAGGCCTGTTAAGAGAAACTTGACTGTTTGGGATCCATCCCCCTCCTCAAAGGCCAATGTCAGGGGCGAGGGGGGGAGGGGGGCAGACAACAGCCACACCGGTTCTCTGGGCTTGGCAGACCATGGAGTGGGTTCAAGGCTTGTTGTGCAAATCACTTAACATCTTTGAGGCTTCACTTTCTCCTGTAAAATGGGAGGATTGGGTTAGGGATCATAAGAGACCCTTTGCTCTCTAGAGCTTATGGGCCTATGCTGTGTCTGAGATTTTCTTAATTTTGTTCAGTCAGCAAAGAATCATGTTCCAGATGTTTAAGTCTTGGGAAACAAGCATTTATTAAGTGCCTACTATGTACTGGGCACTGTCTTCAACTTCTCCCTTGATCCTCACGACAGTCCTAGGGGGTGGGTGCTAGTATTATCTCTGTTTTACAGGTGAGGTAGACTGAGTGACTTACCCAGAGTCACAGAGTCAGGAAGTATCTGAGGCTGGATTTCAGCTCAGGTCTTCCTGAGTCCAAGCCAGTGGCCTAGAGATGTTTGTACATAGTGGTGGTGCCCAGGAAAGTTCTAAGAGAAGCCCTATTGCTCTCTTGCTTTTCCTTGGCAAAGCGTGACGTCCTAAGGAAGGTTAAAGTCATTCCTGATCAGCTGGTGAGGTCTTTATTGAGGCTACTCTTGGGCCATACCCGGGTCACAGCTTTTTTGAAGGAACAAAGTTCACATCTGTCTGGTGGAACCACTTCCTTTTCTTCCTGATCTCTCTCTCCAATGCTGTTGAGTCCCAATGTAGGACCTGGGGCCCCTTTGGTCTGTGAACTTGGCAGAGATACTGAAGAGGTTTACCATTTCCTTCTCCAGCTCTTTTTACAGATGAGGAAACTGAGGAAAATAGGATTAAATGACTTGTCCAGGCTGGGCTCCAGGCCTGGCACTCTTAGCCATGTGTTTGTGTACATGTGTGTATGTGGGTATACACACACATGTGCCTATTGAAAAAGGAAATGGCTAACCAGTCCAGTATCTTTGCTAAGAAAACCCTAAATGGAGTCAAATGGAGTCATGAAGAATTGGACAGGACCAGAAACAACAAAGCAAAAATTTGTGCATATATGTGTATAGGTATAGATATGTGTGTTGTGTGTATATATGTGTGTATACATGTATGTATGTATAAATATGGGCTTTTGCACATTACCTTAAGAGGTGGTAAATAGCATTTGTGTGTTTTGGACCGTGTGACTTTTTGGTAGGGAAGGAAAGGAATAAACACTTATACCCCACCAACTATGGGCCAGGTCCCATGCTAACTGCTTTGTAAATATGGTCTCATTTGGTATTTCAGGAAAGGTGTGAAGCTCTGGGGCCGATCCTTCCTTATGATCCCTATACAGCTGCTCCCATAGGAAGGTGAAGTAGGTCAGGGCTCAGAGGGAGTGATCTGAATTCATTCACAGAATGAATCCTGGCGTACATAACTGGACACTTGCTCATGAAACACATGTTGAAATGCACTCCCAATAAAAGTTATTTTTCCCCCCAATAAGAAATGGAAATTTGACTTCTCTTTCCTTCAGGTGGTTGTGAACAGTCCTGAGAGTGGAAGCTATGTGATTGGTGATGGTGGTGGTGCAAGATCTTGTCCAAATCAGGACTCAAAGAAGGGGGCCTTCCCCATAAGGTACTCAGCCTTCAGGAGAGATGACCAGAACAAAATATTTTTAAAAGGCAGCTAGGTGACCCAGAAGATAAAGCACCAACCCTAGAGAGAGGGGAACCTGAGTTCAAATGTGGCTCCAGACACTAGAAATCACTAACTGTGTGACCCTGGGCAAGTCACTTAATCTCAATTGCCCCAGCAACAACAAAAAACAAAAACAAAATAAAAATAAAAACAAAGCAATTTAAAGAAGTCAGGAGGCAGACTGTCTGGGTCAGGGGAAGACCTAGTTTGGACACCTTTGCACCTGTAATTAAAATCATTTATTAGCATAAGGAGTTGAGAAAGAATTCTGCCTGGGGCAGTGCTTAAGACTGGAAAGAGGTAAGAGGATAATGCTGTGTATGGTCCAATGAATTAAAGCTTTGTGAGTGAAAGGAATAGTTTTATGAGGAGGAAAAAAACCCTAACAAAATGATAAATTGCTTCCAGGTTTCCTCACAGAACTGGTCTGACCCCATCCACGAGACAGTTCTCCCCTTTGGAGAAATGGAAGAAACATAAGTGGAAAGAAGGGAGAGGTTGGCAGACTCATTGGAAAAGGATTTGGCCTCAACAGTGTCTAAAGAATGTGTCTGATGAAGACCAAGAAGTCATTTTCCATGGACAGTCCTGTAGTCCAACACGGCCCAGAATACCTCAGATCTGACCAGAAGAGGCCAAGGAATTCCTTGCCAAATTACATCAAGGGCTAGAGAGTTCACGGCTGCAAGTCATAGGGGCCACACCCGACTTTGCAGACAGGCCACGAGCCTTGATGGCTTCCCAAGCCTTCTGTCATCTCCTCTTCCTCACCTTTCAAAGGCAGTACACGTGCCTTAAATAAGATAAACCTGGGCGGTAATGTGTGTGCTAATCAGCCAGACACTAACATAGCAGACGGAATGCAAAAGGAAGAAATGAATCATTGGACATTGGTTTTCTAGACTTAGTCAAATGGGAAAACTTTGGAAATATGGAGGTAGGGCTTGGGTGCTCATTAAGAAGCCATGTGGTTACTCAGCTCGCAAGACTGGGGGTGGGAAAGGAATATTTGAAGAAGGTGAGATGAAATCAATGCTACACATGCCCCACCATCCAATCAGAGCTCTCTGTTTTGTTAGCTGTGGGATGGTGGTGGAGGGCAGAGGTGGGGAGGAGTTTCGCAATGAATTCAATTAGAATATTTTTTAAAGGAATTGTTTCATGACTTCAGAATATATTTGTTTGAACAAACTGTTCTTGAGGCCCTTGAGAGTAGGGACTTGTTCATGTCTGTTTATCCCAAGCATACAGCTTTGTATGCAGTTGGTACCTAATAAATGCATGTTAATTTTAGACTACTTTGATCGTAGGCTCATAGAATTAGAACTAGCAAGGAGGTGGCTTTGAAGTCATTAAGCCCAACTCCTTCATTTTAAATATGAAGAAACAGAGGCACAAAGTGATTAAGTGACTTGTCCAGGATCACATAGTAAGTGTCTTAAGCAGGATTTGAACACAGGTCTTCTTGACTTCTAGCTCTCTATCTACTACTATGAGATTAGTTGATATGACAAAGATAAAAATAGTCAAATCTTCCATAGTCTCTTGAAGTCTTAATAAGAACCATTTATCGGGACTCAGATATATTCATGAGGACCACTTGAAGCAAATAACATAAACATTGTTGTTTCCACTTTAGAGATAAAGAAAACAATATCTAAAGGGTTAAATGACTTAAATGAGGTCAGATGGATAGTGTCAAAGGGGTGGAATTTGAATCCAGCTCCTCTAACTGGGGAGCCAATGCTTTTACTACCATTCTGCCAACCTTTCCTTCTCCCATCTTACTTTCCTTTGGACAAGAGTGGGACTCAGTGGCTAATCTTCCCCTGTGTAGTTGTCTTCCCTACTAGGCAGTTAGGTGGCACAGTGGATAGTGTGTTGGACTAGTAGGGAAGACCTGAATTCAAATCTTGACTCAGGCTGTCCCTTATGCCTGGCATACTCTCCTTCCGCTGCACCTACTGGCTTCTTAAAATCCCACCTTCTCCAGGAAGCCTTTCCTAACCCCTCTTAATTCTAGTGTCTTCTCTCTCTTAATAATTTCCTGTTTATCCTGCACGTAGTTTCATTGTACAGCACGTGTCTGTCATTGTCTTTCCATAAGATCGTGAGTACCTTGAGGACAGGGACTACCTTTTGCCTCTTTTTGAATCTTTGGTTCTTTTCACTGTGCCTGGTACACAGAAGCTGATAATAAAATAATAAATCATTGACTGACTATAACTAGTTGTGTGACCCTGGGCAAGTTACTTAACATCTGTTTGCTTCAGACTACTCAACTATAAAATGGGGATAAGAATAACACCTAACTCCCAGGGTTAATGGAAGGATAAAATGAGCTAACTTGTAAAAATCTCTTTGCAAACCTTAAATCCCTATATAAAGACCTCTATTAAGATGAAGTATAAGAAAAAGAAGTTCCCATGGAAAACTCTCAACATCCTGCTAACCTTTGAGAACTGAATGTTTGCAAGCTAGGGTGAGATGCTGGGCAACTTGGGAGTTTGAATTGCAGCTAAGACGCTGGTTTTCTTCCCCCTACATATTAAATATGTCTCCCAGCCAATTTCTACCCCTGTGAAATGAGAGGGGCCTGGAGGGTGAGGAAGAGTTAGTAAAATGTAATTTTATAGATTGAGGTCATTTTACAGATGGGGAAACTGGGGCATATAGTAGCTGGTAACATATCTGCGGTAAAGGACCAAAGAGGCATACTCAATGCTAAGAAGAAACTTCGAAAGCCAGCATTCACCAAGAATCACCTCCCTTCCTCACCCAGGTAGCTTCCCCTGGGGGGTTCTCCATCAACATTCCAAGGACCTAGATAGGAAGGCAAGCATGGTCCTTCCCTATGGAGGACTAGTTAGCCAGTAGCTAGTGTAGAGAGAGACAAGCATGAAAGCTTTATTTCTTTTTGATTGCTTGGTGACTTTCTTGGTGAGATAGGCTACTCTGAGGGTTCCCTGATGAGCCTCTCCCATCATCTTGGGACCTTGGATTTAGAATACTCCCTCATTTTACAGATGAGGAAACTGAAGCTCAGGGAGATTAAAGTACTTGCCCAGGGTCACATAGGCAGTGATCATTAGAAGTGGAATTTGAAGCAGAGCCTTTGACTCTCCATAGAACTTTAGAACTGGGTCTAAAGAGATCATTTAGTCCTAACTTGTTGAATTGAATGTTTAGTTGTATGGAGGGAGATAATAGTCTCACTGCAGCCCTAGTCAATGCAATTTAATTACTTCTATTAAAAAATATTTATCAAGCGTTTGATTTGCTCTACTAGGAGCAAGTTATAAGGCTAGGAGTAGGGAATAGAAAGTAAGAAGAAAAATCCTTCACAATCCTTGCCCTCATGGAGCTTACATTCTACTGAGCAAGAACAGTTGGGAGTATTATGTCCCATTGCTGCCTGCTGTATTTTAGGAAGGTCATTGATAAGCTGTAATTTGTCCAGAGAAGGGTGACTAAGATGGTAGAAGAGGTCACTAGGTGGCAAAGTGGGTAGAGCCCTGGACCTGGATGGACAAGAGACTTATCTGCTGTCTGCCTCAGTTTCTGCATCGGTCAAATGGGGATGATAGCACCTATCTCCCAGGGTTGTTGTCAGGATCAAATGAGGTTGTGTTTGTAAAGTTCTATATAAATACCAGCTACTGTTCGCTCTCTCTTTTTTTTGGGGGGGTGGTTCTTCTTTCTCATGGTTTCTCCCATTGGTTCTTCTTCTTTACAACATGACTAATGTGAAAATATGTTTAATATGAATGTATATGCAGAGCCTATATCAGATTGCATGCCCTCTTGGGGAGGGAAAGAAGGGTAGGAAATTTAGAATTCAGAATCTTATAGAAGTGAATGTTGAAAACGAAAAATAAATAAATTAAATAAAAAATAAACACTAGCTCTTGTTATTATTAGAAACTTTGCCATCGAATCAATTGGAAGAACTGGGGGAGTTTAACCCCTGCAGCAAAGGCTTTGAAGGGGCATGGGAGCTGTCTTTAAGGGTATGAAGAGCTGCCCCATGCAAGAAGGCTTAGATTTGTTCTCTCTTGTCCTGGGGGGCAGAATTAGAAGCAACAGGTTGGATTTGTTAAAGAGCAGATTTAGGCTTTGTGTCAGGAAGACCTTGTTAATGAAGAGAGCTGGGTTGTGTTGGGTCTTCAAGCAGGGGGCTGGATGAATGGTCTGTTTTTGCATCAGTTAAAGGGTATTCCTGCTCCGGTATGGTTTGGCCAGTATCGACACTGAGCTCCCTTTGGAACCCCAAACTGGGGTGGAATCACAGTATGAGGGAGGTGTGCTTAGTTCAGATGCTGTCAGCTCTGGAGGGGCAGGGATGCACGGGGTAGGGGAGCAGCCCAGGAAAGGATGTTGTCATGGGGTGAACAAAAGATTGGAATGAGCTTCAATGGCACCTCCAACTAGCTTGAGTTTCGGTTATGGATGTGAACCTTCCTCTGAATTCCAGTTTCCCAACATGAGCGCTCACAGACATGCTCTTAACTGACCTCAGCCATTCACAGTGCTCTTGCTGCCTTCCATCCATAACTAATGCCTACTTTGCCAACCACACTCAGAAAATAGATTACACTGCTCTATTTCCCTCCTTCCCCCTCCCCTCCCCTCCCCCTGCCAATCTATGCTTAGACACAAGTGAGGTCATGGCTCTAAATAGCCCATGAATTCCAAAGACCTTTTTAGGTCCCTTCCAAATTTGAGATTTTGTGATTCTATGACCTCTCTCATTTTACGGGGGGGGGGGGGGGGGAACTGGAGCATATAGGAGCTTCAGACACATCTTTATTTTCTTCCCTCTGGAACTCACCCTACTTTTTTTTTTATTTTTAGGGACTTTATTTTATCTTTAATTTGAGGAATAAAACAAGCATTTTCATAACATAGTATAATAAAAAAGATGATTGCACATGAAACTGCAAATCAATTATGTACAAATTACTATTCCATATATAATATGTATATATCTCAAAGTTAGCATGTAAATTTCTTTTTTCCCCTTTTTTTCTTCCCTTCCTTCTCACCTCACACTTCATACACTTGTTAAATATGCACCTAATCTATTTCTTGTCTATGCAGATGCCACAAATTTCCCTACTTAACTCATGTATTAGTAAAGTTTTGTTCAATTGACTGGACAAATGTTATATCCATTCAAATAACTACAACTTGTTCCAAACTCTGACACCACTTTCTGAGCTACATTGTTGAAAGGATAGCCCCTTTCTATATAATCTCCCTTAGGGAGCTCATCAGTACTAAGGGTTCAATAATGATCTCTCTGTAGATGACATATTCAGTCTCCTTCTCTTCAGTGAGCTAGAGTCCATCACCAACTGCCTTTTGGACATTCTGAATTGGATGTACTATAAGCATCTCAAAATCACCATATTTAAAACTGAACTAATTTCCCACCCCCACTCCTCTTCTGAACTTCCTCATTTCTGTCAAGGGAACCACCCTCCTTCCAGTTTCCCCAGTTGGCAACGTTGGTGTCATTCTTGACTCTTCATTCTCACTTACCTCCTATATCCAATCCATTGACAAATCTGGTGGTTTCTACCTTCACATCACCTCTGGTATTTGTCTTCTCTCCATTCACACAGCTGCCTCTCTAGAGTAGACCCTCATCTCTCACACCTGGACTGCTGCTAATTCGCATGATCGCCTGCTAATTGGTCTTCCTCATACACCTTCCACTCAGCTTCTTCAGTTTCTCTGACTTCCTTCAAGATTTAATTCAAATCCTGCCTTTGGGAGGTCTTCCTTAGGCCCCCCACCTTTGCTTCTGAGATAACCTTCCATCTATTCTCTGTACATTCCTAGTTATTTATTTACCTGTCTCCCTAGTTAGAATGTGAGCTCTTTGAGGGTGGAGACCATGTTTTTGCCTTTCTTTGTATTTCTAGTACTTAACCTGGAATATAGCAAGTGCTTAGTAATAATAAATACTTGCTGATTAATTGGTTCAGCCTAACATCCTTTCCCAGCATTTTAAGGCAAGGTGACATGATGAAAATTTCCAGCTGTCCTTGTGTAAAGACTGCCCAGAATAATAACCTGTGAAGTTTATTTGAAGAGGGAACATGGAAAGAGCCTTGAATTTAGAATCAGAGATCCTGGATTCAAACCTCAGCTTTCCTCCTTACTTTTTGTGTGATTTTTTTTTAAGCAATCAGGTTTAAGTAACTTGCTCAAGGTTACACAGCCAGTTATTTCTGGGTGTGGTACTAAGTATCAGAGCCTGGATTCGATCCCAGGTTATCCCGACTCCGGGGCTGGTGCTTTGACTGGCTGTGCTACCTGGCTGCCCCACTTTTTGTGTGATTTTGGATAAGTTATGTTACCCTTCAAAGACCTCAGTTTCTTCAGTTATAAAATGAGGAGGTTGGACTACATAGCCTCAGTGGTTTCCTTTTCCTTTAAAGCTATTTTTAGGTTTAGATCTGGCTTCAGATATTTAGAAAAGAGTACTTTCCAGAGGGTGCTTGGGTCCCTTATATTTAACAGACATTAACAGGCCTCTTGTCTCTAAGAATATGGTTCTCCTGCTGATTCACCAAATCTTATCTGACTCTACAGATTCCATGTCAGCAAAGCACAGGGAGAGGCTGGCTCTTAATTGCTTTCTTGTCCTGTTGGCTCTACATGTACAGGGGTTTTCGGAGGTCAGAACCATAGTTCTGACAGTCCCAGGATCAGCTTAGTTCTTGCATCATCACCTACTGCAGCTACCAAAAACTGTCAGCTTGGTAGGGCAAATTAAAATCATGTGTTCTCGCCCAGGACTTTAAAACAAATACAATACTCAGAAGGCTTAGTCCTGGAAAGCTGGTGAGAATTCTTATGCTCACATCACAGTGGCATAAAACAAGTGGCATGCTCTAAACCTTTTAGCAGCTTGGCAGCATCATAGAGAGAGCACTGGGTCTGTAGTCAGGAAGACCTGAGTTCAAATCCTACTTCAGATACTTATTAGCTTTGTGATCCTAATCAAGTCATTTGACCTCTGTCTGCCTCAGTTTCCTCAACTGGGGGTAATAATAGCACATACTTCCCAGAATTTTTTGAGGCTCAAATGAAATAATATTTGTAAATGAACTCAGTACAGTGCATGGCACATAGTAGGCATTTAATAAATGTCTGTTCCCTTCTTCCCTTTACCTCTTAGCAAGAGAGAAGTACTAAGAATTACAACTTCAGATATATATCTATATATAATATTAAATTTTGTTAATAAAATATTAATTTAATTAAATATATACATACATATGTATGTACATACACATATACACACATATATACATGTATATGTACATATATTGTGTTGTATAAAATTATATATCTAATATATACACACATATATATGTATAGATGCATAGATTGGATTTGGAGAGAGAGGACCTGAGTCCAATCTCTAGCAAATAATTTAACCTCTTTAGGATTCTCTTTCCCTAATTTGTAAAATGGTGGGATTGGGTAAAATTCTCATGTTTTTTTTATTATATTGGCCCTGCCTATGCATGAACAATGAACATCTCTCCAATTATTCAAATCTGATTGTATGTATATAAAAGCTTTTTTAAAAATAATTTTCTTTATATGATTCCTGGATTTGTTTTGGCAAGTATACTCCCATGTATTTTTAGGAGATCTTGAGAGGGAAAATTAGGGACCACAATCATCTTGTAACAGCTTGAGGCCCCATCTGCATAGAAATTCCCTGACCACCTGATGGTATAATATTGGCAAGTAAGGAGTAATAGAAATAAATAAACAGCAAAACATGTAATTACGAGTATAGAAAAGCAGATGGCCTCATTCATTGCTAGCTACTTACTGATAAGAGATGCTACAGGTTTATTTAAAAGAATTTCTTTCACAAATTAAAAACAATTGTCTCTTTAAAAAATGGTGGAATTGGTGAGTAAGAGCACTGACTCCAGTGTCGGGATGACCTGGGGATCGAATCCCGGGCTCAGACACTTAGCACCCACACAGAAACACCTGGCCGTGTAACCTTGAGCAAGTTACTTAACCCCGATTGCTTTAAAAAAAAAATGGTGGAATTGGACTAGATGGCCTTTATGATCTCTCCTAATTCAACATGTATGATCCTCTGATTTCCCCTGGTTCTTTTCCCTGATCACAGTAACACTCTTTCCTCTTGTTTGGAGGGTAGAAGCCTCCCAGTGACATTGATCATCCAAGAAAGTAATTGAGGTTAATTTTGAACCCACCAAACCCCAGGTTTGACATGGATTCCCTCGTCTTGACATACCTGTTTGATGTTCAAAGCCAGGGTAGTACTCTTCAGTCCCAAACAAGTCTGTCCACGACATTAGGGGGTCACAGAAGGACGTGTTGGGTAGGAAAGTGCTGTGGGTTACTGAGTCCAACATTACTCTGAAAGAGGAACATATGTGTATGAGCTGGGGAAGAGCATGATCAGGGAAGCAAGCCATCTGGAAACTGCTCACTGCACATAATCCCACTAATAGGATAATCCTTGGCATTTTATCTTGTGCCTTCTTGGCTTGTTATGTTTTTCAAAATGTTGGAGTCCTGACTTGCGATTTCATCAGCATAGGAACTCCTATTAATGGAAAGCCTCCATCAACACAGATTGAAAATTCCCTTGGAATTTATAGCTTTAGAGAGCTGCTTGGGGGCACAAAGAGGCTCCAAGATTTGCCTAGGATTATACAGTCAGCATTTTCCAAGGCAGGACTTGAACCCAGATCTTTCAGATTTCAAGACTAATCCTCTACCTGATATATCACAAGGCTTCTTATTATACTGTTAGTCCTCATAATATCTTTTCCCCCATTTACCACTCCCTCTCTTCTGCATCACCCAGTCCCCAATTGAAGCATCTAGAAATGCTCAGATCTTGGGTAAACTCAGACTGGATGATTTTTAGTTCAAGACTATTGAGTTGAGTTGGCAGAAGACTGGCCCTCAGACCCTTTAGTTTCCATTCTTATGCTCTAGTCTTTCAATAAATCAATAAACAAGTATTTATCCATCTATTTATTTATTTTATGTGCCAGGCACTGCAAATACAAAGACACAAATGTTGTAATCCTTACCCTCAAGACGCTTATATTCTACTATAACAACCAACGTAGGTCATGTGAATAATTTATGCAGAGCACTGTAGTAGATACAGAGATGAATAACACACAGTCCTGTCCTCAAGAACCTTCTATTCTAATACAAAATAGAAAGGCACAGGTGACGTAGAAAGAAAGAATTGTGTTAGAACTGAAGAAGAAAGTATTTCCAGCTGGAAGATGAAAGAAGGCTCCTAGGAAGAGAAAGCTTTTTTTTTTTTTTAAAGCAATCGGGGTTAAGTGACTTGCTCAAGGTTACACGGCCAGTTATTTCTGGGTGTGGTGCTAAGTATCTGAGCCCGGATTCAATCCCCAGGTCATCCCGACACTGGGGCCGGTGCTCTTACTCGCTGAGCCACCTGGCCACCTAGAAGAGGAAGCTTTTTGAGCTGGACTTTGAAGAATGGGTAGGATTACAACAGGGGGAAATGAGGAGCAGGACACTCAACAGCAAATATTAGGTACCTACTGTGTGCAAAGGAATACACCAAGGGCAAGTATGTGCACAACACAGACCTTATTCTCAAGACACTTACAATATAATAGAAAAGCAGTATGGTATTGCAGATGGGACCCCGATCTTAAGAGTCAGAAGGACCTGGATTCAAATCCTGTTTCAGACAGCTGTGACCCTAGTTCTCACTGTAAAGTGGGAAGGGGTTGAATTCAACCAAAATTTGTGATCCTAAGACACATGTACAAATAATGATTATACAAAGGAGAACTGGGTAAGTGAAAAAGGGAGATCCATGAAGGTGATATGAGAAATGTGTGTTTGTGTGTGTGTGTGTGTGTGTGTGTGTGTGAGAGAGAGAGAGAGAGACAGAGAGAGACAGAGAGAGACAGAGAAAGACAGAGAGAGACAGAGAGACAGACAGAGAGAGAGAGAGAGAGAGAGAGAGAGAGAGAGAGAGAGGGAGAGGGAGAGGGAGAGGGAGAGGGAGAGAATGCTCTCCCTGAAGCTGAGAGCTTCCAGAAGACTTCATGGAGTAGATAGTACACTAGTTCGGTCTCAGAGGAAGGGAGAGGCTTGTATAGAGACAGCATAGGAGTCCCTTCCAGGCACAGGGAATGTGGCCCACAGATGGGAGAGGGGAAGGGAAATGCAGGATATAGGAAGGAGGAAGGAGCAAAGGTCCAGAGATGGGAGATGGTGGGTCAGTCAGGAGATGTAGAAAGAAGACAGGAATGAATTCACAGAGCCAGCAAAAAACTGAATGTACACAGGAGACAGGGAGTCTGCCAGTTTGGATGGAGGAGAGAGGCAGAGGGAGGAAAATGAAGTGAGGAAGCAGAGGTATCAGATTTCAGAGGGCCTTGAATGCTTGACACAGGAGTTTGTGTTCTCTTTGGTTGGTAAAAAGAAAACATGACTCTATTAAAGCCTTCCTCTGTTACCTTGCTACATGTGGTGTGAAAGTGGCCTTGGGTGTTCTTTGCTTTATTTCTTTTAAAATAAATAAATAATCAAACAAACAAATAAATGAAAATAAAATAAATAAATGAAAATTAAAAATTAGTTTTATTTATTCCCTTTCCTTTTATATTGCTGTCATTTCTGAAATATCCATCTCTTTCTCCTGACCTCCTCAAATTAAGACTCTCCTTGCAACAAGAGAAAAGCAGTTAAAGTACAGTATCAGTACAAGTGACTTCACTTGACAATGTATGTGACATTCTGCCCTGGCAGTCCTCCACTTCCTTGCCAGGTGGAACTAAATAAACTTTGTTTCATCGTATTTTCTGTGAAGCTGTTAGTGGTTTTTCCTAGTGATGTTTTTCTCATTTAACATTGTTGTAGTTATTATGTATGTCCCTCCCCCACCCCGCTTTTTTTTGCAAATTTTCCCATATTTCTCTGAATTCCTCCTTTACATCTTTTTTTTTTTTCAACCAGACCTATGATTTTATTGGTGTAGGGAGCTCTGCACAAGGAACTCCCTCCCCCAAAGCAGCTGGGTACCTGTTCTATAAATTAGAGCCTTAGAGACCTGCCTGGAAGCACTGAGAGATTAAGTCATTTACCCAGGATTATGTAGCCTCTAGGTGTTGCAATGGATAGAGCACCAGCCCTGGAGTCAGGAAGACCTGAATTCAAATCCAGACTCATACACGTACTAGTCGTGTGAGCCTGGGCAAGTGACTTAACCTGTTTGCCTCAGTTCTTCATTGGTTAAATGAATTGGAGAAAGAAATAGCAAACCACTCTAGTATCTTTGCCAAGAAAATCCCAAATGGGGTCATGAAGAGTCAGACACAACTCAACACCACCACCACCGACAACGAAACATAGCCTCTAAGGTCTGAGCCAGTCTTCCTGACTGAAAGTTTTCTGACTCTGAGGTCAGCTATCTTCACTATACCAGGCATTACTTCTCCCCAGCACTTCTTACTATATGATATTACTCCATTCCGTTTATGTCCCATAGTAATTATGTCCCATTCCCTAACGAGTAGACCTTGAGTTTTCAAAGTTATCAATTTAACAAACATTTATTGTTTATTGCATGCTAGGCACTGAATTCTGATAGGTCCTACCATGCTGAAAAGTCTTGAATATGGCTTCTATCTAATGGATCTTCACCCCAGGAAGGCCTGGCTATGTTTGGAGAATGTCTTCAGCAGGTTGTCTACAGGATGACAGGTCTTTCAACCATCCTAATTCTCCAATCCTATACCTTCCTCAGTCCTTCCCCTCCCCAGTACCTTTCTTCTAAGATTACCTTTGGCATATTTTTTCCACTTTATTTCTTTTACTTTTTTTGTGACAAGGCTAATGTGGAAATATGTTTTGCATGACTTCATAGCTATAATGGGTATCATATTTCTTACCTTCTCAATGGGTGGGGGAGGAAATGAAAGGAAGGAAAGAATTTGGGACTGAAAAATATAAAAACAAGATCCCATTCACATGTTATTTTCCTTTCATGTTAATGGTTATTTGCACTGTTGTCTCCTTGATGGGCATCTAAGTTTTTTGAGTGAAAAGGATGGTGTTTTCACCTTTCTTTGCATCCCTGGTACCTAGCAGTGTTCGACTATTGTAAATTCTTCATAAACACTTGTTGACTGACCATCTACCAAGACTTAGAAGGATGTTGATGCAGATTGGTGAAAGGGGTCTTCGTGGGGAGGGATCAGAGATTCTTGACATTTTGACAGATAAGGAGCCATTAAGAGTTATGAGTATCCCCCATAAATACATACTTATACTGTCTCATTCATATATACCACCCTAATTGCCTTCCATCTACTCAGAAAATAGACAGAACTCAGTAGCCCTGGAGAAACACAACTTAATGACTATCAAATAGAAAAGGGATGAAAAATTAGGCATATCCTTCTCTCATGGCTATTTAATAATAATAGCTACAATTTATATACTGCTTTAAAGTTCACAAAACATTTACAAATAGTAACTCATTTTATCTTTGAAACAATCACGAGAGGTAGGAGCTGTTATCACCCCCATTTTATGGATGAGGGAACTGAGGCAAAGGTTCAGAGTCTTGACCAGGATCACACAGTTAGTGAATGATGTCTGAGGCTGATCTCAGGTCTTCCTGACTCAAGGTCCAGGGTCCTAGCTGTTCAACCATCTAGCTGCCTATATTTTTCAGGCCTAGACATGGGGATTATGTGTTTATCCATGAAACATAATTTGTAGACATACCATGACCTTCACTATCACCAAGTCATACTGAATAATTGGCTCAATGAACTCATTATGTCTTTTCTTTGTCATGGTCTAGACCCATTTCATCAATATAAGTATCTCTTGGTACAAATTCTCCTTCCACTGATACAGATGTGTTTAACTCATCTGTAACTCAGAGTCTTAAAGAGCTAATTATTTTTGGGGTGTGGGGAGTTTAAGCAACCTGCCTGTGGTCACATAGCTAGGCTGTGTCTGAGGTGAGGCTTAAAGTTCAACCCTGTTCTTACCTAATCCAAGGCCGGCTCTCTAAAAATGGAACTAATCCAATGCTGGGGTATATGGGTGTTCAGAGAACACTAGTCTCTCTGGTGTGAGAATTCCTGCTCACACAAAGACCAAACCCTTTTTGCAAACTGTTATTTCAACCAGACACAACCAAAATCATGTGGGCAAACTTACCCTCCGGAGCAATGAAAGGGTTAACACACCCAGAATGTTATCACGGTCATGAATCTCTCCCTGCAGATCATTGCAAAGAGGAGAATGGACCGGCTAAGGTTGGCCTGAGACTTTCCCAGGGGATTTTTGGTTTTCTACACACGGCTGGTGGCTGAGGTGGGGGAAAGTGCCTGGGGGCCTGAAGCAAGGTCCCCCTCCACTAGACTGGAGAGAAGCATATCAAAAGAGCTCTAGGGAAAACATGCTTCTCTTCTCTCTGGGCCATTAGGTCCAAGGGCTGGTGGGACTGAAGAAGGAGAGAATTAGAAACAGAGACATTACCACCAAAGTGAAACTGGAAGGATGATGCCCCATCTTGGGGAGTCACCAGATCTTGGATTGGGAGCTCCCAGGGCCAGGGGGGCATATGCTCTCATATCCAATGCTCTCATTTCAGCTGACAGGCTCAGCTGTCAGAGGCACCGCTGGAGTCAGTGCCTGGCCCATAGTGCCGTACACGGGCTTCTCATCATAGAGGAGTTTTGTGTTCCAGGTAGGGGTTGGGTTCGATGACCTTGGGTATCTCTTCCAGCCCTGTGTATTTGACTCTGTGCCTCTAGAACATAGCAGGACCCTTGGATCAAATTCACTTAGTGTGTCGGTAGAGTAAAAATAATGATATGGGGAGGGGGGGCCAGAGGGGGCGCCTTGAACAAAAATCTAGCAGTGTGAGTCGGTAGTAAAAATAATGATAGGGGGGGGGGGGGGGGGGGGGGGGGGGCGGAGCAACCATTTATCTAGCACCTACTATGTGCTATTGTTTGTTGTTTACTCATTTTCAATCACATCCAACTCTCTGTGACCCCATTTAGAGTTTTCTTGGCACAGTGCTTTGTCATTTCCTTCTCCAGCTCATTTTACAGAAGAGGAAACTGAGGCAAATAGGACTAGGTGACTTGCCCAGGGTCACACATTTCTAAGTGTCTGAAGCCAGATTTGAACTCATGAAATATGAATCTTCATGACCCCAAGCCTGGTGCTCTATTCACTGTACTACCTGGCCGCCCCATTATATGCCAGGCACCATGCCTAATGCTCTACAAATATTATCTCATTTGATCCTCATAACAACCCTGGGAGGTACATATGTCATCATGTTAATTTCATTTTACTGTTGAGGAAGCTGAGGCAGACAGAGGTAAAGTGACTTGTCCAGGGTCACTCAGGCAGTAAGTGTTTGAGTCTGGATTTGAATTCAGGCCTTCCTGACTCCCAAGTCGAGTATTCTTTCTACTGTACTATGTTGCTGTCACATTCATTTGATCAGCAAATTTTCTGGAGTATATGATATTTCAATCAGTGACTAAGAATTCTGGCTTTTTAATTTTTCTGAATTTCAAGACCCATCCCTAAAAACTATTTTTTTTTTGGTTGAAGTCTGTGATTCCATCCATGTGGGAATTAGTCTTCCCATTTAGAATATTGAGTAAGTATCTGGGAGTATTGTCAAGTCAAAAAACACTTATTAAATGCCACCAGGTGTCAGGCACTGTGCTTGGTACTGGAAATTAAAAAAAAAAAAGGCAAAAACCAATCTATTCTCCAGGCACTCACAGACTCATGGGAGGAAACCACGAGAAAACATCTAAACAAAAGGAGATGTATGGGGTGAAGTGGGAATCGTCTTAGGGGTGCTAACTTTAAGGAAGACACGGCTTCCTGGAGAAGGTGGGATGTTAGTTGGACTTGAAGGGAGCTGGGAGATGGAGTTGAGGAGCGGGATAACTGGGGGGACAGTCAGCAAAAATGCATGGAGTTAGGAGATGGAGGATCTTGTCGGAAGAACAGAGAGAGGACCATGGGGTACAAGGTGTAGGGAGACCAAAATGTAGAAGGGGTTTTAAAAGAACTAGAGAAGGGGCGGCCAGGTAGCACAGCGAGTAAGAGCACCGGCTCCAGTGTTGAAAAGACCTGGAGATCGAATCCCGGGCTCAGACACTTAGCAACCACCCAGAAACACCTGGCCGTGTAACCTTGAGCAAGTTACTTAACCCCAATTGCTTAGGGGCGGCCAAGTGGCTCAGCGAGTAAGAGCACCGGCTCCAGTGTTGGGATGACCTGGATCAAATGCGGGCTGGGATACTCAGCACCACATCCAGAAATAACTGGCCGTGTAACCTTGAGCAAGTTACTTAACCCCGATTGCTTAAAAAAAAAAAAAAAGAACTAGAGAAGATTTTATATTTGATCCCAGAGATAATGGGGAGCCACGGGAGCTTTATTGAGGAGGAGAAGTGATGTGGTCAGACCTGAGCTTCAGAGAAATTACTTGGTGGCTGAATGGAGGATGGATTGGAGGGAGGCTGAGCCTTCTGCAGCTAATGCTTTATTGATGATGAGGGTGGTACCATTGCTCAGAGAAGGGAAGGGGCACATTTGGGAGATGATTTAAAGGTGAAATAGATAGGCTTTGGCAAAGGCTTGGATATGAGGGATGAGAGATAGTGAGGTGTGCAGGATGACCCCTAGGTTGTGAGCCCAAGGGGCTGGAAGGATGGTGATACCGTCAACAGTAATGGAGAGATTCCAAACAGGAGAGAGTTTTAGGGAAAGATCATGAGTTCTGTTTTAGATATGTTGAGTTTAAGATGTCTGCTTCCAATTAGGGAGCTGAAAATTCAAGACTGGAGATCAGGGCTGGATGAATAGATCTGAGATTCACCTTAATAGGGATGATCATTGAAATGACCCCCCAACCCCAAAATCTCAAATCCCAGCTCCCTGTCCTGACTGTAGCTTTTCTATTTAGAAGCCCGTGTGACATAGTGGGGAAGGCACTGGACCAGGAATCAGGAGAACCTGGCTCAAATCCTACTTCTACCTTTAATCATGTGATCTTTCTTCCTGTCTTCAGTATTTAGCACACTGCCTAGCACATAGAACATAATAAATGTTGTTGATAATGATATTGTCTTATCTGAGAGCCTGTAAAGTCCATGAGGGAAGGAACTATTTTTTTTTTTTTTGGTCTTTGCATCCCACTTCCCCACCCTCCATCTTCTAAATTTAGCCTGAAACATTAGTAGGCACTGAATAAATGCTTATTGATTAACTGATTGACCAGATGCCTTCTGAGTCTCTTCCAAAGATCCTATGATCATTTGGTAAACCACTTTCCTTTATTGGATCTTAAAAATAATCTAGTTAAATCCCTTCAGAATATGAGTAAGGAAACTAAGTCTCCTTTGAGTACTAATACTCTCCACATTCCTCCTTCCTCCTGCTCACTCCCTCCTCACAAATACCTCTTCTCCTTTTGTTGACAACCCAGGCAAATGAGCATGAATAATCCTGTTAAGAGCCAGAGCCCTAATTAATATAGAATAAAATCTCAGCCAAGGAAAGGATATGGAATGCCCTGCTTACCCTTCCTTCCTATTTCAGTTAGTCCATAGTGGGACTGAACCTGTTAGAAACCTAAATTTCCAATTCCATACTTCCTTAGTGGTGTGTGTGTGTGTGTGTGTGTGTGTGTGTGACAGTCAGGGGCTTTCTCCATCTCCAGCTCAGCCCAGCCAGATCCCACTGAGAACAGAAACACAAATAACTGTACCTATATTCTTCTCCTCCTAGGCAGTATCAATTGACCTAAGAGAGCTTGCGGGGTCGCTGCAGGGGCTCTATCTACAGGCATCCTAATCCTATAGGGAAGTCTTAGAATCACAGAATTATAGAATGTTGGAGGAGGAAGGGACTTCAGTCTAACCTAGAACCCTTATAAGAGTCACTCAATCAGTCAACAAGTATTTATTAAAGCCCTTATGAGGTGCCAGGCATTGTGCTAAGCTTACGGGATACCAAAAAAAAAAGGCAAAAAACATTCCTTTGTCTCAAGGAGCTCACAGTCTAATGGGGGGGGGGAACAACATGTAAACAACCATGCACAAACAAGCTGTATTCAGGAAAATGTGGATATAATCAATAGAGGAAAAGGCATTTGTATTAAAGGGGGATGGAGAAGGGCTTCCTGTAGAAGACAGGACTTTAGCTGAGGCTTGGAGGAATTCAGAGAAGACAGGAGGAGGAGATGAGGTGGGAGAGAGTTTCCCATTGGCATGGGGAAGAACCAGTGAAAATGCCTGAAGATGGGAGACAGAGTGTGGAAGGAACAGTAAGGAAGCTGGTGTCACTGAGCACAGTGTGTGGAGGAGAGTAAGGTGTAAGGTAATGGGGGTGGGGGGAGCAGGTCAGGGAGCAATCCCCACAAGTGACCATCCAATAAATGCTTATTGATTAATTGACCCAATGGCTTCTGCAGTCTCTTCCAAAGACCTTGTGATCTTTAGGTAAGTCACTTTCCTTTATTGGACCTTTAAAATAATCTAGTTAAATGCCTTCACAGTATGAGTAAGAAAACCAAGTTTCATTTGCTAAGACCTTCAGGCAACCCATTCCATTGCTAAAGACTCTAAAGTCTCAAAAAATCCTTCCTGAAGTCAAGCCTAAAGACTCCTCCCCATGGCTTCCCCCTGTTTCTGCCCTCTGGGGCCAAGCAGAACTTGGCTAGTCCCTCTTCTCCATGGACAGCCTTTCAAATACTAGAAGATGGCCATCACGTTTCCCCTGTGTCTTCTCTTCTCAAGTTAAACAACCTCAGGTCCTCCAGCTGGTGCCCAAATGGTAGAAATAGAAAAGGCCTTCAGCATCTTGTAGGCCTTCCTCTGGATGTTTTCCAGTGTTCTCCCCAACATGGGAGCCCAGAAATGAAGGCAAAAATACAAATCCTGCTATCAAGCAAGAAAGAGCCAGGAGGGGTGGCTAGGTGGCGCAGTGAGTAGAGCACTGGCCCTGAAGTCAGAAGGACCTGAGTTCAAATCTGAATTCAGACACTTAACACTTACTAGCTGTATGACCTTGGGCAAGTCACTTAACCCCAGCTGCCCTCCAGAAAGAAAGAAGATAAAAGGAAGGAAGGAAGGAAGGAAGGAAGGAAGGAAGGAAGGAAGGAAGGAAGGAAGAAGGAAGGAAGGAAGGAAGAACCAGGAAGGATCAGTGTGAGGCTGTATCTCCTAGTGTCCCTGGGAGCTAGAATGAGCTCTAGAGGTCTTGTGGTCATTGGATGTATATAGATGGGGATATAGATAGATAAATAGATAAAGATAGATAGATATATGTATGTGTATATAGCCTCTCTCTCTCCATATGTGTGTGTGTGTATGTACAGCGTCTATAGGCTCACAGATTGAAAGTGGAAGGGACCTTGGAGGTCATCTGATTTAGCTCTATCACTTTGTAGAATTGGAAACTGAGATTCAGACAAGTTAATTATCTTGTCCAATGTCACATGGGCTGTAACTGTAAGTGGCCAAGCCAGGATCTGAATCTGGGTCCCCTGACTCCAGATTCAACATTCTTCCCACCATGCCTCCCAATTAGAGAAGGAGGGCATATTCCCTGTCATAGCCATTTTAAGTAGGGAGCCAAGCCTTTTCTTGTCCAGTAGCAGAGCCCAGGTGTGGACACCTGGTCAGATCCTGTGTCCTTCAGGGTCCTTTCTGAAGGCACCCCAAGGTGCCCTGGGGAAGGTCTAATCAGGCTGGAGAAGTTTCTTTTTAGAATATGGTCCAGCCCCATTTTACAACATGACTCCTCCCTCATTCAAGTCTGAGACTACAGTGGTCTTGGCAGGTGAGAAATCTCGGGGGACAGCTCCCAAGGGAGGGAAGCAAGCAAACCAGCAAGCTCTGACTGGAGAAGGAATATTTCTTCCTGACCCCCCACAGGCAGGTGCTCAAAAATGCACCTACCTGAGCTTTGGCACTGGACTGGATCCATCCAGAAGTAGCCCTGGAGAAGGGAATGATAGGATGCTAATGATGTGTGGGAAAGTGTGGTGGGGGTGATGACGGCATGGTTTAGGGGCTTCAGAAAGACCTGGGTTCGAATCCCTCCTCAGGAACTTATTAGTGCTGTGACCTTGGGCAAGTCACTTAACCTTTGTCTGTATTAGTTTCCTGATCTGTAATGTGGAGAGAATAATAGCACCAACTTCATAGGGTCATTTTTTTAAAGTATATAAACAATTCCTGAATTTAGATGAACAAAAATTGGACAAGTATAAGTTGGGAGTAATTAGGTAGTATTGCATTTGGTTAAACATTTTATTTATTTATTTTTTAGAGCAATAGGGGTTAAGTAACTTGCTCAAGGTTACACGGCCAGTTATTTCGGGTGTGGTGCTGAGTATCTGAGCCCGGATTTGATCCAGGTCATCCCGACACTGGAGCTGGTGCTTACTTGCTGAGCCACCTGGCCGCCCCTAAGCGATTGGGGTTAAATAACTTGCTCAAGGTTACACGGCCAGGTGTTTCTGGGTGGTTGCTAAGTGTCTGAGCCTGGGATTCGATCTCCAGGTCTTCTCAACACTGGAGCCAGTGCTCTTACTCGCTGTGCTACCTGGCCGCCCTTATTTATTTTTTTAAATGAACAAATATCTATTTTCTTTCTCTCTTATTTTCACCACCCTATTGGGGGAGGGGGGAAAACATAGTTAAGCAAAACTAATTCCCTTATTGGCCATGTCCAAAACACACACACACACACACACACACACATCTCTATCTTTACAAGGTCCTTGTGAGGATTGAATGAGATCAGAAAGATTATTACAAACACTAAAAAGCTACAGAAATGTTAACTATTCTCAGGCATCAGTGGCAGAGCATGCTGAAATGCATGGTGGGAAAAAAAAGTGGACTTTTGTCTCATGGGAATATTAACCATCCCAAGTCCTGGGCCTGCCCTCAGTGCTTTTGCCCAGGCTGATCCCCCCTCAAGGAGTGCCTTCCCTGTGTCTCATCACATACAAAATCCCTTCCCCCAGATGTAGAATTTGAAGGATGTTAGACAGTATCTAGTTCAATCTCATTTTACAGGTGAGGAAACTGAGACCTAGGCAGGTGGATTAGGTTACGCAAAGTCATACAGGTGGGAATTGACAGAGCCGGGATTTGAATCTGGATCCTGGTCCTCTCTTCCCACTAGAAGAGCTAATGGTCCAGTGGACTGCCACCTCCTTGTGAAACTCCCCAGATTTCTCTCATTAGTATCACAGGATCTCACAGGACCTCAGACACCACCTACTCTAAGTCATGCCTGTGCAAGAATTGCTCTGTAACAGAGCTGGCGGCTCATCTGGTTTTGGCTTGAAGATCTACAATGAAGACCTGCCTGACAGCTTCTGAACCAGCTCCATGACTCTGCTGCTATCCGGGGGTCCCTGACACCACCTCTAAATGATTGTCTCTGCAACTTCTACCTACTGTTCCTGGCTCTGGCCTCTGGGACAATAGTCATCGGCGGAACTCCCATAACCCTTAGCTATGTAATTAGATCAGTAATATTGGATGCAGGAGTTAAGAATGAGGCATCTCTTTACTACTGGACAGTAAGCTCTATGAGGGCAAAGACTATATTCACAGCATCAGTTTACTTTAAGCAGGATTTTAGGAGTTGGAAAGGACCTCAGAGGTCAGCTATTCCAACCCCCTCCCTCATTTTACAGATGGAGAAACTGAGACCCAGGAAGGTAAATGACTTGCCCAAGGTCATACCACACTGTTTCCATTCTCAATGTCAGATTGGATCCTACTGCCCAAGTCTCCTGGCCCCAGTGGATGTCTCTCCCTCTGGCAAGAAACCAGAGAAGGAAGGCATCCTAAATGAATCCTTTACCACTGTTTTTGAAAAAGCATGGTAGTGAGTTCAATTTAATATGCATTGGTCAAGTGCCTACTTTGAAGGTCCTATCCTAGACACTGGAGATACAAAAACAAAAACTAATCCTTATCCTCAAGGAGATTCTATCCTAGACCTGAGGCTCACAGATTCCTAAAGGGGTCCATGGATGGATTTTAGGAGGTCTGTGAACTTGTATTGGAAAAAAAAAAAAGCACATTACTCTTTTCACTAGCTTTTGTTTTCCTTTGTAATCCCCCTTATTTTACTTAATGCATTTAACAATATGTTTCTGAGGGATCTGTGGGCTTCACCAGCCTTCCCAAGAGGTCTGTTTCACAGAATAAGCAAAAGACCCCCAATCTAGGAGACACGACTGGTATAAATAAGAGTGACTGGAGAAGCAGGGGGCCTGCTGATAACTGCAGAGATCTGGGAAGGCTTTCTCAAGTTGCTTTCTTTTCTTATGTTAGAAACGGAACCAGTGAGAGCTTTCAAATAGAACCCCATTTTCTTACTTATTCACTTAAAGAGTCTGGCTTTAGCTGGCCTTCAGGGTAGGTGGTGAGTGGTTTCTCCACAGTGAATACAGCTGTGACCAAGAGACAAAGGTTTGACCGAATGTGGGCACTAGGCCTACTGTGTAAATCAGCCAACAAAGGACCAGACCACAGCGCCAAGTTTTGAACACAGCATCCTGTTCTAGCAAATTCCAAGAAATAATGGCAACAGCATAATCTTTGGCGCAGCAATCCCACTGCAGGATATATATGCCAAGAAAGTCAAAAGCAGAAACAAAAGTTCCATATATACAAAAATAAATAACCACAACAGCAACCTTTGTTGTGGGGGGAAAACACACCTGAAAACAAAGTTGGTGCCCATCAATTGAAAAGGAACACTGAATTAACTGTGGCAGGGGAATATAACAAAATATTATTGCACCATGAGAAATGAGGACAACAAGAAATTCATAGAAACATGGGAAGACTTGAATAAAGCAATGAAGATTGGAGATAGTAATACCAGGAGTACAATATAAACAATAACTTCAATAATGTAAATGAAAGGCAGCTGAATGCAGATTAACTGTAACAAAACAGTTTTAGGTACGGAGAGCAGAGGATGAAAGTCACAGCTCCCTCTTTTCAGTCGAGAGGTGGGGGACTATGGAAGCAGAATGGTACATGCACTGCCAGGTGATTTTTTTTTTTGCATAATTTTTTTCTACATAGGAAGGTTCAGTCTGGCAGTATAGGAGGATATGCCTCAGGTATAAAAATTAAGCAAACAAAAAGCATCATATATTTTTAAAAATTAAAATTGCTGATGAAAATTATTCATAATAAAATTAATTTAATTTATTATAATTAAATTAATCATGTTAAATTAATTAAATTAAATTTATTGATAATTTAATAATTGAAATGAAAAATAATGGTTTCAACTTCATCTGTAATATCTGGACTCAGGAACCCTGGATTCAAATTCTACCTCTGATGATTTCTACATATATGACATTAGGTAAGCCCGTGCCTCAGTTTCCTCATCTATAAAATGAGGGAGTTGAATCAGATGGCCTTTGAAGATTCCTTCTGACTCTACAGCTTTTGTCATAGTGGTATAGAGCTCACCCAGTAAAGGGGGCTTAACCTTTCAGTATCATGTACCCACCCCTTTGGCCATCTGGTGAGACCTAATAACACTTTCTAAGAACAAAGTTTTTAAATGCATAAAATAAAACATAGGAATATAAAGGAAACTGATGATATTCAAATAAAGATGTGATTTTATTTTTCCTGTCCAAGTTCATAGACCACCTCCCCACACCCAGATCTATCCACAGCTCCCTTGGGAGTCCACGGGCCCAGATGAAGGAGATGAGGCTCAGCGATGTGCCCAAGGACCCACAGGGCATAAGCATCAGAGCCAGGATTCAAACCCAGATCGTCTGACTCCAGGTGCAAGCTCTCTCTTCCCGACTCTGAAAATTCAATGTTTGGATCGTGCAGAGACTTGGAGAGAAGCATGCACTATCCCCAAGTGCCAGCAGAGGGCCAACTAAGAGGTGTTTTGAAACCTTACACAATTCATTGGGTCTGCGATACTTGTAGTTCGTGGAAAAACCCAAGGCTGTCTATCTGGGAAGGTTTCCCCCTGAGGTGGGTTGAGGAGGTAAGAGAACTTTTTAAAAAAAATATTTTTGATGGACTGGATCTTTAAAAAAAATCCACGGAAACGAAAATACCCCCCCCCCTTTTTTTTAAAGATGGGCTGTGTGTAGGAAGATAGAGGAAACCTAAAAGGTCATTTCGTCCACCCCCTCTTTTTACAGATGAGGAGACTGAGGCCCAGAAGGGGCAGTGGCTCTCCCAATGTCACACAGGTGGTAAATAACAGAGTTGGCATTCAGATCCAGATCCTTTTACTGCAACTACAGGGTATTTCCCTGGGTCACGATAACTCTTTTGAGGATAAGTAAATGGGACAGTGGTCGGTGGTTTGAGTATCCCACCCTTTTAATGGGACCTTTTTCTCTTTGACCCATTGACCAACATCTATGGAAAACATTTTTTTGTGTCTAAAAAGAAAAAGAAAAGAAAATCTTGGAAAGGAATAGAATTGAGCTTTGGTAGGGATGCCCAAGCATTCCCTCTGTTTCAATCCTGGGTGCTTCGGGGCCCACCACCCATCTAGGGAGGTGGGCCTCCCCGGAGGACTGACTGGCTCAGAGTTCAAGGCCTTCCACTGGAGACAGCCTCTCCAGGGGGCAGACCAGAAGGAGCAGTGACAGATGGACAAAGCTGGGCTACCGAAGCCCCCCGCCCCACCTGGGCCCTTACTGAAAATCCCAGCACAAAAGAAAATGGTGCTTACGTGAGGAGAGGCTAAGGGTCCTGCTGCTGACGGCTGAGCTAGGTCCCAAGGGAGGGCTCGGAGGCAAGCAGCTCCAAGCAGCGACGGCCAGTGGGGTTGGCGGCACCTGCAGCTTTGTGATATAAGTAACACCTACAGACAGGTCCGTTTGGTTTTTCAGGTTTCAGCACACAGCCCCTTTGATGACGGTGACATACAGTCTGACCAGTATGACACGGAGGGGGAGCCACCGGGGCTCACCTGCAGAAAGTTTACCTTTATCCTGTTTTTGTGCGGCTGCCTCGCCACCCAGGCGGGGGAGGAGGCGAGAGCTGCTGGACCTTAACTTACATTACAGGCTGCTGGCCCGAGTGCCTCTGGGAGTGCGGGGGGGACCCATCCCATTCCCGTGGCCACCAATGGCATGATTCCAGTGCCTGCCCTTTGCAAGGCACAGAGGGTACAAGGACCAGACAACAGCCACAACAACCAATAACAGCCAACCACCATGCAACCACCACCACACAACAACCAGCAACTATCAACAATACCACCACCACCACACAACAACCAACAACCACCACCACACAACCACCAACAACCACCACCACACAACAACCAACAGCTATAAAAAATACCACCACCACAACCACCACCACCAACAACCAACAGCTATAAAAAATACCACCACCACAACCACCACACAACAACCAACCAATAACAACCAACAACCACACAACCACCACCACCAAGAACAGTACCAACAACCAAGAACAACTGCTCCTGCTTAGAGGAGTTCCCATTGGACTTTAAGAGGCTGTCCCCTCAATGCAATTCAACGAGCTCTCACTCACACTTACTATCCTGCAGGCACTATTGGGAGGCAGCCAGGTGGCTCTGGATAGAATGCTGGGTAGAGTCAGGAAGACCTGAGTTCAAATCCAGCTTCAGACACTTCCTAGCTGTGTGATCCTAGACAAGTCTCTTCACCCTGTTTGCCTCAGTTTCCTCATCTGTTAAATGAGCTGGAGAAGGAAGTGGCAAACCACTTTAGTATCTCTGCCGAGAAAGCCCTGTGATATGGGCAGTATGAACCACAGACTCATGAAGTTAGACGTGACTGAATGACTGAATAACAACATATACACATATCAGATGGTTCAGTGGCTAGAGTACTGGACTTTGGAGTTAGGAAGACCTGAGTTCAAATGCAGCCTCATAAACTTCCTAGCTGTGTGACCCTGGGCAAGTCACTGTTCTTATTTCATCTGTAAAATAAGGCTAAAAACAGCACCTAGCTTCCAGGGTTGTTGCGAAGATCAAATGAGATAATTGT
>NW_027185804.1:24092685-24097845 GCF_028583685.1 Petaurus breviceps papuanus
TTTGGAGGAATAATTAATAGCCCAGTTTGGCTGGATTGTAAAGCGTGTGAAGGGCTGCCATGTGAAATAAGGCTGAAGATAAGGCAGACAGAAGCCAGATTGTCCCTTAATTCCAGGATAAGAAATGTGTATTTTACTTAAGAGGGGATTGGGAGTCACTGAAGACTTTTGAGTAGGGGAGGGAGATGATCAGAGCTGTGCTTTAGGAAGATAACTCTTGTGTGATGGAAATCCTTAGAGAGGGGACACGCTGGAAGGAAGGGAACTAATGAGAAGGATGTTACAGTAGTCTAGCTTTAAGTGAGTGGCGTTAAGGGGTCAGGGGCAAGAGATGTCAGGCAGGTCCAGTGGCTAAGACTTGGCAACCAGCGGGATAGTAGGTAAGGAAAAGGAAAGGTCAGGGATGCTTGTAAGGTTATGTACTTGGAGGATGGTGGAATCCTGACCCCAGTTTGAGTGCTTTATTCACTCTGCCACTGGAACCCATAAAGGTAAAATGACTTGCCCAGGGTCACATAGATAATAGGAGATAGGAAGCCTGGTCCTGGGGAGGGGTGGAAGTAGGCAGGGGCCATCAGCTGTGATTCCGTTTTGTCTCTCTGGGGGAACGGGCCGTCCCTTCTTCCAATATGATGTCACCATTGCAAGTGGCAGGGGTAGAGATGAGACCTTCCACAAACACAATGAATTATCCCTAGGTAAGCTCCTCAGAATTCCCAGCTACTGTATCTGGTCTTTTTCCAGGATAAGGACAAACAGGAGAGATGATCCAAGTGAGAAAATGCTTTACAGTGTATCTGGGGTCTCTGATACTAGGCACGCACTAAGATGAACGAACGAACAAAACGAGTGAATGAATGAATGAAAAACGAATGAACGAACGAATGAATGAATGAAGTAGGAGCTAGGACTGAATTTGCTTTCCACATACACCACACACACATACACATCTTGTATGGGCACAGTTATTTATATATTGTCTCCACCATCAGAATGTGAGCTCCTACCCAGCAATACCACTACTACATCTGAAACCCAAGGAGATCAAAGAAAAGGTAAAAAGACCTATCTGAACAAAAATATTTATAGCAGCTCTTTCTTGTGGTGCCAAAGAACTGGAAAGTAAGAGGATACCCATCAATTGGAGAATGGCTGAATAAGTTGTGGCATATGATTGTGAGGGAACACTGTTGTGTAGTAAGAAATGACAAGCGCAATGGTTTCAGAAAAACCTGGGAAGACTTACATGAACTGATGCAAATGGAAGTAAGCAGAACCAGGAGAACATTATACATAGTAACGTCAATATTGTAAAGATGATCAATTGTAAAAGACTTAGCTACTCTGATCAAGACAATGATCCAGGAGAATTCCAAAGGACTCATAATGAAAAATGCTTTGCACCTCAAGAGAGGGAAGTAATGAATTCTGAGCGTAGATGGAAGCATACTTTTAAAAAACCTTATTTTTCTTGGGGTTTTTTTTTGCAACATGGTTAATATGGAAATATGTTTCGCATGACTTCACATTTATAATCAATACCAAATTGCTTACCTTCTCAAGGAGGACATAGGGTGGGAGGAAGGAAGAGGATTTAGAACTCAAAATTAAAAAACTATATTTAAAAATTTTACATGTAATTGAGAAATCTTTAATGAAATATATAAAAATAATTTTTAAAAAAGTGAGCTCCTTGAGGGCAGGGAGTATATAATATAGTATATTGTATATTTGCCTTTCTTTGTCTCCCCTGAATTTAGCCCATTCCTGGTAAATAGTAAATGACTCTAAAGGCTTGTGGAATGGAATGACTTACTGATTTGTGGGCACCCATCAGCTTTCTGATGCTGTCTTCTACATCTCTCCCTAATTGGTCATGTCAAACACAGTGTCACTGACCTTATATGGGGGTACTAATAACATCCTCTGCAACACACACAGTCTTTCTTGCCCCCACCAGTAATGTAACCAGAGTACTAATCAAAAGCACATTTTATGCTAAATATAAAAACAGGTCTAACATTTTGTTTGCCCTTATAGGAAATACTAGGCATGAACACCAACACCCACTCACATACCCACACCCACACCTGTCCACCTACATGCTTCGAAAACAAGTGAATGACATTTTAGAAGTCTAATCACATCATTAGGCTGTTCTCTGTGTTGCAAAGGACCAATTCCACCTTTACGCAGCCACTAAAGAATCTTCTGACCACCACACTGTTCTGTTCAAAACTGTCTCTGACTTTCTCTTGCCTCTAGGATGACAAACAAGCCTCTCTGCTTAGTTTTCAAACACCTTAACAATTTGACTCCATCATGCTTTTCCAGAAAGTTCACCCAGTTGATATTCTAGCCAAATTAGCTTACTATCCTTTAATCTTGGCATCCTGTCTCTAGCTTCTATGCCTTTACCCAGGCTGTTCCCTGAGCCTGGCATGTACTTTCTCCTTGGAATCTCTAGCTTCCCTCAAGCTCAGCTTACCCAACACCTCTTCTGGGAAACCTTTTCCAATCCCCCCCCCCCCCCATTGCTATTGTTTTCTCTCTGCTGAAATGATCTTACATTTACTTAATCCTGTACATGTTTACAGTTAGACAGTTGACTGAAAGATGTGCCACTATTGTTTGTTGAATATGAAAAAGCAATTGGTTTAGCAGGAGAAAAATAACACCTCAAAGCCTCTTTCAGCAAGGTGCTTCCCATGTAGATATTGAAAGGTTCCTCGAAAAATAGAGTAACAGATAATTTTGTTCAGTGGTCCTCTCCTTATCAAGTGAGGCATCCACTTGATCACTGGGGACATTTGCCACTGTCATGGAAAAAAACTCAGCAAAGATCACAAATCAAAATATGCTTTGTAGAAGGTGAAATCCTCCAGAGAGATGTGTCTATTTATAGACACCATTTTACTGATTTTTTCAAGCTCTGGAATAATGGAAAGCACCATACATGAGATCCATAATCATTGTAGAGAGTTCAAAGTAACTATCCACATGAGACAAACCAACTGGATGAATAATGATTCTGGTCTAGACTATGATATGTAGTTGCATGGATAGCTTATAGATTTCAACCATCAGCGTATAACTCATGGACAATGATTTGAGTCTAGAATTGAGCAAGAGGAAGAGAGGTTGGACTGTCCCTGTCAGCTTCAACCTGAAACAATAACAATAATCTTCCAGAGATGCCCTATGGCTGCAAATCAGTTTGGTATCTGCCATGCAGGTTAGATTAGTTCTTCCTTAAAAGGTACTGAAAGCATCCTTTAGACTTAATTGGTTAGGAGTCTAAGTCTGGGACCATGGCTGTAGCTTCCTTGTGGCCCAAGCACAGAAGCTAGCCCATGGGGAGTTAAGAGCAGAGGGGAGGAGTCAAGGGAAGACTCTTAGGCTTGACTAGTATGTCAGCATGGGGAACACAGAGGTTTAGAATCAATGCTGTATCCTTGCTGATTATACTTTCCATTGCTTTAGCTAACTTTTGTTAAATGTTAGATGGTCTACAAGTGTGTCTCAATACATTCCAATTCTGAATTAGAATCATCGGACCTGGTACACCATTCATGTAATACCAGAGTCTCTGAAAAATTAAAGTTGAGGGTTACTCACAGGACAGGGTTGTGAGCAGGCTGCATCCCCTTCCTAATAAAGAATTCTGCAGGACACACAGCTTCCCAGTCTTCCTTCAGGCTCCTGCTTCAATCCCACCATCTAGAAGAAGCCTTTACATTTTCTCTTAATTCTAGCACCTTTCTGCTATTGATTATTTCCTATTTGTCCTGTATTTAGCTTGCTGGTATGGAGCTGTTTGCATGTTGTCTCCCTCGCTAGCCTGGGAGCTCCTTGAGGGCAGGAGCTGTCTTTCACACAGCATTTAGCAAGGTGCCTGGAACATAGCAGGTGCTTAATACATCTTTATTGACTAACAGAAAGGATGCTAACATCAGAGACATGCAGGACCTTGAGAGAAGGTGGGTCAGTCTTATAGGCAAGGGCAAAAGATAACTGGTAACAGCTGTGTGTTTCTTTATTTCTCTGCACATCTGGAGGAAGGCTTCCAGTGTGTTGGATGGGGCCACCAATGAAAGGACTTAGACAAGAAAGGATGGTTAGCTTACCATCTGCACTAGATAGGAGGGTGAAGTGGGGGATAGGAGGGGAAGATGTTATAGAGATTGGAGGTAGGAAAACCTGTTAGGAGGGCATTGTCATGCAGTAAGTCAGTTCTGCTGTGATGCTGACCTACTCATTCCTGAAAATCACCATGATATACAAAATCAAGCAATAAAAACCACAGGGCTCATGTAAAAAATGGCATTAGAGTCACAACACTCAAAAACTTCATCATTAAGAGAAAGATAGAAATCTAAAAGAAGAGTAGCACTGTTTTATTTTGTTAATGGTTAGGAAATACATAAACATTATAATAAGCAATGGTGGTGTCCCTGCTGTTTAGCTTATGCCCTGCTTCCCATGGCGTCTGATAGGCAAAGTTGATGGTCAGGATGATAGGGTGGTCTTGGGGGATAGCCATGTGTGGACTGGCCCTCCTTCACCCACACCTCCTACTGTACCAGATTATATACAACAAATATGGCTCTTTACCTTGAAAAGGACCTGAAGTTTGCTGCGGAGGTGGGTACAGGAAGGGTTGTAACTGGTCAGTGATTATGAAGTGGTGAGGTTTTCTGCATTCCCCATGTTGGTGGGTGAAATGGAGCATAAGCAAACATGCTCTAATCTTTCATTAATCATGTTGGAACAAATTCACATTTTCAAAACAAGTTTGAGAGTAGAACTAATTGTAATTCTGTTCATTATTTCCTATTTATCCTATAGATAAGCATATCTGTATGTATCTGTTTGCTTGTTGTCTCCCCTGTTAGACTGTCAGCTCCTTGAAGGCAAGGACTGCCTTTTGTCTCTTTTGTATCCCAGTGTTTGGCACAGTGCCTGTAGGCACACAGTAGGCACTTAATTAATGTCTATTGATTGACTGATTAATAGTCTGGATCAGAGGGAATGGGAGCCATAGCCATAGTGGTGATGATGGAAATGGAGAGAAAGAGATAAAGCAGGCAGATGGTAAGCAATGAACTCCTAAAAGGATGTGGGGAGGGAAGGAAAGGAAGAGGCCAAAGGTAATGCTGA
>NW_027185804.1:24097855-24099690 GCF_028583685.1 Petaurus breviceps papuanus
AAGGATGTGGGGAGGGAAGGAAAGGAAGAGGCCAAAGGTAATGCTGAGATTTCGTATCTGATTGATTGGAAGATGCTAGTGTCATTAATAGAGCTGAAGATTAATAGAACTAAAGGAAGTCATAAGAAACTCTGTGTGTGTGTGTAGTAAAATATGCAATGAAGAAATGAATTTTTATAGTCAAAATATTTAAGAAAATTACAGTTTCTTTTTTTTCAGGCAATTGGGGTTAAGTGACTTGCCCAGGGTCACACAGCTAGTATGTGTCTGAGGTCAAATTTGAACTCAGGTCCTCCAGAAATTACATTTTCATACAGAAATATTATAATTAGGTTCTACATATTATGGCATAAAAGGTACCTGTATGTGTGTATATACATTTATAATCATAGATTAGTATATATGGTATATATAATCACATATATATATATAAATACAAATATATGTATATATAAAATCATAGACAGAAGCAGGAAGAACAGATAGTACAGACAACATCATACTGGGTTTTTCCAGGCTTAATGATCTTTATCTATTCCTTACTTCACCCTACAAATGAAATACTATATATGTAAAGAATTTAATGCAAACATGAAAACTCTATATATAGTTAAATATTTTTATATATGAACTAACACATAATTAAGTAGACTCTAAATCTCTATGTAAATGTTCTATATAAATATAGTTATATATAAATATATATTGTTGGAACAAATTCATATGTGTTATATATAAATATCATTATATAAATATTTATAAATATAGTTATATATTTTTATATGTGAACTAAAACATAATTAAATACACTCTAAATCTCTATGTAAATGTTCATTATTATTATTAGTATTAGGAATCAGCAGAGCGTAGTGGACAGAGCTGGACTTGAAGTTAGGCAGACCTGAGTTCAGGAAACTTTCCCCTCCCCTGTCCCCACCTCCATACTGGTTGTGTGACCCTAGGCAAGTCACTTAACCTCTAAGTGCTTTAAGCAAATCTCTAAGATTATAAATTACAAATAATATGTTGATAGTTTCCTTATTCCAGAGGCTCCCTATGCTGATGGAATTACAGGTTCAGCCTCTATCCCTTGTTATTGTTATTATCTTTCCATCTTAATCTTATATCACTCTTTCCCACTCACTCAACATTCCAGCCCATTGAGACTATTAGCTTGGCAATGCCTCCTCCCACCTTCTTGCTTTTGTATGGGCTTTCCCCATGCCTGGAACATTCTCACCATCTAGTTCAATTCCATTCCATTCAGCCAATTCTAGCATTAATTAATCACTTACTACTTCTTCTGTCTGGTCCTGGGCTATGAATCCTTCTCTTCCTTCAGTGACTATATAAGAAGGCTCTTCCTCTTCCCTGGTCCCCTCAGCCTGAAAATGATTTCTGCTTCCTCAAAATTTTCCTGGAGAACTCTGTCTGAATCTCTCTCTTGCTCCTATCACATTGTAACATGGGTTATTTGGCCATCAGGTCCCAGGGAAGAAGCCCCTGGAGAGTGAAGATGAAAGAAGAGTGTGGTGACAACGGACTATGTTACCCACATAGTAGGTACTTTTAAAGTGTTTGTTGACTGACTTACTGACTGACTCAGAGAGTTCAAGGGTTGAGATAGGATTATCATGATAGGAGAAGGGACTTCTGAGTACATAGTAGGTACTCAAATAATATTTGTTTGCTGATGGTAAACCCTTATGGCCTTTTCTTTCCTCTTAACTTCCCTTGTTCCCTTTCTTATCCTTCTATTTCCTGCTCTGGCACTCTCCCTCCCTCCCTCCCTGCCTCTCTCTCTCTCTCTCTCTCTCTCTCTCTCTCTCTCTCTC
>NW_027185804.1:24099790-24111600 GCF_028583685.1 Petaurus breviceps papuanus
TCTCTCTCTCTCTCTCTCTCTCTCTCTCTCTCTCTCTCTCTCTCGCTTTTCTCTCTCATAGTGACATTAATAGAAGTAGTCACAAGAAGCAGAGTTGGGCTGTATGTGTGTGGGGGTGTGTGTAGTAAAGTATTCTATAAACTAATTTATATAGTCAAGACATTTAACAAAATGATATTTTCTTCTAGAAATGTTATAATCAGGTTCTATGTATTGTGGCATAAAGGGTGCGCATCTCTCTGAAATCACAAGTTAGCGGCCAGGAGTAGGTAGAGTGGGCGATACACTCTAGCCATCATTGCTTTCCCCATCTTTCTTCTCTCACCATTTTCTCCTCCTTGCCCATGAGTGCTGATTCAGTTTCTAGCACTGAGCGGCATTCCTATCAGGATAACCCAAGGGCTCTCCCTGTAATGATGGGCATGACCACGGTTTTCTTTCATCTGCCTGCTTCCCCCACGGAGCTTAGAAAGGCCACTATGATTATCCAAGGGGAGGGGTGGGAAGAGGGGGAGTGACTCACTTAGAACCATGTAGAATCAATGGAAAGGAAGGCTGAAAACAGAATTTACTGGTTTGCTTGTGCTCTCCTCTTGCCTACAATGAAGATTCTCAGATAAAGAGCCTTCTGATTCTACTTGTATTTATCTGAGCACATATATGACCCCCCAGAAGAATGTAAGCTCCTTGAGGGAAGGAGCCGCTTCTCCTTCTGTCATTGTATCTCTGGCGCCTGCACAGCATCTTGTACTTAGTACAAGCTGACCCAGTTGTTCTCTTATCCTTTTGATCAATCCTAGAATGACAGTTCCTCCATCCTGTGCCCAGATGGGAATTAATCTGGAATATTATATATGACATAGGTTCTTTGAGAGAAGGGATTTTTAAAAAATTATAACGCCAGATCTAGCACTGTGCAGGTACAAATAATTGCTAAGTGCTTGCTTGCTTCATTCTAGGCGCTCCTTGTTTTAGAAATGCATGAGTCGGGGGGGGTGGGGGGGGGCGGAGGCAACAATGATGGGGAGGGATCTGGGGGTCAAAGGAACCAGGCATATTTAGCCTGGGGGAGACTTAGGTAGGACATGAAAGCTGTTTTCAAGTTTTTAATGGATTGTCATGTGCCAAAGAGACTAGATACATTCTGCTTTGTCTCGGAGGACAGAACCAGGAGCAATGGGTGGAATTCTCAGAGGTTTGATGTAAGAAAAAACTCTCTCATATAAAAGCTGTCCCTAAGTGGAATGTGTTGCCTGGGTTGTGTGGGTGATTCACCTCCCTGATGTCTTTTAGTGAAGGCTTGTCAGGCCAGAATATTGCAGAAGGCATTCCTAGTCAGTACTGGTGGGCCTCTGTAGTATTTTCCAACTCGAATTCTTAGGCAGCATAATGGCACAGCTTTTACAAGGTCACACAAGAAGATGGACCCCCTCCCTGAAACAGGGATGTAAAGCTTATCTCTTAGAATAGAAGCTGCCCAAGGGCTGGTGTTCTCTCTGTCTCTGTCTCTGTCTGTCTCTGTCTCTGTCTGTCTCTGTCTGTCTCCGTCTCAGTCTATCTCAGTCTCTCCTCTCTCTCTCTCTCTCTGTCTCTCTCTCTGTCTCTCTCCCTCTGTGTCTTTGTCTCTCTCTACTTCTCTTTGTCTCTGTCTCTCCCTCTCTCCTCTCTTATCTCTCTCCATCTCTTTCTCTGTCTCTGTCTCTCTCTGTCTTTGTATCTCTCTCTGTCTCTGTCTCTGTCTGTTTGTCTCTCTGTCTATCTGTCTGTCTCTCTCTGTCTCTCTCTCAATCCTCCCAGGCTTTGCTTCAGGATAGATCAACAGCAAATCCTCCTGTCACCCCAGCCTGTAGGTCAGCAGATAAACAACAGCCCACCATTGGTACAGGCTGAAGTACGGTAACAACCCGGCCTTTGCCTACACCATCACTACCCAGCTTCCTCAGATTTCAATGTCACAAACAGCCCAGACCACCCGTTGGGTAGGACTCTGGAATGGTGGCAGTGGTTTTGGCCATAATGGTGTGGATGGTAACGGAGTGGCACAGTCTTAGAAAAATTCTGAGTCTGCTCCTTCAGAACCCCACCCAGTGCTGGAGAAGCTGAGTTCTATCAACGATAATAATCCCAAGGATTTTGACTGGAGTCTGAAACATGGCTAGGCTTTCATTATCAAGAGTTCCTCTGAGGGCGATATCCCCTGTTTCATTCAGTGTAGCACAGAGCATGGCAGTAAGAGGCTAGATGCTGCCTCTCCCTCCAGGAGTGGGAAAGGCCTTGTTTACATACTTTTCAGCATTAATGGCAGCGGCTACTTCATCAAAATCTGCTATGGACTACAGCACGCGTGCAGGTGTGTGGCCCCAGAACAAAAGGGCCAGCCTAGCTAAACTTTTTTGCTGCTCATCATCCAATTGGCTGCAGGGGTATAATTTTTTTGGGGGGGGCACATTCACTCTTAAAGGTCATCTCCCATATTATCTACCATGATCACCAACAGAGGAAGTACTCACACTGATGAATTCTAGCTCTTCAAAGTAATGAAAAATTATTACTCATCTTCTAGGTACACATCATGATCGATTCTTTGGGACCTCCATCTTTCAGACCTAGAGGGAGGATACATTGACTTGCTCTTTTTCAGCTCAGAAACTGACCCTCTGAAGGGCTAGGGCATGGGCGTAGACATTCATGTAGAGTTGGGCTCCGTCTTGCTTTAGAGGAGGAACCTCCTGCTCTCTTCTTGCCATTTCCAGGACGCCATGTTTTAATAGATCTGGAAAGCAAATGGAGTTGATAGCGCCTTGTTTCCACCATCGCTTTCCATTCTATTGCATGGCATTCCATCCCATTCCATTGATCACCCTCGCCTCTCTGATTCCAAGGGCTGTGAGGCAGGGCACTGGCTCAGAAGGAAGCATTTTCACAGCTTATCTATCCTTCTCCAAGGAAAAAGCAAATAGTTTTGAGAACCCACAGGGGACCACCACCTACATTAATAACCTGCTAACAGTAATCATCTCTGGCATTTATACAGGCCTGTAAAGTTTCCAGAGCACTTTATAATAACTCCCATTTATATAATTTGAAAAATGTTTTATCTGCATTATTTAATTTGGTCCTCACAACAACCCTCTGAAATAAATAAGGCTGTTGTTGTTCAGTCATTTTTCAAATGTGTCTGATTCTTTGTGAGTTTGGGGTTTTATTGGTAAAAATGCTGGAATGGATACTAGAGAAGTTTGCCATTTCCTTCTTCAACTTGTTCTACAGATGAGGAAACTGAGGCAGACAGGGTTAAGTGACTTGCCCAGGGTCACACAGTTAGTAAGTGTCTGAGGTCAGATTTGAACTCAAGTCTTCTTATTTTTGGCCCAACATGCTATCCACTGTACCACATACCTGCCTACCATTTGTTGTGGTTTCAGTCATGTCTAACTCTTCATGACCCCATTTGGGACTTTTTTGGCAGAGATACTGGAGTGGTTTGCCATTTCCTTTTCCAGCTCATTTTATAGATGAGGCAAACAGGGTTTAGTGACTTGCCCAAGGTGACACAGTGTCTAAGGCCACATTTAAACTCAGGAAGATGAGTCTTCCTGACTCCAGGACTGGTGGGGCAAATCCCCATTTTGGAAACAAAGAAATGAAGGTTCAGAGGTGGCATGACTTGGCCACACAGCTTGTATGTACTAGACCTGAACCCAGGTCTTTTTAAATTTCTCCTCCTTTCAGCCACAATATTACAGTATCTCTTATCCCATTTGTTCACGTTTCTAGGATGCTTTAAAGTGTCCAAAGAGTTTTCTGATGCCAGACCTGTTAGATAAGTAGTTTTTACATTTCCTTCAGGTCTCCAGACTACAAAGCTGATGCTCATTCTTTGTTTTAAAATAAATCAAGCAGGCAAGGAAGCAATCAGGAAACATTTATTAATTATCATGTGGCAAGCAAAGAAGTTTAAATGATGCCCTTTATTTTTTAGAAGCCATTTTCCTATATGATTCTGAACATGGAATTCTTCTTTTTACAAGGAAATAAAATCCATCACCAAACATTTCAACAGAATAATGATAACAACTGATCATGCATACACCGTTCTGTTCCATATCAGTAGTCTCCCACCTCTCTACTGAATGTAGAATTGAGAATTATAGTTTACCATCTATTCTCCTGGACCGTGGTTGGTCATGGCAATTGACCATAATTCATCAGCCTCTTAGGGCTGGTTTCATTTGTATTGTTGTACTCATTGAGTTGATTGTTCTTCTGTTTACGATTATTTCTCTCTGAGTCAGTTCATGCAAGTCTTCCCACAATTCTCTGAGTTCTTCTTATCTATTGTTTCTTGGAGTACAATCACATTTCATGATCTTCCTAAGCTATCAGCTCAGAGGATTATAGGTGTAGATCTGGAAGGGATCTTAGGGGCCATTAAGTGCCACCACCTCATTTTTCCAGGTTAAGTGACTTGCCTGGAATCGCACAGCCAATAAGTGTCTAAAGGTAGGATTTGAATGCAGGTCTTATTGACTCCAATACTTAAGTGTCACACCACATAGCTTAGTCAATGGGTGACCACTTTGTTTCCAGTTTTTTGTTTTTGGGGGTTCTTCCCACTGAATTATACTGCTTTTTTCTGAGTAAGTAGACTTTTAGTTTTTACAAAATGATGTTTCTTTCTCCATCATCCTCTTTCTTTAGCTCCAGAGCAACTTCCCAAAGTGGGCCAGATCCGCTGATGTAAGTCAAAGCTGTCCACTTCTTCACTGATGATGAGGAATTAGATCCTCTCTTTGTTAATTTTAAAAGTGACCATCCTCATCTACCCTCCATGTTGCTTCCTGGAAGCACCCATGCCCTGTCAGAGGACTGGGAGGAAGAGAGGTCTTAGTTTAGACTAGAAAGAAAAACCCACCTGACTTTTCTCTCTTCATTTCCCACAGGTGAATGGCAAGTGATCACAGGTAAATTAGCATCATCTCTTCCCATTTTCACCAGTCTCCTATTTGGTCTGCCTGCCTCCAGACTCTCTCTCTCTTTTTTTTTTTTGGTAGGGGAGAAGTCAGGGCAATCAAGGTTAAGTGACTTGCCCAAGGTCACACATCTAGCCTCTCTTTTCTACCTTCCACAGAGCTGCTAAGACCATATTCCCCAAAGCCCAGGTTTGACCATGTCCCTGCACTGCTAAAGGAGTTCAGTGGTTCTGTCTCCCCTAGGATGAAATTCAAACTCCTCTGTTGGGCATTTAATGCCCTTCATGCTCTGACTGCATCTAACTTTTCCAGGTTACTCTATTTCCTTTCACATATTCTACCTTTCATCCAAACAGATTGTCTTGCTGTTCCCTATAGATGACTTCCACCTCCTGTCTCTGTACATGACACGTTCTGCACTCCCTCCCCACCTCTGCCTTATAGAATCCCTACTTCCCTTCAAAGCTCATTCCTTACAAGTGCCATCAAACCTTCCATAATGCCCCCATGCCCTCCAGGTGCTGGGCCCTCCTCCCTGGGAACTTAGATTTGCCAAGTGTTTTCTTATATCAGCCCTGGGAGAAAGGCAAGGGGGCTTGTTCAAATTCCCACAGCTTGTTTGGATAAGAACCAGGGTTCAAATATGGGTCTGCTGATGAATAGCTATGTTACATGCATTCTCCTGTGTGTGTGTGTGTGTGTGTGTGTGTGTGTGTTGGCCCTGCTTGTCACAACAAATCCAATATGGATTTGTTTCCATATCTCCAGAGTTTCTGCTTAACATAGCACATAGTTGGTACTTCATAAATGCATGTTCAATTTGATTGAATCAATAATGCTTAGACATTGTAGCCATCTCTATATGTGGTCTGAGGGCCACTTGTGCTAAGGGCAGACACCAGCTTTTGGAACTAAGTTTTTTGCGAGGATGATTTGTCATTTTATTTCATGTCAAGTGTACCCAGGTAAAACAAAACAATGCTACAAAACCAGCCTGCACACACAGGCCATGCCAAGAAAGCCAATTCAGAGCATTCATGTAGAAAGAAAGTAAATTCAGAGGGATAGAGTTGAGATCCCTAGTCTGACTGTCTGGTCAACCCCAATTTCCCTTTATAACTAAAACTTTTCCCCTCATTTTGGTGACGTAATCCTAGCCTCCTCAGAACCCTGAGAGCACCCTGTTTATTTTGGAAACCTTAAATAAAGGCTAAAATAGAATTAACCACCTTTTGGGAGATCCTTTATAGAGCTTGAAAATCCAACCAGAGAAAGTCAATTCTCCTGACTCAAAATGTAAGCACAGTGCTTACAGGAACTTTCTGATGCCCAAACCCACTTAAGGTTATGGGCACCTTAGTTATACATTCATATAAAGTCCCAAATTGCACCCAATTTGTCTACCACCTTGGGGCTATGGTATGAACTTAGAGGTGAAAGCTCCAAGTGGGGCCTTCATTGACCAATACTGAAAATCAACTCATAGGACCTGAGAGCTCAAAAGGTATAATTATCATAGCTGACCTTTATATCTCTCCTCAAGGTTTGCAGAGTGCTTGTAGATATTACTTTGTTCTATCTTCCTTGATGTCCCATGTACGAGATATTCTATCTCTTGGCTCAGGGCCTTGTCTCTGGCCATGTCCTAGGCCTGGAACGCTCTCTCTCCTCTTCTCTGTATACTGGCTTCTTTAAGTCTCAACTAAAACTAAAATCTCCTCCTATAAGAGAAACCTTTCGCAACTCTCTTAATTATAGTGCCTTCTCTCTCTTATTTCCTTCCTATTTATACTGCAAAGTAGCTTGTTGGTACATATTTGTTTCCTTTATTAGATTGTAAACTCCCCGAGGGCAAGGACTGTCTTTTGCCCCTTTTTGAGCCTCCAAAAGCATAGCACTGTTCCTGGCACAAGGTCGGCTTTCTGTAAGTATTTATTGACATTATCTCCATGATAATATTAGGAAATGGACACATTTTTACCATTCCCATTCCCATTTTACATGGGAGAAAAGCAAACCTTAGGTAGTTGAAATGGCTTGCCCATGGTTATACAGCCAATAAGTATCGGAAGTGAGATTTGAACCAAGGCTGTTATGACTACAAGTCTGGTGTTCTGTTCAGTGCCCCAACTTGCCTCTTTTAGCATTCAGCCTATCCACCCCCTCACCTTACAAAGGAAGAACCAGCATTTCAGAGAATTGAACTCCTTGCTTGTCTAAAATCTCACAATAAATTCCAGCTAGAAGTGAGACTCAAACCCAGCTCTCTGATTTCAGCTCTCTCTGCTTCACAACTAAAACTCATGCATGAAATGAATTCTTTCTGAGAAAAGGGGTTTGTGGAAATTTCATAGCACCATGGAGAAAGAAGAGTTTTTTTTCAATTAGAGTCACACATGTATACATTCCACGCACGCACAAATACACTCATCAGATAAACAGACTCCCCTTAGGAAGCTGATTAATAAAACTATTTTATCTATAATTACAGTTGACTGATAATAATGTCCACAAAGCCTGCATGGTTAGATTGACTCAGATTGTGACATCCAGATTAGGCTCTGAACTCATTTTGACCTCTGGCATTACTACCTGCCTTTCTGGAGGTTAGTGTACCTGGGAGCAACCACCCTATGGAAATTAGGGAACCCAGGGGAATTTCAAGGCATCCTGATTCGTCAAGTACATGATAAGACCCCAGGCTTTTATACCCAAGTAAGAAAAGATCATACGGAACACTTAGAACCCCCCAAAAGTCAGGGACCCAGGGACTCCCTCTAACCTCTGCCAGGTATAGCAATGAATTGACATGTTAACCAACTCTGTCCTCAAATACTATGAATGTAAGCAGCTGTAAAGTAGTGACCAGAGGGTGGGATTTAGAAACAGGGGATCTTGCTTCTGAGGTTTTCCACCTGTGTGACCTTGGACAAGTCTCTTACCCTCTGTATGCTTCAGCTTCCTCAATTGTAAAATTAGGATAATAATAGCCCCTATCTATGAGGGCTGTTGTGAAGATCAGTCGAGATGAGGTATGTTAAGCACTTAGTTCAGTGCTATAGCACATAGTAGATGCCATATTTTCCTTTGAAGGCCACTGAGTCCAACTCTCCCATTTTATTGATGAGAACCTTTGAGGTCCATTTTTGCTTCTAAACCTGTGATCGGTGGAAAGAATGAACTTGGTGTCCTAGACCCTGGGCTCTCATCCCATCGAACTGACCCCAAGGTCATCTGTGAGATGAGAGGGTTAGGTGAGAAAACTCAGGCCCAGAAGGTTGGAGTGATTGGCCCAAGGTCACAAAGGCAGAGAAGTGGGGTGAGGACTCCAAGCTCTAAATCCTGGTGAAATATGGCCATGTCATCATGGCGCTCCAATGATTGACACTTGAAAAATAATTAAATTTCTGGCTCTTCAGCTCCTGGGGATGGGCTCCACTGAACCTTAATTAACCCTTCAAAGTTTTCATGGTGTCCCTCACACATAAACTAATCTGATTCTTGGTGATATAATGCTGAGTGGAGGCAGTCAGGTCTTTTAGGCTAATTACACGTTTGGACGGGGTTAACCACATGCCATGAATTCCTGGCATGGCTTCTTTTGACATTGACAAGTCATTCAGGAACACGCCAAGGCCGAGGAGTAGCTGCCCTTAAAGCAGGCAGGGCCAGGACACAGAGCAAGGCAGACCCCTTGATGTCACTGTCCTAGCCCTGCCTTCACCAGGCCCCAAGAAACCTCCCTAGGAAACAGGCATTTGGTGCTCCTTGGGCCAGTGGTTGGGATGGAAATTGGCTCAGCTCTTGACCCCGCCCCCAGAATGTTTAACAGCCTCCCAGTAGGGGCTGGATTAGGGGGAAGTGTTTAATAAGGATGCCGCTAGGCTGCATTTATACTAGTCACCTGGCCAAGGGAACCATGAATGAGGTCAGCTGAACCTCATTCAGGAAAGGCCTTTGCAAACAAGAATTAGTTCTTAAAACTGCCTTGGGCTGAGAGGGTTAAATGTGATTATTTCCTTTCAGCAGATAAGGATGGGGTCACAATAAGTGACTGGTTCAAGGTCAAGCACCGAGCACTGGATTTTAAAGTCAAAAGACCTTGCTTTGAATCGAAGCTGGGCCATTTAGCATCTGTGTGACCTTGGGAAAATCACGGCATTTCTCTGAGACTCAGTTTCCCCGTGTATTAAATGGGGGAGGGGAAACTAGATGGACTTTGAGGTCAGTTCTAGGGACTCTTTTGTATAAGTGTTTAATAAAATTTTTTTTATTGAACTGAATTATATTTATGGTCCCATGATCCTTTTTCCATAAACCAATATTCCTATAATCCTATTCCAAAATCAGGGGCAATGGCTGGGTCAGAATTCACGCTCCCAGTTCTTGGTCTTACATAGTTTTTCCTACAGAAAACACTGCCAACCTAAAACAGTGTTGCAAAAAGAGCCTAGGAGCCCAAGGCCAACCCTAAGGCCTTCAAATATGGTGCCGATCCTGGCAACCCTTCATATTTGTACAGTGTTTTACAATTTACAAAATGCTTTCCCAAGCGTCATTCCATTTGGGCCTTACAACAAATGGGATAGTTATAGTTATCCCCATTTTACAGATGAGAAAACAGAGGTTTAGAGAAGTTAATTGATTCCCCACATTAGTGTAGTCAGTAAGTATCAGAGTTAGGATTTGAACTCCCTCTACCCAACGATGACTCGCTCATTGTCTCTCCTTAGACCACAGCCGGTTTTATGGAATCACACAAAGCTCTATCTCTTTTCAATCCAGTTTTTGGCTTCCAGGAGCACCGGCGCGGCTTCCCCCAATTCAGGGCCAAAGCCACTCCCTAGAGCCTAGAAATGACGATGATTATCTGGATTAGGGATCCTGCCTCGAAAGACGCCTGGTCGCCCTTCCCTCCCGTCATCTGTCAGCCGTACGTATACACCCACCTCAGCTCACCCATCTCGCCAGACTGTGCTCGGGTCAAGCTGTCTTCTCTTGAAGTTGTCATGACTGCTCCCCGGCAATGTCCCGACGAGCTCATCTGCCTCTGCTTTCTCAACAGGGACACCCCATCGCCTCCAGAAAAGTCAACACCGATGCCCTGTGGTGTGGACGTCCTCCAGTGATAGCCCACAGGGATGTGGCTCCTACTTCCAAGATTCTTAGCAGCCAAAGAGTCTCAGGCCACTTTCAGTTGAAGAGAAAGAAAGAAAGGAAGAAAGGAAGAAAGGAAGAAAGGAAGAAAGGAAGAAAGGAAGAAAGAAAGAAAGAAAGAAAGAAAGAAAGAAAGAAAGAAAGAAAGAAAGAAAGAAAGAAAGAAAGAAAGAAAGAAAGAAAGGAAGGAAGGAAGGAAGGAAGGAAGGAAGAAAGGAAGGAAGGAGGAGAGAAAGAAAAAAGAGAGGAAGGAGAGGAAGAAGAGAATGAGAGATAAAGAAAGACTTGGTGTTGCTTTTGATCTCACTTGAGGGGAAAAACACACACACACACACACAAAATTATGGAAATTCACCTGAGGCTTGAGCACTCTGGCCGAAGCTGCTAATAGATAGGGTCCTCTGATAGCTCTGAGATGGCAAGGTGCCTCCCTTTACAGAGCCAAGTCAGAATGTGTCCGGACAGCACCCCTGCCAGCCACTCAGCTCCCTCTCCAAACAGTAATTAACCCAATCCTCGTGCCACCCAGGAGAGGGAGTGGAATATTTTTATCTCGGTTTTATGGGGGGGGGGGTGGTAAGTGGAGGCCCACAGAGGTCAGGCAGCCTCCCTCCGAGTCAGAGGCTGAGCTGGGACAGAATCCTGAGTGCACCCTGACTCAGAAGTTACCGGCGGAGCTTGGGCACAGCCAGTTCTGTGGGTACGGCTCAGTGGGAGGGCCTGCCTCCAGCATCCCGGGGTGCGAAAGGGCTCGAGGAAGGCGTGGCTGCCACACTCTATACCACCGTTCTCTCCAGAAACTCGGGGAGTCATTTTTGACTCACTCCTGTGTCTCCGCCTCCAGTCAGTCACTAAGTCCTCCAAATTCTCCTGTACTCCTGACCATTGTTCCCTTGTAAAATTAGTCTCTGATCAGAGGCCATCGAGTTCAACCCACACCTGAACAAGAATCCCTTTTACAAAAATGGAAAGAGAATTAGATGTGCCGGTTCAGGGGAATCCTAGCTCTGACGCTGACGATTTGAGTGACCCTGAACAAGTCATTAGCCTGTCTGTGCCTTGGCTTCCTCCTCTGTGATCCTATGATGTTCTGAGTTCTCCCGTTGCAAGCCCTTAAGAAATGATTTTTCATTTGTTCAATCATTTATTCCAGCTCTAACTTTGTGGTCTTCTGATCCTGGGATCCCCAACAAGTGAATATCTAGGCTTCATTTGAAGGCCTTTAATGTGGAGGGAACCCATCCCATGTTGGGATGGCTCTCACGTCAATGTCTCTGATATTGATCCCTTGCTTTTTGTTTTCTCATAACCTCCTTTCCAGACTATTGCAATGGTCCCAGCTGGTCTCCTGCCTCACTCTCTTCTTCCTCTCTAATCTATTGTCCGATAGGCCAAACCTAAAACACACGAATGTGTGAAATACACATACAACACTCCTCTGCTCAAAACCCTTTATTTTGTCCAGAGGATAAAGTCCAAATTCCCTACCCTGGCATTCAAAGCCCTTCACAACATGATCCCCTGATTCCTTCCTTCCTTCTTTCTCTCCCTCCCTTCTTTTTCTCTCTTTCTCTCTCTTCTTCCTTCCTTTTTCTTTATTTTTCCTTTCCCTCCTTTCTTTTTCTTCCTTCCTTTTTTTCTTTCTTTTTCTTCCTTCCTTCTCCCTTCTTTCCTTTCTTT
>NW_027185804.1:24111610-24133189 GCF_028583685.1 Petaurus breviceps papuanus
TTTCATTTATCTACCTATCTATCTATTCCTACGTTAGTATTATGATTCTAGACCTGGAAGGAACACACCTCAGAGGTCATCTAGTTCAACCTTTTCCTTCCACAGATGAAGAAACTGAGATCTAAAGGAATTAAATGACTCACCTACTTGGGTAGTAGGTGAAAGAGTCAGGATTTGAACTCAGGTCCCTTTGACTTCAAGTTCAATGACTCCAACTCATTTTGAGTTTATAGCTCATTATATTCCTTGAGTCTCCCTTGTGGACTTCCTTAATCTTGTATCCTCTATGAATTTATGCAGTTGGTTTTCTGACACTTACTATAAAATATGACTATTTTTGAAAAATGATCAGAATAGGAGCAAGGACCCATCTCTGGGGCATTCCACTTGAGATCTCTCTCCCAGTTGCCATTGATCAACACTTTTTGGATCTCTGACTCAGAAGACCTTTGTACTCTCCTCTTTGACCAGAGTTTCCTCACTTTTTCTGAAGGCTAGGAGGCGTCTAACCAAGAGCACCATCAGGTCCCAGGGATCTGAATTGTTCTGTACTTTTTCCTTGTAGGTGTTTTCCTTGCAAGCTGCAGTCTCTGTGCCTATCCCCAGTATTCTCTCTGTGTGTTTCTTCTCCCTCTTCTGTACCTGTTTTTTCCCCTTCTAAACTCAACCATCATTAGGAAACCCATTTGTATTCTCTGCCTGCCTGATGTGCTTGGCTGACTGGTAGGAATTGTTAAAATGAACTTCCTGATGGAAAGTAGTTATTTTATTGAGCTTGTTCTGTTTTTGATGAACAACAAATTTTTTTATATCAGTCTTTGATCTTAAGTTTCTCCAATCTGACCAATGTATAATTATATCCTGTATTTTTATACAAGAGAGAGGGGGAGGGAAGGGGAGATGTCACTTGGAATCAATCTGTCAGAGGTATGAACTAGGTGTGAACAAGGCAGAGGCATCTCTATCAGAATCAATCAAAGGCATTTAGTTTAATTTGGAGCAAACCTAATCGAGGGGCACTCAGTCACACTCTATATAAAAACAAAAGCTGTTTCAGCTTTTGAACAAAATTGGGCATTCAAATTCAAATTGGGTATTTGAATGTCTGACAGCCCAGAGAAATGAACAGTTTCAAATTAACAGCTCCAAATTAAGCCCCTAAGAAAGAATGGCTTGTGGATTCCCTCAGAGAAAAGCTTCTGTCTCCTCTTCCTCTCCTCTCCACTTGACCAGGCGATGACTTTGTGAACTTCAAAGGTCCAGAAGAATTTGGTCTTGCCATGAGCATCCTTAGCAACTTTCCCAGGGATTCAGTCAGGATCTGATCTCAACTGAGAAACCCTGAGGAAAAGCAGCTTCATGACTCTCTAAGAAGCCCAGCAGGAAAACTATACCATATGGAAGAGGAACTTTCTGAAGGCCCATGAAAGGGAGAAAAAGATTTCTGGCAGCAGTATTTTGTGCCCCTCTGTGTACTTGTTGGAGAGTGTGCCCCTTGTTTGGAAGGAGAGGATGCTTGTACCCACTGTTCTTAATATACCTTAATATATACCTATTCCTTAAAGATAATTAAGTGTGGCTGGTCAGTTGGCATCAGTTGACAGTCAATGGGCAAAATACATCAGTGTGTATGTATGAGTTAGGGTACTATATAACAATCCTAGCCCCTCAGGACCTCCAAGAAGTGAACCTTGAGGGGAGAAGTAGACAGCTACCCTATGGGAGCCCCACGGTCCCATGAATGTTTAATTCACCTATTTCATGGATAGCATGGTCCCCAGTCCCCAGTCCTCCCACCAGCTCTTCTCTTCTGGAGACATTTAGCTGGTTTCCGTCTTTCCTAAGAAGGGACATGCAGCACTGAGTGGTGTAATCTAGCAGGGGTCTGTCCAGAGCAGAGAGCAATGGGACTCTCCCCTTCCTGGATACTGTGCCTTCCTTCCCTGTGGCTCCTGCCAACACCTTATTGAGCTTTTGTGTGGGTCCCCTCTGCCCAGCCCTTTCTGGAGGGAACAAGGCTAATCTTGCAAAGAATTTCACCAACCCAAGCTGAATTCAGGTGTGTCCTACCTTTGCCAATACACAAGTCAGGAAAGCTACAGGTTGTTTTGAGGCAGGCTTTGAAGAGGGGTCCTGTTTCATACAAGGTGTGAGGGAGCCTTGCCTGACAGTTCCTTTGCGTCTTAATCCCCAGCAGCCCTCAGTCTGTCAGACTAAGCAGTCACTTGGCTGTGGTCCTCAGCCAGAGGGATCCTGGGAAGTTGATGGTCTCCAGACCCCACAATGCAGATAGGGAACACATTTTAAAATCACAATGTATGTGACATGTACAGACAGAGCTAAAGGTCATCTATGGGCCTGTCTGCTAATGCTCATTGGGAGAAAAACATTTCCTAGTGGAAGCGGACTACTTTGGTTCAAACCCCGTCTCTGCCACTTGGTGACTGAGTGACAATAGTCACAACCCCTTTCAGTTTCTCTTTTTATAAATTGGAAATAATATTTTCCCTGTCTGACATCTTGGGATTATTGTGAAGATTCAGTGAGATAAAGAGATCGGTAAATCACCAAACAACTGCGAGCTCTTACTACTTATGATAGAATACAAACCCCTCGAGGGTAGGGACAAAGAAACGACCCTACCCGCCACCCCCCCCCCCCAAAAAAAAAAAACAGGTTTGTCTTCCTATCTTCAGTGCCGATCCTAGCGCTTAATATTGGACCAAATTCTATAGACTTAGCGGAACCTTAGAGACCATCCCATCCAAACCTTTCATTTTTAAAAAGGAAGAAACATAGCTCCAATGGCTAAGGTGATGTGCATTTGAATCCAGGTTTTCAGATTCCAAGTTCTAGAGGTTCTCAAAGGATTTGGAAACTCTAAGAGGCCCTAAGACTCTTTCACAGGGTCTGAGAAATCAAAAATATTTTTAAAATAATATTAAGATATTTTAATTTCTAACAGTAAATATTGATAGATATACCCCACCGAAAACCAAAAACTCGGGTCTGTGGGATTCCTCCATTATGGCAATTTTTTTTTACTTTTTAATTTTTTTTTAATTATTTATTTTTAATTTAGCACCACACCCAGAAATAACTGGCTGTGTAAACTTGAGCAAGTTACTTAACCAAGATTGCTTACAAAAAAAAAGTTATTTATTTTTAGTTTTCAACAATCACTTCCATAAGTTTAAAATTTTCTCCCCTTCCTTTCCCCCTCCCTTCCCAAGATAGCATGCTATCTGACATGGGTTCTACACATATGTTTCTATTAAACACATTTTCGCAATAGTCATGTTACAGAGAATTATAACAAATGGGCGAGACCATGAGAAAGAAAACAAAACAAAATAAAAAAGAAAATAGTCTGCTTTGTTCTGCATTCTGACTCCACAGTCCTTTCTCTGGATGTGACTAGCATTTTCTATCATGTGTTCTTTGGAATTGTTTTAGGTCCTTGAATTTCTGAGAAGGGCTAAGTCTATCAAAATCAGTCCTCGAACACTGTGGTTGTGACCGTGTACAATGTCCTCCTGATTCTGCTTCCCTCATTCAACATCAATTCATATAAGTCTTTCCAGGTTTCTCTGCCTGTTTACCTATGGGAAATTTTAAGTGTTTTTAAATTTTAAAGGTGTCCTGAGACCAAAATGTTTACAAACAACTGTACTAGACTGCCTCTCCTTTAATATGTGTGTGTTTTTAAAATGTATCAAAGTAAGAACTGGTACTTTTCTTAGGACCATTAGTACCTACATGTGTATCAGTGGAACAGCTCCTGATGGGCTATAAGCCCTAGAGAGAGCCAGTGAGGGCTTTTGGGCAATGCATTCCATTTGGGCTAAGCCTATGCTTACCTATCTAAATGTTTTTGACTGAATTGACCAATCTATTTGGCCAATTCAGTCAAACAATTGGTTCATTCATTCATTAATCAAATGTGTGCCAGGTTCTGGATACACAAAGATTGAACCTGACATTGTACCTGTTCTGAAGGAGCTTGGTTTACTGGAGGTGGGGATGAGGGGTCTCAGTTCAGGTGTCCCTCCTCTAAGAAGTCCCTCCTAATGCCCTTCAACAGAACATTTTTCACATCCTTCCTTTGTCCCCATCACTCTCTTGTCTACATGTTGGTTTTGACCCAATAGAATGTAAGCTCAATTTGGGGGCAAAGACTGTACTGCTTTATTTTCAGCTTTAATCTCTAGCACTCACTTTTGATAAAATGTCTCATATATGACCTGATAAATTCAGAATCAATCAATCAATCAATCAATCTTTGTTAAGCACATATTATATGTGCCAGGCACTGTGAGAAATATTGGGGATATTAAAAAGAGGTGAAAGACGGTTCCTGCCCTCAAGGAGCTTATAATCTAATGGGGGAGACAATGTATAAAAAAAAACATATATTAAGCAAGCTACAGACAGGATAATTGGGAAATAATTAACAGAGGGAAGGCACTAAAATTCAGAGGAGTTGGGGAAAGCTTCCTGGAGAAAGTGGGACTTTAGTTGGGACTTTAAGGAAGCCAGAGAGGTCATTAGTTGGAGAGAAGGAGGGAGAGCATTTCAAGTTGGGGGAGAATGGCAGGAAGAGGGGAAAACAGCCAAAGAAAATGCCTGAACTGAGAGATAGAATGTCATATTCATAGGGGAGGCTAAGTGGCACCATAGTGCACAGAGAACTGGACCTGGAGTTAGGAAGACTCATCTTCATGAGTTCAAATCCAGCCTCAGACACTTACTAGCTGTGTGACCCTGGGCAAGTCACTTAATCCCCTTTGCCTCAGTTTCCTCATCTGTAAAATGAGCTGGAGAAGGAAATGGCAAACCACTGCAGTATCTCTGCCAAGAAAACTCCAAACGGGGTCACAAAGAGTCAGACACAACTGGAAATGACTCAACAACAAAATCCCAAATTTGTGGAACAGCCAAGGGGCCAATGTCACTGGAGTGAAGAGTTCATTGTAGGGAGTTTGGTGTAAGGAGACTGGGAAGTGGGAGAGGGCCCAGGTTATGAAGGGCTTTGAATGCCAAACACAGGGTTTTGTATTTGATCCTGGAGGTGATGGGAAGCCACTGGAGTTTATTAAGTAAAGGGCAGTGATATGGTGGGATCTGGGCTTTAGCAGATTCACTCTGGCTGCTGAATAGAGGATGAGAGTGGGGAGAGACTTGAGGCAGGAAGATGCCCTGTCCCCCCCCCCACCGCCCCGCCATAGCGGCTATTGCAGTAGCCCATGTGTGAGGTGATAAGGGACTGGACCAGGGTGGTGGCCATGTCAAAAGAGAGAAGGGAACATATTCAAGATATGTCACAAAGGCGAAATTGGACAGGCCTTGACAACAACTTGGATATGGGAAGTGAGACATAGGGAGGATCCAGGATAATACACCTTGACTCCACCTTAAGAAAAAGGCAGAGCCAGGATTCCCCTTCCATTACACAACACTTCCTCCTTTTGGCAGCCAAGGGTTAATTTTCTGTATTTTGAGGAGTCAAGGCCAGGTGGTTCAATGAATTGTGCTGGAATCTTTGAATCTTACCTTTGACTTTGCTGATTTGTGTGACCTTGGACAAGTCCCTTAATCTTCTTTACCCTCAATCTCTTCATCTGTAAAATAGGAGAAGTTGGACTAGGTAGATTCAAAACTCCCTTACAGTTCTTGAGTTGTGATCCTAGAATTGTTAAAAAAAAAAATACATCACTAGATAGATACAGATTTCAATATACAAATATACAGCTGGAGGGCAAGGATTATTTTATTTTAAGACTTTGTGACCCCATTTGGGGTTTTTCTGGCAACGACACTGGAGGGTTTTACCATTTCCTTCTCCAGCTCATTTTATAGATGAGGAAACTGAGGTAAAGAGGATTAAGTGACTTGCCCAGGGTCACACAGCTAATAGGTATTTGAGGTCAGATTTGAACTTAGGAATATGAATCTTCTTGGCCCCAGGCCTGGTACTCTGCACACTGTGATGCTACCTAGCTGCATAAAAAGCATATTGTGCTACACAAATTAAGGTATCTCACAGATCTAGAAAGGAAAGTGGGCTGATCAAGTAGCAAAAGTGAGAGAGAGAAAGGAAGGGACCCTGGCATAAAGGGTGGGCCTCCCGTAGAGGACTTTTGGTAGGACTTGGAAAAGACTAATACAGGATAAGAAGTCACAGATGTTTTGTGATCAGCCTCACAGGAGAGGATGCATGAATCAGTGAGTTCACAGTTCTCTTGAGGCATCCAGGTATTACAAATCCTTTTCCCCTACAGGATAAACTCAAAGGAACTGGGTTCAGATTCTGCCCCTGACACTAATCTACCTGTGTGTCTCTGGACAGGTCACTGGACCTCTCTGGGCCTCAGTTTCCTGTTCTGTAGAGTAAGGAGTTAGACTAAATGACCCCTAAGGTGCCTTCCAGCTCTGTCTATGATGCTGTGATAAAGGATACTCTTGAGGACACTTAACCATCAATTAAGATTTAATGAGTCTACCCTGAGTTCATGGGACTGAACCAGGGTTCATAATGGCCAAGGACTGCTGCTCCCTTCCCTCCCCAGCTCCCACATACCTCAACCTTTCCTCCCTTGAGATTCCCCAACTCATGAACCCCAAATCCCCTTTCTGAGTTGGACTGGCCCAACCCTGGTTTCTCGGTGTGAGACTGAAGCATCTGGGGCTGTGGGAAGGTTTGGGAGGCCTGCAGAGGGGTAAGTAAACCCTGCGCTCCCAGACAAACCATCATTTACTCAGCTTTGGGCTTACCCCGGGAGGTCAGGATGGCTGTCATGTGAGAAACTCTAGAGTAAGCATGAACAAATGAGTCGAGACTGAGTGCCAACTGGGAGCGATTAAAGGATCCAGTGAAAGCTGAGGCTCTGGAGAGCTGTATACTCATCTCTTGTGTAATTCCCCCTAATTCAAAGGGGCAGAAAAGTTACCTCTTCTATTTGGCGCACCTGGGCACACCCACTTTTGGCCTCTCAGTTTCTTGGCATGAACACAAACACCCCTGGACTAGGGGGCCTTTCCAAGTCACCAAGAGGTCACCCTTGGACTTGGTTTCTGCTAGGGAGCAATGCTGTCCATGGCGATCCATTTTGGTCACTGAACTAACTCAGGAAGGTGACAGTGTGTTCACTCAGACTTGGGACCTGGGCCACATCTGCAGAGATCAAAACTTCTGGAGCAGAATCCTTCCTTCCTGGTAGTCTACCCTCTGAGAAAGAGGTGGATGGCTTTCTTGGAAACTGGGGTGTTGCTTCACAGCTGGATCAACCGATGGGCCAATCTTTAATCCAGGCTTTGGGGCATCACCTTCCACTCTGCTCTCTCCTCCTTCATTGGTTCAGAATCACAGAACAGCAGATAGAAGGGCCCTCAGTGGCCACCCATTCCAACCTTCACATCAACAAGTACTCTCTCTACAACACACCAATAAACAGTCATAGAGGCCTCTGCCACAAGACCTCCAGGGGATGAAAACAAAGTTCACAATTCACTAAAAACACACCTTTTTTTTTAGACTAGAAACATCTTGTTCATCCCACAATCATGAATGGACTCTGGATTATAATGTGATCCAAGTGAGAAGGGAAGTCAGAATTGGGGTTAATGACCATGGTATCAATTTGGAAAAAAATCTTTAAATTCTAGCCTTAACTACAACTTTAATATTTTTGGTGTTACGAAGCAGATTATATTTGCTTTAACTTACTTTATTTTTCTTCTATATATCCATCCATCTACCGATCAATAGATCCATTTTTTTTTTAAGTTTTCGTACCAATGATGAACAGTGTACCACTTCGACAGGATTTGGCAATCAATCAATCAGCAGTAATTAAGAACTTAAAATGAGCCAGGTACCAAGTGACACAGTCTTTGCCTTGAGTTCACATCCGAAGAGAGGAGATAACACGTATAGTTACAGGTTTTTATAAAATCCACCCAAAGTAGATAGGGTGAAAAAACCTTCAGGGAGAGGACAGGGCACTACTAGCTAAGAGGTTCAGAAAAAGACCTTGTGCAGAAGATGTTATTTGATCTGAAATTTGAAGGAAAGCATTCTTACTGTACTAATGTTCTATGTTTATTTTTTTTAAAACTAGCATTTACCTTACAAGCTTTCCAACTCATAGTCAGACACATCAACTGTTCTTCGGTAGCCTTCAATGGAATGCTGACAGTGAAAATAATCCTCTTGTTTCGGCTGGTTCTCAAACAGATGGGCTTCGAAGAGAGCTTAGTGGTGAAGTGTGTGGCCTCAGACAATGCTTGCTTGGCTGGGAAGTAAAGAAACCAGAAGGATTAGGTGGTAAATTGCACATTTTCTTAACAGGATTGAGACCCAGGATTTAACTCTCTTTGTCCCACTGGGCTGGCTCCCATACAGTGTTCGGTATTCAGGACCCAGAGGAGAGGGCACCTTCCAAGACTGCCTTCTAACCTCCATGGCTTGTCTGGATTGATTTAGCTAGCCCCACAGTCCTAATGAGTGGGCATAAGAGTTGACCTGAGTGGTGACTTTAGACTGGCTGCAAGGGTCCCTCTAATTCTATTCTCAGATCCTGCCCCCCCTTCCCACCATGATCATAATTCCTTTAATGGGACAATGCCATGAGGCTGCAACATGTAAACACCCTTATATTTTCAGACAGCAGGAGTTTTGATAGGAGTAGGGCAGAGGGGAGAATAGAAAGCCTCTATGTGCTTGAGGATGGTAGGGAAAGGGTGCTATAGATGGGGGGGAAAGGCATAGAAAAGGAATATTATATTATTGTATTTGCCATTGTTGTTCAGTTGCCTATGACTCTCCATGATGCCATTTCTTGGCAAGGACACTGAAGTGGTGTTCCATTTCCTAGGAACTTGAAGCCTTCTGGAGGGAAAGAGAAAGGGAAGATGAAGGGAAGAAGCATTTATATGGCAACTACTGTATTGAACACTTTTTACGTTATCATCTCATTTGGTCCTTACAATATCCATGCCAGGTTATTATTATTTCCATTTTACAGTTGAGGAAACTGAGGCAAACAGGTTAAGTGACTTGCTCAGGGTTTGACAGTAAGTGTCTGAGTTGGGATTTGGACCCAGATCCTTCTGTATCTCGCTCCACTACACCTAGCTGCTAACATGGAGACAGACACAACATGGGTACATTTAAGTAGATATATTTCAAGAGGTAGAAAACAGTATCTGAGAACAATCAGGAAAGGCTTTATGGAGGAAGAGGCAGCTGAGCTATGCTTTGAGAGAAAGATAGGGAGCCTATGAAGTGGATTTGGAAAAGCAAGCCAGCATAACATAAGGAAGGAAAGACTGGAGTCAGGAAGTTCTGTGTTTGAATGCTGCCTACAGTTACTAGCTGTAACTTGGAACAATCCTTAATCTTGCTGAGACTCAGTTTCCACAAATGTAAAATGAGAATAAAATCGCCTGTCCCAAAGGGTTGGGAGGATTAGCTTTTGCTTTTGTGGTTGGCAAAGATGCTGGAGTGGTCTGCCATTTCCTAGGCTTCAAAGATGATACAAAATATTAGTTATTGGTTTTATTCCAGGCAGAAGAGGTCAAGGATGAAGTGACCCACAGGTGGGAGAGGGAATGTTGTCTATGGGAAACAGCTGGTGATTAGTTTGATGGGAACAAAGAGTGTATGGGGGCAGCTAGGTGGTGCAGTAGATAGAACACTGGCCCCAGAGTCAGGAAGACCTGAGTTCAAATCTGGCCTGAGTTACTTACTAGCTGTGTGACCCTGGGCAAGTCACTTAACCCCAATTGCCCCACAAAAGAACAAAAAACAAAGAGTGTATCACCAAGAACTGTCTAGAAGGGCAGGTGGGCACCATACTGTTGTGGAAATTAGGGATTGTATCCTAAAGTTAATAGGGGTAGGATAGCCACTGAAAACTTTTGAGCAGGAGAGTGTTTGAGGAATGTCAATGGTAGGAGATCACTGGGTACTGTGGTAAGGAATTCTGAGGGTGGGCAAAGGCTGAAGAAAGGGGAGACCACCATATACCAAAGTTGATCTCTGCTCACTTTCTGATGTTTCCTAGGAACAAGGTGAAATGGCAGACATTTCTCTAAGTTCCCCTTCTTTCTCTCACTATGAAAATGGGACACCAACTTTGAAACTTGCTGGAGAAATACATTTCCTCAAATACCAGTTTTCACCTTTGGACCCAACCCCATTGGGGGAGAGGGGAGTTAAGAAAAGCCAAGTACAATGTGAGTAGTGCTTCCTTTATATCTGACTAGCCCAGAAGGCATTTCCTAGGGAAAGAAGAGCTGGAACAAGTCTGTTCCTTGGGACCAAGGGAGGTTTTCTGATGACCTGTTGGATTGCTTACAAATATACAATGAAAAGATTATTAAAGAGGGATTGCCCAAATCTCCCAGTGGCAATTGGGCATTCCCAGCCATGACAGCTACTTCCAAGCTATTAAGGGAGTGAGTCAGGACAGGGGCACTCAATATAATTCAGTTTGATTCTATCCAACAACCAAATATATATATATAAAATTCCTACTTGGTACAAGGTGGAGGCAACCTGGAATAGTGGATAGAAAGCTGCCTGTGGATGCAGGAAGACTTGAGTTCAAGTCCCACTTCTGATACATACTGGCTGGGTGACCCTGGGCTAGTCATAGTCATTTAGCTTCTCATTCATCCAGGCAATTGTCAGACTATAAATCATGTTCTAAGTACGGAACTATATTGGTAGAAGTTTTCTCATTAATTGTTTCCTTCATCAGTGAAATGACATCTAGTTTTAAAAAATTGGGCATCCTCAGCATTAATTAATCTCAAATTAAATTATTTTTGAGAGTGGCCATAATATATAACTTACTTCTTTTGTAGGACAAATATTTTCAGTTCTTCCAATTGTTGCTTATAGGGCATGGTCTCCAATCCCTTCATCACCCTCATCATGTTTTGGGCATTCTCTGTTTATCCATGTTCTTATTAAAATATGCTCAGATCACTGTACCTCAAGCATTATCCATGCAAAGCAGAGGGCAGTAGGATTGTAGTCTTCAAGGTTTTGGAGGGGCAGCATGGTGTAGGGGCTAAAGAACTAGTGACAAAGTCAAGAAGATGTGAATTCAAATACAACCTCTGGTGTATTCTAGTTGTAGACTCTGGACAAGTCACTTAAACCGATCAATATCTGACAGAATCTCAAAGTCCACAATTTTCAAGTATATACCAAAAAAAACAAAAAGGAGAGATTCTAGACGTGATATCTCTCCACTACCTCCCAGGACTGTTGTTAGGATCAAATGAGATAATGTCTGTTAAAATGCTTAGTAGTGCACACAATAGGCATTGATAAATGCTTGTTCCCTTTTCTCTCATTGTAGTCCAAGAGTACCACTGTTAGACTCTTATACTATCATGGCAATGACTAGCTGCTTGGACAAGTAGGCTCTAGGAGGGAAAAGACGGAAATATGAGAATGTTCTATCTTGGGACCTACCATTGAAAGCTTATGTGAATGATTACAGACACAACGTATGTGTGATGACCAACTTTGATAGACTGGACTCTTCTCAGCAATGCAGTGATATAAGTCAATCCCAAAAGACTCATGATGGAGAGAAATATGTGCATCCAGAGAAAGAACTAGAAAGAACTAAGTTTATATACAGGTGGAAGCAAAATACCTGATCTTTTTCCTTTTCTTATTTGGTTTTATGTCCTCTTTACCATTTTTCATTCCAGCTGGTACAATCCATCCTTATAACCTGACTAATGTATAATGTGAAAGTATTTATAGATCTTATACTTGACTATATGCCGCCCATGGGGGGAGGGGGGAGGGAGGGGGACAAAATGTAAAACTCAAGGAATTGTGGAATTGAATCCTGTAAACTAAAAGGAAACAAACAAATTAATATAAATAAACAAATAAGTGAATAAGTAAATAAATAAATAAATGAATAAATAAATAGATGAATAAATGAGAAAGTTTATGTGAATGAATGAAAACATTTATTAAGTCCTTACTATATTCTAGGAATTGAACTAAGCACTGAGAATACAAGAACAGTCCAGCAAGAAAGCCTCTGCCCACAATAAAAATCATTGAACAATTCTAATGGGGGGAAGACAGCCCCAAAATGGAGCTGGATGATGGATAAGGCAAAAGTTCACCCATCAGAACTCAGGGTTCCCAGAATGAGGCTTAGTTCCAGTGGGAGGGAGATGAGAAGGGCCAAAGCGCAGGAAGCTGGTTTGGAAATAACTGAGAAGCCATTTTTTCAAGACTTCCCCAAAGTCAGTGAGATGTGAAGGAACTTGTACCAGGGAACCAGTCAGAGTTCCTACTCCTGGGAGCTCCATTGGTTGTGCCCCTTGGTAGAGAGATCTGTCTTTCAACTTCTTTCAGATCTATCACTGGCGAGGCAGTAAACCTCAGAGGAAACTGTAAATGGAGAGACAGAGTCAATATGTGTGAAGTAAGTCAATTCACACAAAGGCAGCCAGTGTGTGCTCCAATTTCCAACTCCAGCATCTTTTAAGGAGAAAAGGAAAGTGTTCTCGACATCAGTGGTTTAGGGTCAAGACTGGGCATTACATAATTCTGAATTGTGATGTCTTTAAGTGTTCTTTTCCTTTATATTAATAGTGGATTATTTTTTGGTGTATGATTCTTTAAATCCTGCCTATTTCTTTCTGCCTCAGTTCAAACAGATCTTCCTAAGTTTCTCTGAATTCCTCATTTATGATATGATGTCAGCTGTCCAAGGACCAGCCCAGTTAAGTTTGGAGAGGCTCAGCAGCCAGACTAACAATTGGAAGATAAATTGTTCATCCATAGCAATTTTCCAGGCCTTACTTTCCTCAGCTGTAAAATGAAAGGGTTCAACTCGATGGCCTCTGGAATCCCTTTCCATACTGAATCTATTATGATCTTATAGTGTTTTCTAAGTCAAGCTGAGAAGCATTTATTAAACACCTACTATGAACACTGTGCTGGGGACTGGAGATATATTTTATTTATCTATAAATACTTTCTTTATATACTTTGATTTTTAATATTTTGTATCATTTCAGGCTTAACCCTTCAAGACTGAGTTTAAAACCCACATTCTTTAGAGGGTCTCCTCTGGTCTCTCCCAGTTACTGATGCCTTCCTTCCATCACTCTGTACCTACCTTCTATGTTATTTACACATGTCTTCCTTTAGAACATACAGCAGGGTTTTTGTGTGTGTGTGTTTTGCCTTTCTGGCACATAGTAAGCACTTTTTTTGGGGAGGGAAATTGGGGTTAAGTGACTTGCCCAAGGTCACATGGCTAGTTTTTCTGTGTGTTAAGTGTCTGGGGCTGGATTTGGACTCAGGTCCTCCTGACTCCTGGGCTGGTGCTCTCTATTCACTGAGCCACCTAGCCACCCCCAGTGAGCACTTTTAAAATGCCTGTTGACTGACTTACTGACAGTATATTTTATGTTATATATTGGCACTTGGACCAATCAACTATTTGGAAAATGTGACCTGAAAAAAAAATACTGTTATCAAAGTACTTCTTGTACTTTAAGGAAGTTGTGGTCTTAAAATGATAGAATTTTAGATCTAGATAGACATGCTAGGTCATATAAGCATTACATTCACTTCACAGATAAGGAAACCAAATCCCAGAGATGTGACTTACCCAAGGTCACACAGTCACTTTGTGTGACTCTTGAAGCAGGGCTATGGGAATAGTGCCAGACACTGTGCTAAATGATTTCAGTATAAAGAAAGGCAAAAACAGTCCCTGCCCTCAAGGGGCTTACAATTTAATGAGGACACATAAAACATTTATTATGCCTGGGTCAGTGGACAGAGTACTGGGCCTGGATTCAGGAAGATACAACTTAAAATCCTAGCTGTATAGCCCTGGACAAGCCTCAGTTTCCCCTCTCGTTTATAAAGTGGGGATAATAATCCTACCTCCATCACAGAGTTATTGTGAAGAGCAAATAAGATAGCATTTGTCAAGTGCTTTAAAGAGCTGTTGTTGTTGCTGTTACTATAATTATTACCATCATTAGTAGTAGTACTATTGTTAGAGGAGTAGAATCCAGGTCTGCTGACATTCTTGCCGCTCTACCAGGCTTGCCTTTCTCAATCCCATTGGTCACCCCCACTTTGAGATGAAATGAGAATGATTTGTATTGTTCTCTCTTTTCCTTGGGTTTATGTCTTCATTCTCTGTGAAAAACAGTTGAATTCTTTCTCTAAAGGGGGTATTCAGAGGTGAGCACAATGGGACTCATTCACTGACAATTCCTCCTCCAGGAACCAAATCCAATCATCTCCTTGTGAAACTGGCAGGTGCGATGTTTCTGAAAACAAACCATGAGGACTGCCAGCCTGGAAAACAGAAGCCTGATGTTGTGTGACACGGGCCTCGATTGCACCAGGAGGGCTTGAAAAGTAGAGAGGAGAAAAGCAACAGAGAGAGGGGGAAGGGACTGAGTACAGTTCCATTGATTTTCTGAAGAGGCAGGTCTTTTCATGGACTAATCATGGTTGTTGTGTGAGCTTGTTAGGAATAAAAACTCATTTCAATTGCGTTTGACTCTCCATGACCCCATTTGGGTTTTTCTAGGCAATGATACTGGAGTGTCCTGCCATTTCTTTCTCCAGCTTGTTTGACTGATGAGAAAACTGAGGCAAACAGGGTTAAGTGACTTGCCCAGGATCACACAGCTAGTAAGTGTCTGAAGCCGGATTGTAACTCAGGTCTTCCTGACTCCAGACAGTGTGCTATTTACTTGCACCACCTAGTTGCTCTAACCTTTTCTTATGCACCTATAATGTACTAATCCCTGGGGATACAAAAAAAGAGAGGCAAAAGATCTGCCCTCAAGGAGTTTACAATCTACTGAGGAGACCACAAGCAAATAAATAAGAATAAACAAACCATTGACTCGATAAATAGGAAATAATTTAAAAAAAGGAAATTCTTTAAGTAGCAGAGAAAGTAAAGATCTGCCCCAGTTGCTTAGTGCTGGTGTTTAACCGAGGTTTGTTGACTCAGTAAAGTCCTTTCTAAGAGCTCCCCCCACCGAGAAAATCCCTTCAGTCCAACACTCCTTCACACACTATATAAATTTGCCTCTCACACAAAGTACTACTTGGGGCACATTACTGATAACGGGGACAAGGGAAGGCTTTATGAAAGAGAGAACTTTCTGAGTTAAGAGAGAACTTTCTGAGTTTTGCTTTAATGAGACAATCTCTGTCCATTCTCACTTTGCATTTCATTTTCTTTTCTTTATTGTGAACTTAACGATCTTCCCATGTTTTGTTCAGGATGAAATCTCTCTCCTTGTACCGAGCTTTCCTTGATCCTGGACTTCGGTGATAATAAATTCGTCGGAATTGGAAGCCAGCTTTCTTGTTTAGAGGAGAGTGTGACATCCAGGAACGTTGTCCGAAGCTGGAGCTGCAGCCCTCTCCCTACTTCCAATACCCTCTCTTCCTTGGGATCTCATCAATGCCCTCGGTCTCCATGTAGATAGCTCCACAATGAGCCTGGGTCTCCCACCCAACACCATCGCGCTTAGCTGACGCTCTGGCGGATATCTCCTTATAATGGACAGTAATGAGGACAGCATTTATATAGCGCTTTAAAGTTGTCAGAATACGTAACGTACCTTATCTCATTGGATCTTCACAGTGACTCTCTGAGCTGATTTTGCAGGTGAAGCAGCTGAGGCCGAGAAAGATTAAATGACTAAAAGTCACAGAGCTAGGGAATGAATGAGGAAGAGTTCCAAGTCGCAAGTCTCAGTACCTCAAGCTTAGTACGTCCAAAATGCAACATCACCAACACCACCATCATCATCGTCAACTTCTTTATAACTAACATTTAAATAGCACCACTATGTGCCAACCTCTATGCTAAAGGCTATATTAATAATTATAATAAAAAGCCAACATCTATATAGTGCCTGCTATGTTCTAGGCGCCATGCTAAGGGCTCTAACAACAATGATAATAAATAACCTAACATTTATTTAGCACTTCCTCTGTGCCAGGAACTGAGCCCAGCACTTAATTACTGTGTCATTTGGTTCTCACAGTAACCCTGGGAGGTAAGTACTGTTATTATTCTCCTTTTACAGATGAGGAAACTGATGGAAACAGAGGTTAAGTGACTTGCCCAGGGTCACACAGCTAGTAAGTGTCTGAGCCTGGACTGGAGCTCAGGTCTTCCCCATTCACAGCATCACCTAGCTGCCTCTAGACATAGTTGTTTTCATGTTGCCTCTCATTAAATTGTGAGCTGCCTGAGGGCAGGGACAGTTTTTGCCTTTCTTTATATTGACATCCCTTAGCATAGTTCCTGGTACATGGTAAGTGCTTAGTAAACGTTTGTTGACTTGTTAATCTTCTCCCCAAAACTTATTCCTCCTGCAAGTTTCCCTTGTTTCTGTCAAGGGTATCCCCATTTCCCCCAGTCATCCTGGTTTGCAAGCTTTCACACTGTCCAGCATACGCATTCTACATCATAGTGTCTCCAACAGCATGTAAAGAAGTGATTTATCTCTTAGCTCTTATATTTGGCAATATCATGGGCTGTGTGTGTGATCATTAATGATTGAAAGGCTATGTATATATTGGATCATTCACTATTGTTACTAGCAATTACCTGATCCCACGTCCCAAATCTCTCTTCCCTCCTAGTCAAAAAGTAGCTTTGGATCAGGATCGACTCAAGCAATATGGGAATGAGTGGTCTAAGGCATTGGAAAGGAATCCATTTCAACCTGTGATATTTCACCCAAAAGTTCCCAAGAGAGAAAAGCATCTGGGGAGAATCCTATGTGGTGAGAGAGGGCAATCCTGGGCCCAGAATAAGACTGTTGAGTTATGGCTCCTCAAAGAAGGATGTGGGGAGAGGAGAGAAGAGGGCTGATAGAGGGCAGATTTCTTCCTGCAGCTTGTCTCAGAAGTCTCCAAGCCAGGTAATTATTTTCCTAAAGAACGAACATTCCTCTGGATCTCTCCCTCCTCCCTTAGCTACATCTCTCCCCCACAAAGGGCTCCTACTTTCTTCTGGCTTTGCTTATGTTATCTTTTCTCTTCTTGTTTCAGCTAACCTGGCCCCCTTGAGTTCTGATCCATGCTGTCTGGCCGATTCTGAGCTAACCTCCAGTCCCATATGATTAACATTTCCAGGCCACCGATGGTGTCCGGGTCCAATCTTTTCTCTAAGCCTCTTTTGGCAAAGAGGCGCCTTCTGAGCTATTCCAAGCAGCTGTGCACTACTCTTCTCCTCCAAAAATGCCCTTTTAAATCTCATATTATTTATAGGAACATAGGATTTGGAGCTGGAAGGGACTTTCTAAGGCATTGAGTCCAGTCACTGGTCCAGGAGGAAACTGAAGAACAAAGAGAGAAAATGAACCAGTTAGAAGGGATGGAAGAGATCATCACATAAAGCCTCCTCATTTTATACAGGAGGAAACTGAGGCCCAGAGAGGAAAAATCATGGAATTGTTGAATGTCAGCATTAGAACTGGTCATCTACCTTCCTTGGGAAACTGGGGCCCATAGGCATTGCCTGCCTTCATCCTCAGACCTCCCAAAGAATTTGATTTAGCAATTTTTGTGAAATTTTATAGACATATACATTATATTCGTCTATATTCATCAGATCCTTCCTCCTAGACTGTAAGCTCCATGGGGGGGGGGGCAAGAATCCTCCCCCCAGTGCTGAGTGAGTAGTGCTCTGCACCAACTAGCTACGAACTAAGTTCTTGTTGCTTTGTGGGCTTAGTCAGGATTGCCACAGGTACTTAGCACAAAACTGCCTCTTGTCTTTCTGGAGTGTTTCAACACTTAACGAATTCTTGTTTCAACTGAGGCAACCTGTAGAAAAGTGGATAGAGCTCCAGGTCTGGGGTCAGGAGGACCTGAATTCAAATATGACCTTAGACACTATCTCTGAGACCCTAGGCGAGTCACTTACTCTCTGTTTACCCCAATTTTCTCAACCATAAAATGGGGTTGTTATGAGGATTCACTTAGCAGAGTGCCTGGCATGTAAGATGTGCTATATAAATGCTTATTTTCTTCCTTTTCCCTACTGAAAATAATAATAAAAAAAAAAACCTCTTTATAGTGACCACCAAAGATGACCTGTATCCAGCAGGTACTTCTTGTGTATTCATAATGGTGATGGATGTCTTATGTAGAAAGTATGCTTCTTGAGGGCAGGAATCATTTCATTTTTATTTTGTTGGCCCAGCTCCCAGCACACTATCTCTTATACAGGAGGCATTTAATAAATTCTTGTTGATTGAGATCAGATATTTCTCGAAGCAATGTAGAATAATGAATAGACTTTCAGGTTAGGAACTCCTGGGTCTTTAATACTTCCTGACTGTGTGACCCTGGGCAAGCCCATTAAAATCTTAGTGCCCTGAGCAACACTCTAAGACAATGGTCCCCAACATTTTCAGTTTGGAGAATCACTTTTAACAACAAACAAATGGGTTGTGACCCCACCCTACTCCCCATGATAATTTAATTAGCTGCTCATGAATTAAGTGTTTACAATAGCTATAAATAGGACACAACCACAATGTTTTTGAATTGCTGAAGAAACCAACCTATAATGCTTCAAAAATACACATGCTTATTGACACAGAGAAAAAATAATTGGGCAACTATCTACAGTTTAAGGTGCCATTTAAGAATTTTTAGTATGAACCCCTTAGTCCATCATCACAAACTCCCAAGGGATTCTTGAGTTGCTAAATGGGAAAATTTCAGAAGAAGAATTATCTGGAGACATCCCCCTAAAATCAAGTAATCAGCTGGGGCCTTGGAAATAGTTTTGTTAAGAATGAATAATTCTGGAGTGGGGGGGGGGGAGGGGGAGGAGGGGGGGGAGGAGGGAAGGGAGGGCAGGCTGGGGGGGAGGGAAGTTGGAAGCACCCACTTTTGAAAAGGGACGGGATCAAAGTAGAGAACAGAACAAGTGGGAGGTGGGATAGGAGGGAGGGAAATATAGTCAGTCTTTTACAATATATCTACTATGTTATTGTTTTGCATTAGCTACACATGTACAATCTATACTGAACTGCTTATCTTCCCAGTAAGGGTGGGTGACAAGGAAGGAAGGGAATGAATCTGGAATTGAAAGTTTTAAAATCAAGTATTCAAATATGTATATATGTGTGTGTGTATACATACATATATATATATATATACTATTATTAATACCATCTTACATTGTAATTGGGAAATAAGATATACAGGCACTGAGGCATAGAGATCCACTGGAAAAGTCGAAAGGGGTATGGGAGAAAATATGGGAGAGAGCAGATTGCAGGAGGGGATATCCTGTGGGACAGCTATTTTGGGGCAGTGGGTAGGGAAAAAACGGGGAGAAAATTTGTAACTCAAAATCTGTCGGAAATGAATGATGTAAATCAGAAGTTAATAAAGCATTAAATTAAAAAAAAAGACGAAAGCTCTAAAACAAACAAACAAAAGAATGAATAATTCTGGCATGCTGGATGTGTGCTCAGATTGGTGTTTCTCAAAACATGATGTGGTTTATGGTTGGGAGTCTTAGCCCTGAGAGGCTCTGGTCAATGAGAGGTAGATGAGAAGGCAGCATGATGTAGTGGAAAGTGTCTTGGACCTGGAATTTCAAATCTTGCCTCAAGTGTCTAGTAGCTGGTTGACCCTGGGCAAATCACTTAACCTCTTTTAACCTCAGTTTCCTCATATATAAAATGGGGATAACACCTATAATAACTTTTTTCCAGGGTTGATGAGAAGACCAAACGGGACAATGTAGGTAAATGTTTTTGTCAGTCTTCAACAACTATATAAATGCTAATGATTGTTCTTACTGATGCTCCAGAGAGTTTCCTAAGGAAGATAATTTAATTCAATTCACTTTAAGTCTATTCCATTAAAAAAGGGTTTAAGTTCTTACTATATCCCAGTCAATGATCAAGATACTAGGGTTCCAAAGATTCACTTATTCATTCAACAAACATATATTGAAATGTGTCTGTAGGGACTCTGCTAGGAGCTCAAGTGTATCTCAATATCTTGGCCTTAACATGCCACCACAGTCATACGACATGTAGTGCTCAAGTGGACAGCATTCTTCCTGAGAGATGATGGGATCAACTCTGGCAGTCATTAAGCCGTGGGAAATGTGATTGGCCCAGGCTGTCCTAGGTAAAGGGAACCAAAGAGAAATCATAGGATTTCAGAGGTAGAGATCATTTGGCCCAACATCAGTTAGTCAGAGAACCAAATTTTGATTCAACCACTTACTCTTAGCCCCTCTAGGTCTCACTTTCCAATTAGTGACCTCTAAGGTCCCTCTTGGATTAAGTCTATGGTTCTAGGAATCTTCTTGAAGGAACTATGCTGTGGTGAAAGAGCATCAGATTAGGAGCCCATCAACTTCCAAGACCTCGATTCAATTCTTGACTCCATTGGGTGGAAATAACCTTATTTAAGTCATTCCTCCTGTGTGGTGCTCAAGTTAACTCATCCCTAAAAGAAGGGAGTTAGAGAATCTCTCAGGTGCCTTCCAGTTCTGACATTCTGTGATAAAGATTCAATGAAATTCTATGAGCATTTATGAAGTGCATACTTTGTGTTAGACTCTGGAGATACAAAAAAAAAAAAGAGGAAATAATTCCTGCCCTCAAGAAGTTTGTATTCTATTGGGGGGGGGGAATAGCATGTATAGAGATAACTCAATATAAAACAAATATAAAGGATATAGTCATTGTGGGGTGGGGGTGGAGGTAAGAATCAGATAGGGAATGGACTCACAGGGGCTGGGTCTTGCTCAAGGCTATGCAGAAGTCACGGACAGATTCAGACTCCATGCTCAGTCCATTTTCCTTCCCACATCATTCCGATAATTGGGTGTGAGTTTCCCTTTACTAAAGGAGGGATGGAGCACTGTTCTCTGTGTATTTCTACCCAAAGGATAGACAATCTTCTCCCTCTGATGTTTTAAATGCCATTCTGATAAGGTACAGGGAGATGGCTTTCTTTGCTCCTTGGACACCAGGAAATTGATATAAAAATGTCTCCTGTGATTCTCAAAGGCCCCTACCTTGCCTGGATGCTGAATCAGCCTCTGGGAGTCATGTCCTGCGTCCAAGGCCCCATGAACGGGGCAAACATAAACAACAACAGCCACCCCCCTGGTTATGAGGTCCATAATTAGCATCGCCATGTTGGGACTGGCAGGGCACCTTTGATCTGGGGATCTCTAAGCATGTTGCTAACACAATCCAGTGGAGAGTGTCATTAACTCTTTTTTTACAGACAGAGAAAATGAGACTTGAAAAGTAGAAGCCACAGGCCTGAGGTCAATGCAGGGGGTCATTAAGGAACTTGGATGGAGAAACCCCAGTCATTAATGCCCAAAATGCAATCTTTAGGAACTTAACAGGCTTTGAGTTGGTCATAGCTGCCTTTTACAAGGGCTGTATATTTGCATATACTACATAGGAGGGAGAAAGAGAGAGAGAGAGAGAGAGACAGACAGACAGACAGACAGACAGACAGACACA